>NC_084789.1:2618609-2956250 GCF_028858725.1 Colius striatus
TTGCCCACTTGTCTTGCTCAGATCCCTCCAAAAATAGAGGCTGCCATTAAAAGTTACACCACTTCTTCTGCGAGCTCCAAGAAACAGGTACGGAGATCCAACCTACAGTGGTACATATGTCCCCTTGTAGCCTATAAGCAAGCACTGTGCCACCTTTGCAACTGCTTTCCTGTGGGAGCTATCTCCCATCCTGCGCACTTGGTCTGCTAAGCTCCCATGTAAAAAATACAGACTTCCAGTAGAAGTCAAGCCACTGCTTCTGGGAGCTAGGAGAAAGCACGTACGCAAACTCAACCTACTGTGGTACGTAGGTCCCTTTGTAGGCTATCAGCCAGCACTGTGCCACCTTTGCAGCTGCTTTCCTGGTTGAGCTATCTCTTTCCCATGCACTTGGCTTGCTCAGCTCCCATTGAAAATAGAGGCTGCCGGTAGAAATTATACCTCTGCGTCGTGTAGCTACAAGAATATAGCTACGCGGAGCCAATCAACAGTGATATGTAGATTCCCATGTAGCCTCTCAGCAAGCACTGTGCACCCTTTGCATCTGCTTTCCTGTTGGAGCTATCTCCAATCCAGCGCAGTTGATCTACTCAGCTGCCATTGAAAATACAGGCTGCTGGTAGATGTTACACCACTGCCTCTGTGAGCTACAGGAAAGCAAGAAATGCAGAGCCACCCGACAATGGTACGTAGGTCCTCATGTAGCCTTTCAGTCAGCACTGTGTTGCCTTTGCAGTTGCTTTCCTAGTTGAGTTCTCTCTTTCCCGCACACTTGGTCTCCTCAGCTCCCATTGAAGAAATTCAGACTGCCAGTAGAAGTTACGCCATTGCGTCTGGGAGCTACAAGAAAGCAGGTACGCAGACCCCACCTACAATAGTAAGTAGATATTCGTGTTGTCTATAATAGAATCATAGAATCATAGAATGATAGGGGTTGGAAGGGACCTTTAGAGATCGTCTATTCCAACCCCCCTGGAGAAGCAGGTTCACCTAGATCAGTTCACATAGGACTATGTCCAGGCGCGTCTTTAAGACCTCCAAGGAAGAAGACAGGATGTTACAGACAGCAATAAGGGGACAACGAGGGGACAGAGTGTACCCTCAGCAAGTTCGCTGATTACACCAAACTGGGAGGACTGACTGATTCTCCAGAAGGCTGTGCTGCCATTCAGCGGGATCTCGACCGGTTTGAGTTGGGCAGAGAAAAACCTCATGAGGTTCAACAAGGACAAGTGCAGAGTCCTGCATCTGGGAATGAAAAACCCCCTGCAACAGTACAGGCTGAGGTCGAACTCCTGAAGAGCAACTCTGCAGAGAGAGACCTGTGAGCCCAGATTGATAATAAACTAAATATGACCCAGCAATGTGCCCTCGTGGCCAAGAAGGCCAATGGCATTCTGGGATGCATCAAGAAGAGTAGGGCCAGCAGGTCGAGGGAGGAGGTTCTTCTACCCCTCTACTCTGCCCTGGTGAGGTCTCAACTGGAGTACTGTGTCCAGTTCTCGTCTCCCCAGCCCAAGAAGGACAGGGAACTGCTGGAGAGAGTCTAGTGCAGGGCCACCAAGATGATCAAGGGTATAGAACATCTTTCATACGAGGAAAGACTGCGGGAACTGGGGCTGTATAGTCTGGAGAAGCAAGATTGAGGGGTGATCTTATTAACATTTATAAATATCTAAAGGGTGATTGTCAGGAGGTTGGGACATCCCTCTTTTCTATACAAGATATGAAAAGGACAAGGGGTTATGGGATGAAGCTGGAATAAAAAAAAAATCCACTTAAACATAAGAAAAAAGTATTTCACCGTGAGAGTGATGGAACAGTGGAACAGGCTGCCCAGGGGGGTCGTGGAGTCTCCTTCCTTGGAGATCTTCAAGATGCGTCTGGACATGATCCTATGCGACCAGGTCAAGGTGAACCTGCACCTGCAGGGGGATTGGACTAGATGATCTCTAAAGGTACTTAAAGGACTAGATGATCTCTAAATGACCTAAGTACTACTGTAAGTGGGGTCTGCGTAACTGCTTTCTTCTAGCTCTAAGACGCAGTGACATAATATGCACCGCCAGACTGTATTTCAAATCCCGCCAAGAACGCGGGATTGGAGATACCTCCCACGGGAAAGTAGCTGCAAAGGTCTACAGTTCTGGCTGATAGGCTACACGGAGACCTACTTATCACTGTAGAAGGGCTCAGCGTACCCTCATTCTTGTAGCTCCCAGACACAATGGCATAACTTCTACCTACATCCAGTATTTTCAAAGAGAGCTGAGTAGGCCAAATGCACGTGATTGGAGATAGCTCCAACAGGAAAGCAGCTGCAAAGGGTGCACAGTGCTGACTGAGAGGCTACACGGGGACCTATGTACCAGTGTAGGTGCTCTGTATACTTGCTTTCTTGTAGCTCCCAGAGGCAATGGCGTAACTTTTACTCGTATCCTGTATTTTTTCAAAGGCAGATGAGCAGGCCAAGTGTGTGGGATTGGAGATAACTGCCACAGGAAAGCATCTGTAAAGGTGGCACAGGTCTTGCTGATAGCCTAAACAAGGACCTACGTACCACTGAAGGTGGGGTCTACGTACCTGCTTTCTTTTAGCTCGACGACGCAGAGGTGTAACTTCTAACGGCAGCCTGAATTTTCAATGCAAGCTGAGCATGCCAAGTGCGTGGAATTGGAGATATCTCCCATAGGAAAGCAGCTGCAAAGGTGGCACATTGCTGACTGATAGGATACATTTATAAATATCTCAAGGGTTGGTGTAAGGAGGTTGGGACATCCCCCTTTTCGATAGTAGATATTAACAGAACAAGGGGTAATGGGATGAAGCTGGAACACAAAAAATTCCACTTAAACATAAGGAAAAAACTATTTCACCGTGAGAGTGACAGAGCAGTAGAACAGCTTGCCCCGGGGAGTTGTGGAATCTCCTTCCTTGGAGGTCTTCAAGACGCGCCTGGACATGGTCCTATGCGACCTGATCTAAGTGAACTTGCTTTTGCAAGGGAGTTGGACTAGAGGATCTCTAAAGGTCCCTTCCAACCCCTACCATTCTATGATTCTATGATTCTATGATTGGACTGGCAGCCTGTATTTTATCTGGAAGGTGAGCAGGCCCAGAGCATGGGATTTGAGTTAGCTCCCACAGGAAAGCAGTTTATGGTAGTTTGACCCGGGCTAGATGACAAGTGCCCACCACAACGCTCTATCCCCCACTTCATTAGCAAGTCAGGGAAGGGGAGAAAATAAGATGAGAGTCTCATGGGTTGAGATAAAAACAGTTTAATAAAGAAGAAGCAAAGCCACGCGTGCAGGAAGTGAAGAAAAAGCAGATAAAGCTGTTACTCTCTACTTCCCATCAGTAGCGATGTCCGGCCACCTCCCAAGAAGAAGGGCTTTGGTACTCGTAGCACTTGCTTTTGGAAGGCCAGAAATGAATCTTGCCTCCCCTCCCTGCTCCTCTCCCCCACTTTATATTACTGAGTTGACGTCATATGGTATGGAATCTCCTTGGCCAACCTGCGTCAGCTGTTCTAACCGTGGTCCCTCCCAAGGTTGTGCTCACCCACAGCTATTGGTGAAGGTGGGGGAAGGAATGCTGGAGGGACAACCCTGATGCTGTGCGAGCAGTAGTCATAATATTGATATCAACAGTAAGCACAGCACTGCAAGAGCTGCTGTAGAAAGTCACTACCATCCCAGACGCACTACAGTCTTCACCCCTTATTCCATACCATTTATGTCATGCTCAGACAAACCATCTCAACAACCCATATACATTCTTATGTGCTCTCATTAACTTTTACCCCCACTCTTCAACAGGCAAAAATCATTCTTGCATTGCCTCTTGCATCAAACAAACAAACAACATTCTTCTATCTTTCATCCTCTGTAGATGTTCACTGGAGCAGGCCATAACTTAGGTCTCATCCATCAAGATGGATATCTAGACCAGGGGAAACTGTGTTCAGTTTTGTGCACCAGCATCAACTTGGTTTATCCACTTGTCCGGTTTTCTTGCGAAGTTCATACCTCATCGTCTACAGATAACTCACATCACAGTTTATTTTTCCCCGGAGGTTAAGTCTCCTTGAGGCGTACATCGAGATTCCCCATCCTTCCTGATCACCCACCAAGTACATCCAGGCCCCTGAGCAAAGACAATCCCACAAATGGGTTTGTCATTTCCCATAAGAGGTACAACCGATACTGACTTCCACAGCCATTTCCCTGGGTGCACTCCTCCCACAGTATGTAGTGGTTTTGTTTGGATAGGACCAGGGCGGTTAGTTGAACCTCTGCTGTTAACCAGCCAAGGGGCTTCTGCTCAATTTTTATCGCACTGCTTCCATGCCCCATTGCCCAGTGCTCTCAACATGGTCTTAATCCGTTATATCGTTCAATCTTTCCAGAGGCTTGTGGGTGATAGGGGATGTGGTATATCCACTCAATGCCATGTTTCTTTGCCCAGGGGTTTATGAGATTTTTTCAAAAATGATGTCTGATTCAGTTCCTTCTAGAGTACCATGTTTCCACAAAACTTGCCTTTCAAAACCCAAGACAGTATTTTGGGCAGTGGCATGGTTTACAGGGTATGTTTCCAACCAACTGGTTGTTGCTTCCACCATGGTGAGTTTATAACACTTGCCTTGGTGTGTTTGTGGAAGCGGTCCAACATAGTCAATTTGCCAGGCCTCACCATATTGAAAACCCAGCCATCGACCTTTGTTCCAGGGAGACTTGATTCGTGTGATTTACTTGATTGCAGCACGTTTCACATTCGTGGGTGACCTGTGTAATGGCTTCCATGGTCAAGTCCATCCCTCGATCATGAGCCCATCTATATGTTGCATCTCTTCCCAGATGTCCTCATGTTTCATGGGCCCATCTGTCAGAGACCAGCTCTTTCCAGGACGATGAAGGACAGGCGGACCACTGCTCTTAGGGCAAGTGACAGTTTATTGCTTCTTCTTATGCTCTTTTTATAGTCAGTACATATCGCAAAGGTCATCAGTATAGGTTAACAAACAATATGAGTACGTATATTTTCTATATGCTACAAATCAATCAAATGTTATCTACAAAATTTATGGTACTGTTTACTACATTTTTGTGATATATGTTCCGTGGCTACAAGACATCTGGTGTCGTTATCATTGTTGTGTATACAGGATGTTTTTGCTTAAGTTAGGGGCTTTGTTTAAGGAGCCAACCCTTTCAGGCAGGCTTCCTTAGAAAAGATTAACCCTTACCAGGCAAATCCTTTCGAGGGCCATTCTACCCTTTCAGGCAGATTGGTCTCATCATTTCACCCTTTTTTCTTTTTATTCAGTATGTATTGTAGCGGGAACGTGTTGTGTAGCCATTAATTGTAATTTTTTAGTTTTTATTCTCGTTTGTTTTATCATATCATACATTAAACGAAATATGCAAGGTAATACTACAACTAGGACAATTATGCATAAAGTTGCTCCTATAAGGCAATAGATTCCTTTATAAAATGAGGATAAGGATGGAAAAGAAGCTTTTAAAACACTAACAAAATCATGAGCACGTTGGGCGAGAGGCAACTGCAATCTTTCTATATTTTGTAAAGAGAGAATTTCTCCATGCAATAGTTTTAAGTTAATTGAAGAGTTGGCATTATTCCATATTATGCTAAGCCAATAAGCAAAGATCTGTAATGATGACCAATAGTCAAAATCATGTTGTTGTCGTCGAGGTTGTCGTGGTATCAACATCATGCGTTGAAACCTCTTTCGGCGCTTGCCTATTTTCGTTTTTGACATGTCGAACACAGCGTTCCGGAATCCACCGAGGTACAGGCTCATCTGTTGGGAAAATACAAACATACCCTCTACCCCATAATAGAACCGGGTCAGGGCCTCTCGTGGATCCATCAATAGGATCTTTCCATAATACTGTAGGTTTCTGCTGAGCTGGGGATTGCCAATGACGATCAGCAGCCGAAAGGCCAGCTGCATCGAGAGTAAAAAAGTTTAAAACAAAAAGAGCATGATTTAACAAAGACAAAGGAGTGTCCTTAATCCCCCATGTCCCCGTTTTTAATTTCTTTAATTGTGTTTTCAGAGTAAGATTAAAACGTTCAATCATGCCTTGACCCTGTGGATTATAAGGAATCCCTGTTTTATGTGTTATAGAAAAATGAGCACAAAATTTTGCAAATTTAGCACTAGTATATGCTGGGCCATTGTCTGTCTTGATAGTCTTTGGTATACCTAAGACTGAAAAACAGTGTAACAAATGTGAAATTACTTGTGCGGTTGATTCTCCAGATAAAGGAGTGGCTACTGCAAAATGAGAAAAGATATCAAGGGTTACATGAATATAAGAGAGGCGGCCAAAAGAAGGATAATGAGTAACATCCATCTGCCAGAGATCATTAGGTAAAAGACCTCGAGGATTAACTCCATAATGAGGAATTGGTAAAAAAGAAACACATGAAGAACATGTTCGAACAATTTCTCTAGCTTGTTCTCGAGAGATATGGCACATACGTTGTAGAGTAGCTGCAGGTAAGTGATGCAGAGAGTGCAAATGCTGGGCTTCTGCAACAGTAGCAACAGTAAAACGAGTTAACAAATCAGCCTGATTGTTGCCGTGACTCAAAGGTCCAGGTAATTTAGAGTGACTACGAATGTGTCCTACAAAAAGAGGTGCATCTCTTATTATTAAGAGAGATTGAATCAGACCAAAATATCGTTGTATAAAAGAAACTTTAGAAGCTATGACAGGAACTGTTTCTAAAAATTGTAATGAAGTGACAATGTAACAACTGTCAGAATAGATATTCAAAGGCTCAGAAAATTTCAACAGTGCTTGATAAATTGCATATAATTCAGTCATTTGTGCAGAAACATTCTCTAAATTCCAAACATATTGGTCTGTAGGAGTATACAAAACTGCTTGTCCATTAGATGATCCATCTGTAAAAACAGTCAATGCTCCTGTTATAGGGGCTCCTTTAACGACCCTAGGAAAAGCTAAAGAATGATAGGTAGCAAAACTAAGAATTTTATCAGAAGGGAACTTTTGTGTTATTTCTCCAGGAAAAGCAGCTAAGGCTACAGCAAAATCGTCTACAGTGGCCATCAGCCAAGTAATTTGAGCAGGTGTGTATGGAATTCCAACTACTGCCGGTTCTTTCCCAAGATGAGTAATACATAACTTTCGTCCTTGTTTAATTCGTTCTGCTATCTTTTGAGGGTACGAAACAAGAACTCCTTTTGCAGAGTGAGATCCATGTATCCAACACAGAACACCGTCTTGATACAAGACTCCTGTAGGAGTCATTACTGTAGGCAAGATATATAAAGAGAAAGACTTTGTTATGTCTGCATATTGTAATTGAGCATTTTCTATGGCTTTTTCAACCAATCGAAGAGCTTGTTTTCCTTCTTCTGTTAACTTGCGAGGAGAAGTAGGATCAGGGTTTCCCTCAAGTATTTTAAAAAGAGGATGCAAATCGGCTGTTGTTAACTTAAGAAAAGATCTGAGCCAATTAATGTCTCCCAAAAGTTTTTGAAAATCATTCAAGGTTTTTAAAGAATTTGTTCGTATGGCAATTTTTTGTGGCATAAAAGATTTAGGATATAGTTGAAACCCCAAATATTGAAAAGGATATGATTTCTGTACCTTTTCTTGTGCTATTTTCAAACCATGTTTAGTTAACATCTGTTCAATATGAGCATAAGCATGTTGCAACTTATCGATAGATGAGGCTGCTAAAAGGATATCATCCATATAATGGATACAAAGAACATCAGGAAATTGTTGTCTAGTCGCTTTTATACTTTCATGAACAAATTTTTGACAAAGAGTAGGACTATTAGCCATTCCTTGAGGCAATACTTTCCATTGATAGCGTTCCATAGGTTCACTAAAATTTATGGATGGAATGCTAAAAGCAAATCGACATTTGTCATCTGGATGTAAATGGATAGTGTAAAAACAATCTTTTAAGTCAATAATTATTTTTTCAAAATTTTGAGGAATGGCAATAGGACTGGGTAGACCAGGTTGTAACGCTCCCATGGTACACATTGTTTTATTGACTTCTCTCAAGTCTTGGAGAAGTCGCCATTTCCCCGATTTCTTTTTTATAACGAAAATAGGTGAGTTCCATGGTGATGTGGAAGGTTCTATATGACCTAATTGTAATTGTTCCGCTACTAATTGACGAGTAGCTTGCAATTTTTCTTTAGTTAGAGGCCATTGATCAACCCAAACAGGATGATCTGATTTCCAACAGATTTTATCTGCATACATAGTTACTGATAAATTTATCAGATTAACTGCTAGGCGTATAAAGATATGCACCCATTTGTGTCAAGATATCTCGGCCCCAGAGGTTAAGAGGCAAGCTTTCTAGTACATATGGTTGAATGGTACCAGAGTGTCCCTCTTTGTCTGTCCAACTTAACAACTTACAGCTTTGAAGAGGCAAATTTGCAACTCCAATTCCTTTTAGATCAGCTGAAGCATGCTGTAAAGGCCATTCTTTTGGCCATTGTTTTAAAGTCATTACCGATACATCTGCTCCGGTGTCCAAGAGTCCTGTAAAATTTTTACCATCAATTGTTAACTGAAGTTCAGGTCTCTGATGATTGATGGGCTGTAAAAGATAAACGTCAGTAGATCCAAAACCGCCTGTTCCCCGAATGCGGGAATCAGCTTTTCCTATAGATGAAACATAAGGAATTAAAAGCAACTGTGCAATCTTTGTTCCTGCAGGTAGATTAAAGACAGAAGTTTCAGATTGTAACATAACTTTTAACTCTCCTTCATAATCACAATCAATTAGTCCTGGTATAACTCGCAATCCTTTCATGCTCAGACTACTTCGTCCCAATACCAAACCGCATGTTCCCGCAGGTAATGGGCCATATATCCCTGTTGGGATAGCTTGTGCCCCCATTTCAGGTGTTAATACGAAGTGGGAGGAGGAACACAGGTCCAGTCCGGCACTATGACTGGTGGCTCGGTGGAGTTGTGAAATGGATTGTTTAGCTGGTGCTCTGAGGTTTGCACCTGCACAGGATACATCCCCTGTTTGTTTGGGTGGGCCCGGGGCAAGCCCATTGAGAAGTTTCCCGACTGTAAGGAATTGCCGTTCTTATCATATTTAGATCGGCATTCATTAGCCCAATGATTATCTTTTTTACATTTTGGGCACAGACTTGGGTTCTTTCCATTATTACTTGGAATCTTTTTATTAGGACATTGACGTACTTGATGTCCCATTTGTCCGCAATGAAAACAGCTACCAGGAGGGCCTGCAACCCTTCTGTTTTTCTTAAATTGCATTGCAGCTAAAACTTGCTCAACAGGTTTGCCCTGTTGTGCTGCGGCAGTGACTATGCCTTGAATATATCCAGAGCTAACATCAGAACATAATCTGATATAGTCATTTAATGTTGATTTATTTTTCCAAGGTCTTAATATGGATTGACAGATATTATTAGCATTTTCAAAAGCTAATTCCTTAACTAAAATCATAGCTGAATCGGTGTCTTGTATGAGCCTAGATGAAGTTTGTAACAAACGAGATACAAAATCATGATAAGGTTCATCTGGTCCCTGTCGGACTTTAGTTAATTCTTCCCTAGACGTTCCATGTCTAGGTAGCCCTTTCCAGGCTTTCAAACCAATTTCTCGAATGGCATCATATGTCGCAGCAGGGTAAGTTAATTGTTGTGCCAGATCAACATGCGGTCCTGTGCCAGCTAACATTTCATGAGTAATTCCTTATTGGCGAAAGTGTGGTTTTTGAGAATAATCATAACAGGAATCCATAAAATCTGTAAGCCATAACAAATATTCTCCTCCTGTTAAGGTAGCTTTAGCTAAGCCTTTCCAGTCCCATGGGGGAAGAACTTCAGCTTCAATGGTCTCTAAAATAGCAATAGTATATGGTGCAGTTGCACCATATTGAGCAGCAGCTGTTTTCAATTCTTTAAGATTCTTAAATGTAATGGATGTATATGTAGCAATTCTAACATTGGCTTGAGTAGGGTGAGGAGCATATGTTATAGGATAAGCATGCAATATTTTTGAAAACCCACTCACATCTTCACCTTGTTGTTTAGCTTGTAGCAATGATAACTGTAAGGGTGAGTGAGGTGATATTTGATGGTATATGTCAGGAGGGGGCGGACGTCTACCAGCTTCTATTGCTGGTAAAACAACAGGTTCCTTTTTTAAAAGTGTTTGCTGTTTCTTCAATTTAAAAGGCGTATTAACAAACACTTGATCATCTTCATTATGATACTGAGCAGCTTCTTTTTCTAATTCAGCTTCCTCATCGGAGGATAATTCTTCAGATAATTCTATAGGTCTCAAGGCGCTCTTGCTTTGTTTTAACGGTCGGCATTTTTTACCTCCCGTATTTGAGTACATAAGAAAGGGATTTTTAAATTTAGATTCCTGAATATCTTTTTGTTCATTATTGATTATTGATGGATATTCAGGTGGAGCAGAGGGTTGTGAATCGGGATTAGTAAGAGCAGAAGGTTTTAAACCTGAATCCGCTGAACGAGATCGAGGACGTGTTTGTCGTTGCCATTTATCATATTCAGTATCACCTTGTAAACATTCTTTAATTAAAATCCATAAAGGAAAAGCATCTATAGGGATCTTATCAGGGCCGTTAGCAGCATAATAGCTTTTAATGTTTTCACCGACCTTATTCCAGGTTTCCAAGTTAATAGTGCCTTTATTCGGAAACCAAGGACACACAGTGTCTATAAATTCTAAAAATCCACCCACTTGCTTGGTGGTTACAGATATATTTCGACTTTTTAACAATGTCTTAACCATAGCTACAAACAGCTGTCTTTCCGTACTATGTACATGTCCCATATTTTAAATTGTAAATGCTGAATATGAGGGAGCCCTACCGTTGAGTCACGAGGTTCAGTCTGGACCCCCTTGCTTTCTAAGACACCTTATAGAAAGGGCTTAGGTGCGGCTGGATCCAGACTTAGTCTCAGACTTGGTCAACGGAAAATCTAAGACAAAAAAGGGATTTTTGTTTTTATTTTACTGAGATAAATTTCTACTTTCTTATATTTTACACCTTCCTAGTAGTTCTGCCCCCCTTTATTTCCCCTTTTCCTTACCGCGGTTCTGTTGATTCGGAGGCAGCTCACCCTGGTCAAAGGCAACCGAGTTTCCCGGGTTTCGGCACCATTTGTCAGAGACCAGCTCTTTCCAGGACGATGAAGGACAGGCGGACCACTGCTCTTAGGGCAAGTGACAGTTTATTGCTTCTTCTTATGCTCTTTTTATAGTCAGTACATATCGCAAAGGTCATCAGTATAGGTTAACAAACAATATGAGTACGTATATTTTCTATATGCTACAAATCAATCAAATGTTATCTACAAAATTTATGGTACTGTTTACTACATTTTTGTGATATATGTTCCGTGGCTACAAGACATCTGGTGTCGTTATCATTGTTGTGTATACAGGATGTTTTTGCTTAAGTTAGGGGCTTTGTTTAAGGAGCCAACCCTTTCAGGCAGGCTTCCTTAGAAAAGATTAACCCTTACCAGGCAAATCCTTTCGAGGGCCATTCTACCCTTTCAGGCAGATTGGTCTCATCACCCATCGAGCTATAAATAGCTCACCTTTACGCTCCTAGTCTAGATCTACCTGAGCTACTTCAATTTTTGCAGCTTTGTCTACATGTTGGTTGTTCCATTGTTCTTCAGTGGCATGGCTTTCTGGCCCATGAGCATCTACATGACGTACTTTCAGAGTTATGTTTTCCACACGAGCGGCAATGTCTTGCCATAATGCAGCAGCCCAGATGGGTTTACCCTTGCACTGCCAGTTGCTCTTCTTCCATTGCTGTAGCATCCACACAGGGCAGTAGCCACCATCCCGGAGTCAGTATAAAGATAGAGTACTGGCCACTTCTCTCATTCTGCATTCTTAAGAACTAGCTGGACGGCTTTCACTTCATTAAACTGACTCGACTCACCTTCTCCTTCAGTGGCCTCAATAGCTCATCGTGTGGGACTCCACACAGCAGTTTTCCACTTACGATAATTTCCTACTACACGGCAGGATCCATCAGTAAACAAAGCATAATGCCTCTCATCTTCTGACAGTTCATTATATGGTGGTGCCTCTTAGGCACGAGCTACTTCCTCAGGCAGTGGTCCAAAATCTCTGCCTTCTGGTCAGTCCATGATCTCTTCCAGGGTTCCTGGGCGATTAGATTTCTCCAGCCGAGATCGTTGTGTAATCAGTGTCATCCACTTACCCCATGTAGCGCTGAGTGCATGATGCATAGAAGGGGTTTTCCCTATGAACATCCAGTGTAGCACAGGCAGGCGTGGTGCGAAGAGGAGGTAAGCTTCTTTGTCAATGACTTCTGAAGCAGCTCGAAGTCCCTCATATGCTGCTAGTTGGGGTGTAGTGTGCTTCTGATCCTCGATATCCTCGACTCCAAAACCGTAATGTTCGACCTCGGGTTTCTACAGATGTTTTCTTCCAGAGACTCGAGGTAAGACCATGCTCTCCAGCGGCAGTGTAGAGGATATTTTGCACATCGTGTCCTGTACGGATAGGCCCAGGGGCGACATCCAGAGGAACATGCTCATGCCCATCATGCCATTTTATGCCCAAAAACTGGATCTCTTGTGTAGGTCCCTTTATTTGTTTCTTTTTACAGCAAAAACAGCTTGTAGGAGAATCTGAATTACTTTCTCCCTTTCTGAAACACTTCATCTGCCATCTTGCACCATACAATTATGTCATCAATGTACTGTTCGGGGGCATCACCCATTTCCAGCACAGTTTGGATTACACCATGACAAATAGTAGGACTATGTTTCCACCCCTGGGGCAATCGATTCCAGGTATATTGGACACCTCTCCATGTGAAGGCAAATTGTGGCCTGCACTCTGCTGCCAACGAAATTGAGAAAAATGCACTAGCGATGTCAATCATAGCATAGCACTTGGTTGCTTTTGACTCCAGTTCATACTGGAGCTCTAATATGTCTGGTACAGCAGCACTCAGTGGTGGTGTCACTTTATTCAGGCCACAATAGTCTACTGTTAACCTCCACCCTCCATCAGATTTTTTCACAGGCCATATGGGACTATTAAATGGGGAAATAGTTTTGCTAAGTACTCCTTGAGCCTCCAGTTGATGAATCAATCAACTTACAGATGGGAGCCAGGGAATCTCGGTTCGTGTGATATTGCCTCCGGTGCACCATCCTGGTAGCAATTGGTACCTGTTGCTCTTGAACTTGCAGCAATCCCACAACAAAAGGGTCCAGGTAAATTAGAGAGTTGTTTGATTTTCTCTATATCTACAGTGGCTATACCAAAAGCCCATCGATACCCCTTGGGGTCTTTGAAGTACCCTCTCCTGAAGTAATCTATGCCAAGAACGCAAGGGGCCTCTGGACCAGTCACAATGGGGTGCTTTTCCCATTTGTCCCACACAGTCCAGTAGATTCGGTCAATCCTTTCCTCCTCCTGGCTGGAGACAGTGGATGACCAAATTCTTGGGGCAGTTCTGAAAGTCAGGCCATCATCCCACACTGGTGAGGAGGTGCACAGGCTCTCTTCATAGTTTTGTAACCAAGAAGATACCCTCTCCACTGTTGGTATATCCATGTCTGGGTGATACACCATTGCCAAGATATTAGCGTACGTAGCTGGGGCACTCTGAATCACTTTTCTCAACATGACCCGTGTACACTGGACATCGTCTGGATCTGTGGAGGCCTATGCATTATCTAGATCACCATAAATGACTTCCAAGACAGCTAATTCCCTTAGGTATTGGATGTTTTCTTCTGCTCTAGTCTTCTTTCCTCGGGCATTTACAAGATCTATCCCAAAATCTGAGCAGCCAGGCACCAATCCGCTCACCTGGCTGTTGACTGTAAAAGTTGCAGATACACAATTATTTTAGTTAAAACTTAAAATCACAATAAGTAGTCAAGAACTTGTTAAGCGCTTGTTAACCACCTATTAATAGCTCGGTCAATTAGCTAAGCACTTGCAAATAACTCAAACACTTTTCAATTAAGTATTCATTTGAATCACATAAGGATCAAACTGCAAGAGTTACATACCACACCTGATAGGGAACTGTTTCATTAGCTCCCAGACCCTGGTAAATGTATTTTTTAGGTTACCTTAGCTGTTACCTTAACTACAAGACCGAGGTAAATGTATGTGTTAGGTTACCTTGGCTGTTACCTTAGGTGTTTACTAAAACAAAGGGACTGATATCTTTTTTTGATCAATCACTGTGATTTTGGAAATTTTGTGTTTGTTGGGAATCAATCAAGGTGAAGGGCTAAATTGATAGATGGAAATTTTATGCATGCTTGTGTTGGCAAATGTGATTCTTTTTTTTGAGCTCTATAGGTGTTTCGTTGTTAGTTACCATTTTCAGGGTTTTTATACAGTCCAAACAAAAGATAAAATTACTTTTGCCAAAACAAGTATGCATAAAACGTCCATCTATCATTCTAGCCCTTCACCTTGATTGGTTCCCAAACAAACATTTCCCCCCTTTGAAAGTATTGATATGCACATTCCAATATTTTCACTCCTGTATTTCTGTTGTCTCCATAACAAAACCATGATATTCATATGGTGGTGGATCAATTTTGACCGGTCATTGTCTCTTGAAAATGCTGTCAAGATTCTATTGCTTCATCACGATCTTTGTATTATTTTTCTTTTGATGCAACAATATGCTAAATAGTTTTCCAGAAACATGATAATCAATAGCAGAAGTTTTTCAATCAGTGACCTTATCCAGGACTTTAGGTTCAGGCCCAGTCTCTCAAAAACTTTATCTATCCAGGGTTTGTTCATGACTTATTTAATTTCCTGATGTTGGAATTACCTGTTCCGAGTCTATTTCTGTTTGGACTGGAGTCTGGACCTGAACATTCAATACGAATTGATTTGACCATCCAATTTTGATCCATGTTTCCACCACCATAGACTGATTCTTTTGTTTGAGCTGTAAAAAACCCTGAAAATGGCAACTAACAACAAAGCATATCTGGAGGAGCTATCCCCCCTGTTTTCCCAGTGCTGCATAATAAAGAAGTGTCTGGCTTATCTGCATTCCTGTGTAGATAAGTTTTTCGCCATCAGTAAACAGTGCAACCTTTGCCGCTGCTTTCCAGTGCGAGCTATCTCTTTCCCACTCCCTTGGCCTGCTCAGCTCCCACTGAAAATAAAAGTTGCTGGTAGAAGTTACGCCACTACGTCTAGGAGCTACAAGAAAGCAAATACGTAGACCCCATCTACCGTGGTACGTTGGTCCCCATGTAGCCTTGCAGCCAGCACTGTGTCACCTTTGCAGCTGCGTTCCTTGTTGAGCTATCTCCAATCCCTTGCACTTGGCCTGCTCAACTCCAATTGAAAATCAAGGCTGCCAGTAGAAGTTACGCCACTGCCTCTCGAGCTACAAGAAAGCAGATACGCAGTCCCCACCTACAGGGATACGTAGATCCTCATGTACCCTATCAGCCAGCACTGTGCAACCACTGCAGCTGCTTTCCTGTGGGAGATATCTTCAATCCCGGCAACTTGGCTTGCTCAGCTCCCTTTGAAAAAATACATGCTGCCTGTAGAAGTTACGCCACTGTGTCTGGGATCTACAGGAAAGCAGGTATGCACAGGAAAGCTACAGTGGAACGTAGGTCCCCAAGTAGCATATCACCCAGCATTTTTAAACCTTTGCAGCGGCTTTCCTGTAAAAGCTATCTCCAGTCCCACCACTTGGCCTGCTCAGCTCCCATTGAATATACAGGCTGCCTGCAGAAGTTACACCTCAGTGTCTGGGAGCTATAACAAAGAAGGTACCCAAACCCCACCTACAGTGGAACGTTGGTCAACATTTAGTCTATCAGCTAGCACTGTGCCACCTTTACAACTGCTTTTCTGTGGGAGCTATCTCCAATCCCGTTCACTTGACCTGCTCAGCACTCTTTGAAAATACAGGTTGCCAGTAGAATTTACACCTCTGTGTCGTCGAGCTACAAAGGAGCAGGTACGCAGACCACACCTACAGTGGTACATTGGTCCCCGTGTAGCATATCAGCCAGCACTGTGCTACCTTTGCAGCTTCTTTTCTGTGGGTGCTCTATCGAATCCCGCACATTTGGCCTGCTCATTCCCCAATTAAAAAATATAGACTGCTCGTAGAAGTTACTTCACGGCCTCTGGCAGCGCCAAGAAAGCAGATACGCAGATCTCACCTACAGTGGTACCATCTGAGTCGCCAAAACTGTTGACGGATCCGCAATCACGAAAAACTTATCTACACAGGAATGCCGATAAGCAGGCACTTCTTTATTATGCAGCTTTGGGAAAAAACGGGGAATAGCTCCTTCATATGTGCTTCGTTGTTAGTTACAATTTTCAGGGGTTTTATAGCACTCAAACAAAAGAATCACATTTGCCAACAAAAGCATGCATAAAATATCCATCTGTCAATTTAGCCCTTCACCTTGATTGGTTCACAACAAACAAAAAAATTCCAAAATCACAGCGATTGGCCAAAAAAAGACATCAGTCCCTTTGTTTTAGTAACAACTAAGGTAATATCCAAGGTAAAGTAACGAATACCTATACCAGGGTCTTGTAGTTAAGGTAACAGCTAAGGTAACCTAACAAATACATTCGCCAGAGTCTCATAGCTAAGGTAACAGGTCCCTATCAGGTATGATATGTAACTCTTGGAGTTTGATCCTTATATAATTCAAATGAATACTAACTTAGTCGATAGTTGTTTGAGTCATTTACAAATGCTTAGCTAATTGATTGAACTATTACAAAGTGATTAACAAGTGCTTAGCAAGTGTTTGATTACTAATTGGGTATCTGCAACAGCATAGTGCTAGCTGATAGGCTACACAAAGTCGTACATACCACTGTAGGTGGGGTCTGCTTACCAGCTTTCTTATAGCTCCCAGAGGCAGTGGCGTAAATTCTACTGGCAGTCTGTATTTTTTCAATGGGAGCTGAACAGATCAAGTGCACAGGATTGGACATAGCTCCCACAGGAAAGCAACTGCAAAGGTGACACAGTGCTGGCTGATAGGCTACACGGACACCTAGGTACTATTGTAGGTGGGGTCTGCGTACCTTCTTTCTTGTATTTCCTTACGCAGTGGCGTAAATTCTACAGACAGCCTGTATTTTTTCAATGGGAGCTGAGCAGGCCAAGTTCGGGGATTGGAGATAGCTACCACAGGAAAGAAGCTGCAAAGGTGGCACAGTGCTTGTTGATAAGCTAAATGGGGACCTAGGTACCAATGTAGGTGGGCTCTGCGTACCTACTTTCTTGTAGCTCCTAGACGCAGTGGCGTAATATGAACCGGTAACCTGTATTTCAAATAGGAACTGAGCAGACAAAGTTCATGGGATTGGAGATAGCTCCCACAGGAAAGCAGCTGCAAAGGTGGCACAGTGCTGACTGATAGACTACATGGGGACCTACGTACCACTGTAGGTGAGGCCTGCGTATATGCTTTCTTGTAGCTCCCAGACGCCGTGATGTAATTACTACCAGTCGCCTACATTTTTTCAATAGGAGCTGAGCAGGCCAGGTGCGTGGGATTGGAGATAGCTCCCACAGGAAAGCATCTGTAAAGGTGACACAGTTCTGGCTGATAGGCTACACGGACACCTAGGTACTATTGTAGGTGGGATCTGCGTGCCTGCTTTCTTGTAGCTCTCAGACGCAGTGGTGTAACTTCTCCCAGCAGTCTGTATTTTCAAAGGGAGCTTAGCAGGCCAAGTGCGCAGGATTGCAGAATGCTCCCACAGGAAAGCAGCTGAAATAGTTGCACAGTGCTGACTGATAGGCTACACGGGGACCTATGTACCACTGTAAGTGGGATCTGCGTACCTTCTTTATTGTAGCTCCCAGAAGCAGTGGCGTAACTTCTACCGGCATCCTGTATTTCAAACGGGAACTGAGATGGCGGGGAATTGGAGATAGCTCCCACAGGAAAGCAGCTGAAAAGGTGGCTGTACTGGATCTGGGATGGTAGTGATTTTCCACAGCTGTTCTTACAGTGCTGTGCTACCTGTTGATATCAATATTATGACTATTGCTTGCAGAGCATCAGGACTGTCGCTCCAGCATTCCTTTCCCCACCTTCACCAATAGCTGTGGGTAAGCACAATCTTGGGAGGGACCACGGTCACAACAGCTGTAACAGGCTGACAAAGGAGATATTCCATACCATAGTACATCAGCTTAGTAAAATAAACTAGAGGAGAGGAGCAGGAAAAGGAGGAAAGATTCATTTCTGGCCTTCCAAAAGTCCCGCTACGCATACCGAAGCCCTACTTCTTGGGAGGTGGCCAGACATCGCTGCAGATGGAAGTAGAGAGTAACAACTTTATCTGCTTTTGATTTGCTGCCCGTGTGCTCAGCTTTGCTGTTTCTTTATTAAACTTCTTTTATCTAAACCCATGAGACTCCCATCTTATTTCTCCCCTTCCCTAACTTGCTGTGGCGGTTGGGGATAGAGCAGTGTGGATTGCACCGGGAATCTAGCCAGGGTCAAACTACCTCAGCCTTTTTGGAGCCCAACGTGGGGCGAGATAATAGCAGTTTTACATTAAATGCATTGTAATTAGAGTAAGCCAATGAGTGCAAAGTTCCTGTGCTGGTAATGGAGCCTTGCTGTAATGCGGTTTATCTTACACGTTGTAATGTTTGGGAAATGGACACTACTAACACTGACTCTGTGCTGTGCTCTAACCTTGATAGCTTTGCTAAGTTGGTTGTATGATTTTGGGAAGAGAATGAAAGGGCCTGGGAACATGATGGCCCAAATAATAATAGCGTGTCTCATATATTACTGATGGTTTTACTGTGCTGTGGGAGCTATCTTGTGGAGGTCATGGAGCAAAGCACCTCTTTCCCTTTTGCTCGGACTGACGTAGACAAATTTGTTATACAGACTTCCCAGGTCCTTACTCATCCTTATATGAGAATATTAATATTACTAATTAATATAGCTTCTATATTACATATTTTGTGGAATTCGGACTCATCTGGGTATCAGAGAGGACAAATTTGGGATGGAAACATATTAAAATGCCCCCCGAAGCGGCCAGTCCCTGAGTGACAGGGTGTGTGGATGAATTTGGGCAAATACCCTGTAACCTGGGATTTTACAGTTGAACAGATAAAAATTCCTGATAGAAGGGTGTCTTGCCTACCCCAATGAGGCCCATGAGGTTCAGGCACTATACTGGGGGCTAGCCTCTGCATACCGAACCGCACTCTAGTCCTCTCAGAGAACTATGGTTGAAGTGGAAACCCAAATTGTGTCTGAGACAACCATGATTGAGTCAGGGAATCACATAAAAACCACAGTGGTTTCCCCAGTAGTTAAGAAGAAACAGTGGATAAGGAGGTCAAGTCCATATGATCGATTTGTAAGGGCAGAAGAGGAGGAAGAGGAAAGGTTAGAAGAAGAAGCTGGTCCTTCAGTAAGGAGATCAGGAGTAGAAGTGAAAGAAGTCGAAAAAGAAATGGAAACTACTCAGTCCCTCACATCATCAGAACTTTGAGATATGCGAAAAGATTACGTTGAGGATTCCCAAATCACGAAAAACTTATCTACACAGGAATGCAGATAAGCAGGCACTTCTTTATTATGAAGCGCTGGGAAAACATGGGGAAAGCTCCTCCATATGTGCTTCCTTGTTAGTTACCATTTTGAGGGTTTTTATAGGACTCAAACAAAAGAATCACCTTTGCCAACACAAGCATGCATAAAATGTCCTTCACCTTGATTGGTTCACAACAAGCACAAAATTTCCAAAATCACAGTGATTGGTCAAAAAAAGATATCAGTCCTTTTGTTTTAGTAATAACTAAAAAATACATTTACCAGGGTCTGGTAGCTAAGGTAACATGTCCCTATCAGGTGTGGTATGTAACTCTTGCAGTTTGATCCTTATGTGATTCAAATTAATACTTAGCTAATCAATAGGTGTTTGAGTTATTTGCAAGTGCTTAGCTAATTGACTGAACTATTACTAGGTGGTTAACAAGTGCTTAACAAGTTCTTGACTACTTACTGTGAGTATAAGTTTTAACTAAAATAATTGTGTATCTGCAACAATTACATTCGCCAGCCAGGTGAGCTGATTGGTGCCTGGCTTCTCAGATGTTGGGACAGAGAAGCCCAACAGCTGGGATCTCTTGCTAGGGACCCGGGGAATCGATAGAGACATCAAAAAGAAGACCTCAATATGCAGTCTCTGGAAACGACTCCTTCCAAGTGTAAGGGAAAATACCCATTCAAGGAAGATCTTTTAAATGCCTGAGGAAAGTGGACTAGAGCAGATGAAGGCATCCAATACCTAAGGGAATTAGCTGTCTTGGAAGTCATCTATGGTGATCTAGATAATGCCGAGGCCTCCACGGATCCAGACGATGTCCAGTGTGAACGGGCCATGTTGAGAAAAGTGATTCAGAGTGCCCCAGCTACATATTCTAATATCTTGGCAATGGTGTATCACCCAGACATGGATATACCAACAGTGGAGAGAATATCTTCTTGGTTACAAAACTATGAAGAGAGCCTCTGCACGTCTTCACCAGTGTGGGATTATGGCCTGACTGTCAGAACTGCCCTAAGAATTCGGTCATTCACTGCCCTGACCAGGGGAAAAGGAAGTCCGAGATGCAGGAATACACCACGAAATGAACTCTGGCTCTTTTTGCGTGGCCAAGGAGAGGATATGAGGAAATGGGATGGTGAACCTACTTTTAAGCTGGAAGCGCGAGTACTTGAACTAAGGGGGAAGACAGCTGTTAGAAAAGAACCAGCCAAGAGGGCTCTAAGTATAGTAGCTGCCAGAACGAAAAAAGAGGACAATCAACAATCACCAAGACATAGAAGAACTGCAATCACTTCCTTCGATGCCAATGAGGAGACTTCAGGTCTAAAATTGCAAGGATCAGATAGCAAATACTCTGATGAAGAACAGAAATAGAGGGTCCCTGCCTCCAGCCAGGAGGAGGAAAGGGATGACCGAATCTGCTGGACTGTGTGGATTCGATGGCCTGGCACATCAAACCCACAAAGATATAAAGCCTTAGTAGACACAGGGGCACAGTGTACATTGATGCCACCAAGGTATAGAGGCATAGATTCTGTCTGGATCTCTGGAGTGACAGGGGGATGTGAAGAATTATCTGTATTAGAGGCTGAAGGGAGCTTAACAGAAGACAAATGGGAAAAAAACCCCATTGTGACTGGTCCAGAGGCCCCTTGTATTCTTGGCATAGATTACCTCAGGAGAGGGTACTTCAAAGACCCCAAGGGGTTTCGATGGACTTTTGGTTTAGCTACTGTAGATACAGAGAAAATCAAACAACTCTCCAGTTTACCTGGCCTCTCAGAAGACCCTTTTGTTGTGGGATTGCTGCAAGTTAAGAGCAACAGGTACCAATTGCTACCAGGATGGTGCACCGGAGGCAATATCGCACCAACTGAGATTCCTGGGCTCCCATCTGTGAGTTGATTCATCAAATGGAGGCTCAAGGAGTACTTAGCAAAACTCATTTCCAGTTTAATAGTCCCATATGGCCTGTGAAAAAATCTGATGGAGGGTGGAGGTTAACAGTAGACTATCGTGGCCTGAATGAAGTGACATCACCATTGAATGTTGCTATACCAGACATGTTGGAGCTCCAGTATGAACTGGAGTCAAAAGCAGCCAAGTGGTATGCTATGATTAACATCGCTAATGCATTTTTCTCAATTTCGATGGCAGCAGAGTTCAGGCCACAATTCGCCTTCACATGGAGATGTGTCCAATATACCTAGATTCGATTGCCCCAGGGGTTGAAAACACAGTCCTACTATTTTTCATGGTGTAATCCAAACTGTACTGGAAATGGGTGATGCCCCCGAACATTTACCGTGCATTGATGACATAATTGCATGGGGCAACAAGGCAGAAGAAGTGTTTGAGAAAGGGAAAAGAATAATTCAGATTCTCCTAAAAGCTGATTTTGCTGTAAAAAGAAACAAAGTAAAGGGACCTGCACAAGAGATCCAGTTTTTGGGAATAAAATTGCAAGATGGACGTCAGCATGTGTCTCTGGATGTTGTAAACAAAATAGCGACTATGTCTCAACCAACTAATAATAAATAAACACAAGCTTTCCTGGGCCTTGTGGGATGCTGGAGGATGCATATCCCACAACACAGTCAGCTTTCGAGCCCTCTTTTTAGAGTAACCAGAGAGAAGCACTGTTTTGAGTGAGACCTTGAGCAACAACAATGTTTTAAACAAATTAAACAGGAAATAGCTCTTGCAGTCGCCCTTGAGCCCTTCCGTACAGGATCAGATGTGAAGAATATCCTCTACACTGCCGCTGGAGAGCATGGTCTCACCTGGATCTCTAGCAGAAATCATCTGGAGAAACCCGAGGTCAACCATTAGAGTTTTGGAGCCGAAGATATCGAGGATCAGAAGCCCACTAAACCCATACTGAAAAAGAAATACTGGCAGCATATGAGGGACTTCGAGCTGCTTCAAAAGTCATTGGCACAGAAGCTTACCTCGTCTTGGAGCCACGTCTGCCTGTGCTACACTGGATGTTCAAAGGGAAATCCCATTCTATGCATCATGCAACCAGCGCTACATGGAGTAAGTGGATGGCGCTGATTACACAACGATCTCAGCTGGGGAAATCTAATCACCCAGGAATCCTGGAAGAGATCATGGACTGGCCAGAAGACAGGGATTTTGGACCACTGCCTAAGGAAGTAGCTCGTGCCCAAGAGGCACTACTGTATAATGAACTATCAGAAGATGAGAGGCATTATGCTTTGTTTACTGATGGATCCTGCTGCGTGGTAGGAAATCATTGTAAGTGGAAAGCTGCTGTGTGGAGTCCCACATTACGAGTTATTGAGACCGCGGAAGGAGAAGGTGAGTTGAGTCAGTTTGCTGAAGTGAAAGCCAGCCAACTAGCACTTAAGATTGCAGAAGGAGAGAAGTGGACAGTATTCATTCATTTCTGGCCTTCCAAAAGCAACCGCTATGCATACTGAAGCCCTGCTTCTCGGAAGGTGGCCGGAAATCGCTGCAGAGTGAAAGGAGAGAGTAACAGCTTTATCTGTGTTTGCTTGGCTTCTTGTTCTCACGGCTTTGCTGTTTTTTTATTAAACTGCTTTTATCTCAACCATCCAGAGTCCCACCGTATTTTCTTCCCTTCCGTGGTTTGCTGGGGAGGTGGGGGATAGAGCAGTGTGGTGGGCACCTGTCATCCAGCCAGGGTAAAACTACCACAGTGGTAAATTACTGGTTGCTGTGCTGGTGGATAGGAGATAGCTCCCACAGGAAAGCAGTTGAAAAGGTGACAAAGTGTTGGCTGTTAGGCTACACGGGGACCTATGTACCAATGTCGGTGGGGACTGCGTACCTGCTTTCTTGTAGCTCCCAGACGCAGTGGCGTAACTTCTACCGACATCTTGTATTTTAAGTGGGAACTGAGTAGGCCAAGTGCATAGGACTGGAGATAGCTCCTACAGGAAAGCAACGGAAAAGGTGGCTGTAGTGGGTCTGGGATGGTAGTGATTTTCCAAAGCAGCTCTTGCAGTGCTGTGCTTACTGTTGATATCAATATCATGAGTACTGCTCGCACAGCATCAGGGCTGTCCCTCCCGCATTCCTTCCTTCACTTTCACCAATAGCTTTGGTTTAGCACAATCTTGGGAGAGACCACGGCCAGAATAGCTGACCCAGGCAGACCAAGGAGATATTCCATACCATATGACATCAGCTCAGTAAAATAAACTGCGAGAGAGGAGCAGGAAGGGGAGGGAAGATTCATTTCTGGCCTTCCAAAAGCAACTGCTACGCGTACCGAAGCCCTGCTTCTCATGAGGTGGCTTGACATCGCTGCAGTTGGGAAGTAGAGAGTAACAGCTTTACCTGCTTTTGCTTTACTTCCAGAGTGCACGACTCAGAAGCGTCCGTGTAGCTCTCAGAGGCAGTGGTGTTACTTCTAACAGCAGCCTGTATTTTCAGTGGGAGCTGAGCAGGCTAAGTGTGCGGGAATGAAGATAGCTCCCACAGGAAAGCAGCTGCAAAGGTGACACAGTGCTGACTGTAGACTACACAGGGACCTACGTTCCACTGTAGGTGGGGTCTGCGTACCTGCTTTCTTGTAGCTCCCAGTTGCAGTGGTGTAACTTCTAACTTGTTATAGATTGCTGTGATAAAGTTCACTAGCCAATTTAAGTGACTCATGGATCAAATTTATTAAGCAAGCAGCAAATAAGCAAAACAGCACTGGGTGGCCGGGAGACTCCGCTCCGCCAACGGCTCGCGACACCCCCCTCCCCCCCCTCCCCGTATCACAGTCCTTTTATACAGTCCTTACTAGGGGGTCTTCTTCTGCCTCCTGGTGGTTGTAGGGTCGTCGCTGGGATGAAGTCAGTAGTCTTTTTCTAGTGGCCCGCTCATGAACTCTTCTCAGCTTATGCGCAACCTATTTTACCTCCTATAAACACCTTAGCCAACTGCACCTGTGCACATTGTAGAAACTTTACGGTTAAAGATTTACAAGACTTTTACAACGACTTTAAACGGTTCCTTGCACAACTATTCTTTCATGATTTGATTAACAAACATGACCTTTTCCATTATAATCCCCCTTTTTTTTTCCCTCATTTCGTTCATCAAATCTCCTAATAACATCTTTAGCAATTTCTAAAATAGGTGTTTTACTTATTCCATCCTCTTTGTTGGCTAACTGCTTGTATTGCTTCCTTACCAACATTAAGTGGGCTGCTTCTAGTCTGGTTTTTACAATCTCAGTTACCCTATTGAATACACAAGGCCCAATCGTCAGTGCTAATACCAGTAGAATGATGGACCCAGCTATAGCTGACAATAACGTCTCGTGAGCCAAGGTGAATAGTTGAACCATGACTCATACCGGGCTTGTTGCTGTTCCCTTTCTTGTTTTCGTTTCTCCAAGCCCTCTCGTAATTTTTTCATCGTGTCTCATTATACCGGTATGATCTACATAAAAACAGCATTCTTCCCCTAGGGCTGCACACAGTCCCTCTTGTTGTAAAAACAGCAGATCCAATCCCCGGAAATTTTGTAAAGCTATTTCTGAAAGCTTAGAATCTCTGGTTCTGCTTCACTAGAGATGCAATCCCGGTCCCTGCTCCCGCTGCCCCAATTGCCATCAAGGTAGCTAGAGTTAGGGCTGTGAAAGGCTACAGCTTATACCAGATCGCCCCGGTATTCCAATGATTATAGACAAACTCTTCAGGGTGATATAAAATGCATGGAACAATGGTTTCCTGAATACAGTATTCATTGCTGACATTAAATACCTTTAAGGAGAGGCATGGGATTGCACCGATTTTTGAACAAACCCACTTGGAGTCGTTCACTCCGATTGTCTCATAAAATGGGAGGTTCATGGTATAACATAGCCAGCAGCGCTCCATAACATTTGGATTAGGATAGTTAACCACTCCATCAGCCAGATAACAATATACCATTCCCGGATAATGGGTGGGGCCTTTATCAAATAAAATGGTACTATTTTTTTTTAGTTTTTCACCCCACATTCTTTTAGGTGCAATGCTTTTGCCCTTCTTAGAGGTAGGCTTGGGATCTTAGGATTCCCAATTTGAGGCTTTGAGATGCTCTATACCCCACTCCCTGTACGCCTCTGCCTCCTTCACCTACTCTATTGCTTAGAGCAGTGAGGTTTATGATCTTCTCAGCAGCAGTTGTAATCTTCAGGGGTATTCTTTGTCTCCTTATAGGCCTCTTTCCTTTTGCCTTTTCCTCCAGCACCCATGGGATATCTGAACCACTGGCTTTCACATCCAGGTCTCGGTTCTACGGGCCTTCTGCATATAAAGCACCCTTCTATAAACTTAATTTACAACCCCCACTCGACTCAGATTGTTTTATTCTTCTAAGCTATTGCTATTCCACGATCTGTTACTTTAAAATAGGTATTACAGCCCCACCGATTCTCTTACACCTTTCTGATGATCACAATATAAACATTGCACTGTAATATTTTACAAAAAGGAAATCACTCCACTCCTCTCCTCAGTCAACATGTCACTTTTTACACAGCTTAAGCTTCAGTTCTCCTGGCACCTCTGCAGCTTCCCACTGATCCTGGGAAATTGGTCCTTAAATAAGACAAGAAAAGGACCCTCCCATCGGGGGGATTAAAGATGATTCTTTCCAGGTTTTTATCAAGACTTTGTCCCCAGGATTAATCGTGTGGATAGCAATATCTAAGGGTGGTTTCTGTACCACCATCCCCTTTTCCTTAATTCATTCTATCTTTTCAACATTTCAATAATATATTCCTGCAAATATCCTTCTTCTATGCTAGGATGTTCCTGATAGATCTCTAAATTATAAGGCATCCCATACAACATTTCAAACGGAGAAGCCCCCGTGTCTGTCCTTGGTTGAGTCCTTATATTTAACAAAGCTAAGGGTCCAGGACATTTTTTGTTTCTAACATTAATTTTGTTAGCGGTTTCTTAATTTCTCCATTCATTCTCGCCACTCTTCCGGAACTTTGGGGATGACACGGGGTATGGTATTCCCATTTGGTTCCCATAGGAGCCAATTCCTCAGGGTATCATTTGGCTCTCCATACTGGTGGTTTCTATTTCTAATTTCGGAGAGTGCATTAATATACCTTCATATTTTAAGAGTCTAGCATCAGTTATCCATTTTTCTGACTTTTGTTGTAATACCTCCCCCAAATGTTATGGGAAGAAAACACCTTTAACTCCCCTCCAAAGGTAACAAATAAAAGGTTTTCTAACATCAGGCAGGCTAAGCACAGGAACGTTAATCAAATCGACTTTTAAATTCTCAAAGTCTCTTTCATCTTCTTTGGTCTATTTAACTAATCCATCTCGAGTTAATTTCTGGTACAAAAATTTTACTTTCTTACTAAAATTTTCAATCCATTTTCTACAATATCCCAACAGACCTAAAAGCTGTCTACTTGTCTCTTACTCTTTGGAGCTTGTAGGGACAGTATCCCATTTACTCGATCTGGATCAAGTTTTTTAGTTCCCTTTATAAACCAGTGTCCCAAATATTTTACCTTTTCTTCAGCAAACAGTAATTTAGATTTAGACACTTTCAATCCTTGTAAACTCAGGAAATTAAACAATTGAATACTTTCCTGTCTAACAGCTTCTTCGTCTCTCCCTGCTAATAATAAATCGTCCACATATTGAACTAAAATAACTTCTTTGCCTAACTCATAATTTCTCAAGATCTCTTCTAGTGCTTGTCCAAAAAGATTGGGGGACTCTCTAAATCCCTGTGGTAATCCAGTCCATCTCAACTGTTGTTTTCTATGGGTGTCAGGATCTTCCCATTCAAAAGCAAAATAATCCCTGCACTCCTCTTTCAGGGAACATGCCCAAAAGGCATCCTTAAGGTCTATCACACTATACCACTGGTACTCTGGACTCAATTGACTCAATAAGGTGTGTGGGTTAGCTACCACAGGGAACCTAGTAATAGTTCTCTCGTTTATCTCCCAGAGGTCATGTACTAATCTTTAAGTCCCATCAGATTTCTTTACTGGCAATATGGGAGTATCGTAAGGGGACATACAGGGCTCAAGTAGTCCCTTAGATATTAGTCTTTCTGTTTCTGGTTTTAAGCCTTGTCTACCTTCTTGTGACAAGGGATACTGCTTTATCTTTACTGACAGCCCAGGGTTTTTCCTAAGTCTGTAATTAAGTCTCTCCCTAATAAATTATAATCAGCCTCTGGAACTAACAAAAAGGATCCTACAGCATATTTTTGCTGCTTCAGATTCTATCAGTACCTCCTTCACAAGAGGTACTTTAAATGGTTCCCCTTTTGCCCCTACTACTTGTATTTTCTCTGAAGATATCTTACACCCCTGGGGCAATCACTAGAGTGTAGATCTCTCAGCCCCAGAGACCACTAAAAATTCTACTTCCTGATGCTGAGGACCTAACTTCAGTTTTATCAAAGGCACAGTTACTCTTGTGGTCCTCAGCAAATAGAGCCCCTGATCCCCCTATTCTTCCTTAAACATCTGTTCATCCTGGAATCTCCTTCGACAATTCCTTTTTAGGTGTCCCTTCTGTTTACAATGAAAACATTCCATCGTCCTTTGATTCCTTTTTTCTGATGAATGCACCTGTCTCCCAGGCTTTTGTTTCCCTTTCTCATTGCCTTGGACTACTGCCAGAGTCCCTTTCTGTCCCTCCCAAATGGCCACCACTAAAAGTCTAGTTTGCTTTCTCTCGGCTTCCTCCTCTCTCCTCACATATACTTTTTGTGCCTCCCTCAGTAATTCATCTAGCCCTTTTTCTTTCCAATCTTCTAATTTTTCTAGTTTCTTTTGGATATCTATCCATGATTTTGCCACAAAGTGGGTCTTTAATAATGCCTGTCCCAATGGAACTGCTGGATCTACTCCAGAGTACAGTTGGAGGCTTTTACGTAATCTCTCAAGCCAATCAGTTGGGGTTTCGTCTTTTCTCTGTCTCTCATTGAATGCTTTGTTAATATTCTGTCCTCGGGGAACAGAGTCTCTGATTCCCTGGACAATGATGACTCGGAGGTCTGCCATATGGGCTCTGTGCTCCGCCATCTGATTATTCCAATTGGGCCTTTGCAAGGGCCATTTCACATCTGTGTCTCGTCCTACCTGGTGCTGTTCATCCCAGATTCTCATTCCTGCTAGTTCATTCCAGGTATAGAGATTTTGCCCTAAGAACTGATCTAATCTCTCAGACACACTCAGAGGATCTTCTAACAAACTCCCCATCTCCTTTTTTTAATTTTCTCACATCCCCGGTATTCAAGGGCACAGCTATATAACCAACCCCTGGTCCTCCTCTCTGAGCTCCTGCTCCTGCATTCACAATGGGGACTTCCCTCAAGGGGAATAACCCCTTCTCAGCCCTTCCCTCCCAAGTCCTACTCTCGTCAAGGGACCCGGAGGTTTCAGCTCTAACTCAGAGTTTTGGTCCCCATGCTCTACTTCTGGGCAGGGGGGGAGGTGGAAGAGGTAAAATCAGAGGACCAGGCTCAGTAGTTGGTGGAACATATGGGGGCGGCCAAATCTCCTCTTCGGGTGGACTCTTAGCTTTCTTTTCCTTAAGAGCGAACAAGGATACCTTATCAGAAGGTTGGGGTATCCAGAGACTCGCACATTCAATTTCCTCTAGGGTAACGGTCTTTTTATCATTTACCCACAAATTGAGGTCTGCGCATAACCAGTCCTCAAAAGACCCAAATATGGGCCAAATAATATGGGGATTTCCTAATGACTTCCCCCCCCAAACTTCCATACAGTAATGTACCATCTTTTCCTTACTCTTTTGTCTTCCACGGGGAGAATCATTCCAAAATTTTATCATCATCCCCAGAGGACTTTCTAGGGGAATATCTGGCAGCCTGTCCTTATGCCACCCATGGGATCAGAGGGCTTGCTCTTCCTCTGTCCCGTCATCCAGAGTGCCCTTGACACGTTTTCACAATCGATCCCCTCGGTCGTGACCCACGTCCTTGTGGGCAATGGGAACTGCACTACTGGAGGGTGCGCACTCGCTTGGTCTCCTTGAGACCTCTCAGTCACTCGCACTCTAGGATACCCACCCCGACTGAACGGAACCACGCAAATACTTACTCAATCAAGAGTCTTCGTTCGGATCTTCGTGCACAAAAATTTATGGGGTACTGCAGGTTTATTTGCTTATTTGCCAAATTTAGAAGGGGTTCAGAATACAGAGATTGGCAAGGTAATTTAACACACCAGGGCCATACGCAGATGGGGCCCCCCTAGTCCGGGAGTCCAATATCAAATATACCTGTATCCGAGTCATGACATCAAATTGTTATAGTTTGCTGTGATAAAGTTCACTAGCCAATTTAAGTGACTCGTGGATCAAATTTATAAGTGGCAAATAAGCAAAACAGTGCTGGGCGTCCGGGAGACTCTGATCCACCAACGGCTTGTGACCCCTCCCCCATATAACAGTCCTTTTATACAGTCCTTATCGGTCGGATGCATCGCTCCCTGGTGTACTCTGCACATGTGCCCGTCTTTTTACTAGGGGGTCTTCTGGTCTTCTGGTGGCTGGGATGAAGTCAGTAGTCTTCCTCTAGTGGCTCCCTCATGAACTCTGCTCTTGGCTCTTATCAGCTCATGCGCAACCTATTGTACCTCCTATAAGCATCTCAGCCAACTGCACCTGTTCACATTTGTTGCCACCACTGGCAACACCACCAGGCCGTACTCACGGATTACTCAGCCCCCCCGCTGAGGGGACAAGGATCACCACACACTCAGCATTGATGATACTTTATTCCCCCCACTTGTTTACACCATGTGCTTATATCTGCTACCACCAGCACCTCCTCTCACTCCACCCCATGCCCACCTCTTCTGTACCTTCCACCTCTCACGTTACAACCCAAGATTTTCCGGACGCCTACCACACACATTGAAGAAACTTTACGGTTAAAGCTTTAAAAGACTTTTAAAATGACTTTAAATGGTTCCTTGCACAACTATTCTTTCCTGACTTCATTAAAGAAGACAACCTTTTCCGTTACATAACGGCAGCCTTTATTTTCAATGAGAGCTGAGCAGGCCAAGTGTACCGGATTGAAGATACCTCCTAATGGAAAGCAGCTGCAAAGGTGGCACAGTGCTAGCTCATAGGCTACACGGGGACCTACGTACCAATGTAGCTGGGTTCTGCATATCTACTTTCTTATAGCTCCCAGACGCAGTGGCGTAGCTTCTATTGGCAGCCTGTGTTTTTTCAATGGGAGCTGAGCAGGCTAAGTACGCAGGATTGGTGATAGCTCCCATAGGAAAGCAGCCGAAGAGATGGCACAGTGATGGCTGATAGGCTACTTGGGGACCTACATACCACTGAAGATGTAGTCTGCATACCTGCTTTCTTGTAGCTCCCAGACGCAGTGACGTAATTTCCACCGACAGCCTGTATTTTTTAAAAGGGAGCTCAGCAGGCCAAGTGCGTGGGATTGGAGATAGCTCCCATAGGAAAGCAGCTGCAAATGTAGTATAGTGCGGGCTGATAGGCTACACGGGGACCTAGGTATCACTGTGGGTGGGCTCTGCGTACCTGCTCTCTTGTAGCTCCCAGGAACAGTGACTTCTTCTGGCAGCCTGTATTTTCAATGAGAACGGAGCCGACCAAATGCGCGGGATTGGAGATGGCTCCCACAGCAAACCAACTGCAAAGGTGGCACAGTGCTGACTGATAGGCTACACGGGGACGTACGTACCACTGTAGATGGGGTCTGTGTATCTGCTTTCTTGTAGCTCCCAGACGCAGTGGCGTAACATCTACAAGCAGGCTGTATTTAAAACGGGAGCTGAGATGAAGGGTGATTGGAGATATCAATATTATGACTACCACTCGCACAGCATCAGGACTATCTCTCCAGCATTCCTTCCCTCACCTTCACCAATAGTTGTGAGTGAGCACAATCTTGGGAGGGACCCCGGCCAGAACAGGTGACCCAGGGTTACCAAGGAGATATTCCATACCATATGACATCAGCTCAGTAAAATAAACTGGGTGAGAGGACCAGGAAATGGAGACAAGATTCATTTCTGGCCTTCCCAAAGCAACCGCTACGCGTACTGAAGCCTTGCTTCTCAAGAGGTGGCCAGACAGGGCTGCAGATCGGAAGTAGAGAGTAACAGCTTTATCTGCTTTTGTTTTACTTCCCGCCCACATGGCTTTGCTGTTTCTTTATTAAACTGCTTTTATCTCAACCCATGAGACTCCCATCACATTTTCTCCCCTTTGCTGGCTTGCTGGGGAGGTGGGGGATAGAGCGGTGTGGTGGGCACCTGGCATCTAGCCAGGGTCAAACTACCTCAACCTTTTTGGCGCCCAACATTAAATGCATTGTAGTTAGAGTAAGCCAATGAGTGCAAAATTCCTGTGCTGGCAACAGAGCCTTGCTGTAATGCGACTTATCTTACACTTTGTAATGTTTGGGAACACGATGCTACTAACACTGACTCTGTGCTGCACTCTAACCTTGATAGCTTTGCTAAGTTGGCTGTATGATTTTGTGAAAAGAATGATAGGGCCTGGGAACATGATGGCCCAAATAACAATTGTGAGTCTCATTCTATTACTGATGGATTTACTGTGCTGTGGGAGCTATCTTGTAGAGGTCATGGAGCAAACCACCTCTTTCCCTTTTACTCGGACTGATGTAGACAATTTTGTTATACAGACCTCCTAGGTCCTTAGTGTCCCTTACATGAGAGTTTTAATATTACTAAGTAATATGGCTGCTATATTACATATTTTGTGGAATCTGGACTCAACTAAGAGAAATTTGCGATGGAAACATATTAAAATGCCCCCCAAAGCGGCCAGTCCCTGGGTGGCAGAGTGTATGGATGAATCTGGGCAAATTCCTAGGACAGTTATCACCTCCTGTAACCTGGGATTTTACAGCTGAACAGATAAAAAACCCTGCTTTACTGGCATGCCACCTGATAGAGGGGTGTCTTGCCTACCCCAATGAGACCCATGATGTTCAGGCACTATACTGGAGTCTAGCCTCTGCCTACCAAGCCGCACTCGAGTCCTCTCAGAGAACTAAGTTTGAAGTGGAAACGCAAATTGTATCTGAGAGCACCATGGTTGAGTCAGTCGCAGTCCAGTCCTCTCAGACAACTATGGCCGAGGTGGAAATTGAAACTGTATCTGAGACTACTATGGTTGAGTCAGAGAATCAAACAACAACCACAGTGGTTGCCCCAGTAGTGAAAAAGAAACAGTGGATAAGGAGGTCAAGGATTGGTCAAAAAAAGAAATCAGTCCCTTTGTTTTAGTAACAACTAAGGTAACAGCCAAGGTAACCTAAGGAATACGTTTACCAGGATCTTGTAGTTAAGGTAACAGATAAGTTAACCTAACAAATACATTTACCAGGGTCTGGTACCTAAGGTAACAGGTCCCTATCAGGTGTGGTATGTAACTCTTGCAGTTTGATCCTTATGTGAATCAAATGAATACTTACTTAATAAGTGTTTGCGAAAGTATCTTTTAAATCAAGCACTGTAAACCACTGATAATTTTCTCTCAGAGCTGTGAGTAAGCTATACAGATTTGCTACAACTGGATGTATATCTTTCACAATCTGATTTATGGGTCTTAAGTCCTGAACTAACCTATACTTTCCATTCAGTTTCCATACTGGTAAAATAGGTGTGTTGTACTCTGACTCACACTCTTCTAGAATTTGATATTTCAGAAATTTGTCAATTAATACTTTTAATCCTCATTGTGCTTCAGGTTTTATTGGTTATTGTCTCACCCTGACTGATTTTACTTTTTCTTTTATTACAATTTTTACTGGTTTTGCCAATTTTTATTTTTATGGAATCTCAGTTTCCCACACCACTGGGAATGCTGCATTCTCCACTTCAGGAGGTAATTCTAGCATCTGTCTTTGATTCAGGTATTTTAGTAACAAGTCTCCATTTTAAAAGACAATTTGTGCATTTAATTTAGACAACAAGTCTCTCCCCATCAGGGGTATGGGAGATTCTGAAACATACAAAAATTCATATGTAATAACTTTATTGTAAAATTGTAAATTTAAGGGTTGCAAAAATGGTCGATTTTCCTTTTTAACTGTGGCTCCTACAATATTTGCAGTTTGAGTTCCTATTGCTCCTCTACATGTATTTAAAACTGAATACATTACTCCCATGTTTATATTGGTTTCTAGTCTCTGGTTGTGGGTTTTTTTTTTTTTTTTATCTCTTTCTCACCATATCTGGGTGCTCCTTATAGGAGTCAGTTGATTTTTTTTCTCAGAGAATTAAATCAGAATGTGAGAAAGGCACTTTCATGTTTACTGGTTCACTCTGCCAAACCCCTTGCCTTAATGGGGCAATTATATGCTGTTTGACTTTAGAATTTAAGAGGATCTTTAAGGTGGTTATTAAATGAGTACAGTATTGAGTTCTCTTGGACACCAATGAGGAAGGTTCTGTGTCAGAGTCCTCATTTTTCCACGTTACTAGTATCTGGACAGGGCTGGGAGCCCTCCCTTGAACCAGAACTCCGGGATGTATCCTGGTCAGGTTGCTGGATTCCTGTTCAGGTTCATGTTGGGAAGCGGGTAAGTGAGAGTGGGTGTATATATAGAAACATCTCTTCCCCTTTAAAGGTCAAATGTTTAAGACACATTTTTTCTGCAGTGCATGGGGAGCAACAGTTTTGAACCTTTTGTTTTTCTACTGTGAGTGACATTACGTGATTTGTTCATTCAGATTCTTTCTGCCATTCAGATTTTTCTCTTAAATAAAAGAACAAATCTACATATTGGACTTTATCTCACTTTTCCTCGCTCTTATAAAACAACATTAATTGCAAGATAGTATTGTAACTTAGTATTCCATTCACTGACCACAATTCCTCATCATCCAGAGCATACATTGGCCACGTATGATTGCAATATTCAATAAGCTGCTTTTTACACAAATCATTATGTATTTCTCTCCAGTGAGCCAAAAGGCAGCCCAAAGGATAGGTTTTTGGCACAAGGCCCTTATTGTTAGAATTTCCTCCCTAAAACAGGTTTGACAACTTAGATGTCATAGCCAAAAATTATGGTGTCCTCCAAACACAGAGACTTAAAGGCACAGTTCAATATTTCTACCCATGATTACCGTACTCTATAAATTGATATTTACAAAAATCACCCTTAAATTCCTTCCAGTGTGCCAACAGACACCCAAGAGGTGAATTCTCAGGTACTTTGTCTGCCATTTCAAAATCCTTTTAATTACAAATACTTTCTGAACAATCGTTTTGTTCTTTCGCTTTGCTTCTCTCTGGCTGTACCCCTCGCAGGATCAAAGCTCCGCACTCGCTTCATGCACAATTGCATGTCTCAATCACACACACACAGACAGCTCACAACACAATATACAATAATATGCACATATATACACAAAGAAATATACAAAGCAATATAGAAACAAATGTACAAATCAATGTACAAACCAAAACCAAGAGGTACCTTACAATGTGGGCCCACTTATACCAATTACCAATATTTATACCAATGTCAGCCCTGCGATCACTTCGTTCGAGTTACGAGCTGCAATATCAATGCCAACCCTGCGTTAGCTTTCGTGTTTGCCTTACGGGCGGCGCCTAGGCTCCCAATACCAATACCAATACCAATACCAATACCAATACCAATACCAATACCAATACGAAAATGAGGATTATCTACGCCAATCAAGTGGAACTTTCGCTCCATCATACTGGCAGGCTCCTTTGGGTTTTCCCTTGACCAAACCGAGTGGGGTCTCCAACACCGCGACTTACAGGCTAGTTCACCAGGATCCAACCCCAACCAATTAGAAGTGCCTTACCACTCCAGGGAACATTGTGAGGAGCTGTAAGGGTCGCAAGTGATGGTCCTCCCCAATAATTCCTCGGTGCTGACTGGAGTTCGATCAGCATCCGATCCTATCCAGTCTCATTCGCAAGGTCCCATCTGGATCGCCAAAATTATTGACGAATCGGCAATCGTGAAAAACATATCTACACAGGAATGCAGATAAGCAGGCACTTCTTTATTATGCAGGGCTGGGAAAACATGGGGGTTAACTCCTCCATACCTGCATCTTTGTTAGTTACCATTTTCAGGGTTTTTATACAGCTCAAACAAAAGAAGCACATTTTCCAACACAAAATTGTATAAAATTTCCATCTATCAATTTAGCTCTTCATCTTGATTGGTTCCCAACAAACACAAAATTTCCAACATCACTGTGATCGGTCAAAAAAAGATATCGGTCCCTTTGTTTTAGGAAAAACTAAGGTAACAGCCAAGGTAACCTAAGGAATACATTTACCAGGGTCTTGTAGTTAAGGTAACAGCTCCCTATCAGGTGTGGTATGTAACTCTTGCAGTTTGATCCTTATGTGATTCAAATTAATACTTAGTTAATAAGTGTTTGTTATTTGCAAGTGCTTAGCTAATTGACTGAACTATTACTAGGTGGTTAACAAGTGCTTAACAAGTTCTTGACTACTTATTGTGATGATAAGTTTTAACTAAAATAATTGTGTATCTGCAACAATTACATTCGCCAGCCAGGTGAGCTGATTGGTGCCTGGCTGCTCAGATGTTGGGATAGAGAAGCCCAACAGCTGGGATCTCTTTCTAGTGACCGGGGAATCGATAGAGACATCAAAAAGAAGACCTCAATATGCAGTCTCTGGAAACGACTCCTCGCAAGTGTAAGGGAAGATACCCATTCAAGGAAGATCTTTTAAATGTCTGAGGAAAGTGGACTAGAGCAGATGAAGGCATCCAATACCTAAGGGAATTAGCTGTCTTGGAAGTCATCTATGGTGATCTAGATAATGCCGAGGCCTCCACGGATCCAGACGATGTCCAGTGTGAACGGACCATGTTGAGAAAAGTGATTCAGAGTGCCCCAGCTATGTATTCTAATATCTTGGCAATGGTGTATCATCCAGACATGGATATACCAACAGTGGAGAGGGTATCTTCTTGGTTACAAAACTATCAAGAGAGCCTCTGCACGTCTCCACAAGTGTGGGAGGATGGCCTGACTGTCAGAACTGCCCTAAGAATTCGGTCATTCACTGGCCCGATCAGGGTAAAAGGAAGTCCTTGGTGCAGGAGTACACAACAAATACAACTCTGGCTCTTTTTGCGTGGCCAAGGAGAGGATATGAGGAAATGGGATGGTGAACCTACTTTTAAGCTGGAAGCACGAGTACTTGAACTAAGGGGGAAGACAGCTGTTAGAAAAGAACCAGTCAAGAGGGCTCTAAGTATAGTAGCTGTCAGAACGAAAAAAGAGGACAATCAGCAATCACCAAGACATAGAAGAACTGCAATACTTCCTTCGATGTCAATGAGGAGACTTCAGGTCTAAAATTGCAAGGATCAGATAGCAAATACTCTGATGAAGAACAGAAATAGAGGATCCCTGCCTCAAGCCAGGAGGAGGAAAGGGATGACTGAATCTACTGGACTGTGTGAGTTCGATGACCTGGCACATCAAACCCACAAAGGTATAAAGCCTTAGTAGACACAGGGGCACAATGTACATTGATGTCATCAAGGTATAGAGGAACAGATTCTGTCTGGATCTCTGGAGTGACAGGGGGATGTGAAGAATTATCTGTGTTAAGTGAGCTTAACGGGACAAAAGGGATGTGGTAGTTTGAGCCTGGCTGGATGCCAGGTGCCCACCACACCGCTTTATCCCCCACCACCTCAGCAAGCCAGGGAAGGGGAGAAAATAAGATGGGAGTCTCGTCGGTTGAGATAAAAACAGCTTAATAAATAAGCAGTAAAGCCGCGCGCGCGGGAAGCAAAGCAGAAGCAGATAAGCTGTTACTCTCTACTTCCCATCAGCAGCGATGTCCGGCCACCTCCCGAGAAGCAGGGCTTCAGTACGCGTACCGGTTGCTTGGGGAAGGCCAGAAATGAATCTCGCCTCCCCTTCCTGCTCCTCTCCCCCAGTTTATATTCCTGAGCTAACGTCATAGGGTATGGAATATCTCCTTGGTCAGCCTGGGTCAACTGTCCTGGACATGGTCCCTCCCAAGATCATGCCCACCCATAGCTATTGGTGTAGGTGGGGGAAGGAATGCTGGAGGGACAGCCCTGATGCTGTGCGAGCAGTAGTCATAATATTGATATCAACAGTAAGCACAGCAATGCAGGAGCTGCTGTGGAAATTCACTACCATCCCAGACCGTCTACAGTCTCCACCCCTTATTCCATACCACTTATGTCATGCTCAGACCAACCATCTTAACAACCCATATATATTCTTATATATTCTCATTAACGAGTACCCCCACTCTTCAACAGACAAACATCATTCTTGTATTCCCTCTTGCATCTTGCATCAAACAAACAAACAACATTCTTCTATCTTTCATCCTCACATAACGTTCCCCCAAGTTTAAGTCTCCTTGAGGTACACATCGAGTTTCCCCATCTTTTCTCATCACCCACCAAGTACACCCAGGCCCTTGAGCAGAGACAATCCCACAAATGGGATTGCCCTTTCCCATGGGAGGTGCAACCCATACTGCCTTCGCCAGCCATTTCCCTGGGTGCACTACAGGGACCTTATCTCCTCCCACAGTATGTAGTGGTTTTGTTTGGGCAGGACCAGGACGGTTAGTTGAACCTCTGCTAAATTTTTATCCCACTGCTTCCATGCCCCATTGCCCAGTGCTCTCAACATGGTCTTTAGTAATCCGTTATATCTCTCAATCTTTCCAGAGGCTTGTGGGTGATAGGGGATGTTGTATATCCACTCAATGCCATGTTTCTTTGCCCAGGAGTTTATGAGATTATTTCAAAAATGATTCCCATTATCTGATTCAATTTTTTCTGGAGTGCCATGTCGCCTCAAAACTTGCCTTTCAAGACCCAAGACAGTATTTCGGGCAGTGGCATGGTTTACAGGGTATGTTTCCAACCAACCAGTAGTTGCTTCCACCATGGTGAGTATATAACGCTTGCCTTGGTGTGTTTGTGGTAGCGGTCCAACATAGTCAATTTTCCAGGCCTCACCATATTGAAAACCCAGCCATCGGCCTCTGTTCCAGGGAGACTTGATTCGTGTGGCTCGCTTGATTGCAGCACACGTTTCACATTCATGGGTGACCTGTGTAATGGCTTCCATGGTCAAGTCCATCCCTCGATCACGAGCCCATCTATATGTTGCATTTCTTCCCAGATGTCCTGATGTTTCATGGGCCCATCGAGCTATAAATAGCTCACCTTTACGTTCCCAGTCTAGGTCTACCTGAGCTACTTCAATTTTGGCAGCTTTATCTACCTGTTGGTTGTTCCATTGTTCTTCAGTGACACGGCTTTTTGGCACGTGAGCATCTACATGACGTACTTTCAGAGTCATATTTTCCACCCGAGCGACAATGTCTTGCCATAATGCAGCAGCCCAGATGGGTTTACCCTTGCGCTGCCAGTTCGTCTTCTTCCATTGCTGTAGTCATCCCCATAGGGCATTAGCCACCATCCAGGAGTCAGTATAAAGATAGAGTACTGGCCACTTCTCTCGTTCTGCAATCTTTAGAGCTAGTTGGATGGCTTTCACTTCAGCAAACTGACTCGACTCACCTTCTCCTTCAGTGGCCTCAATAGCTCATCGTGTGGGAGTCCACACAGCAGTTTTCCACTTACAATGATTTCCTACCGTGCAGCAGGATCCATCAGTAAACAAAGCATAATGCCTCTCATCTTCTGATAGTTCATTATATGGTGGTGCCTCTTGGGCACAAGCTACTTCCTCAGGCAATGCTCCAAAATCTCTACCTTCTGGCCAGTCCAAGATTTCTTCCAGGATTCCTGGACTATTAGATTTCCCCAGCCGAGATCGTTCTGTAATCAACGTCATCCACTTACTCCATGTAGCGCTGGTTGCATGATGTACAGAAGGGGTTTTCCCTTTAAACATCCAGTGTAGCACAGGCAGACGTGGTGCCAAGAGGAGATGAGCTTCTGTGCCAATGACTTCTGAAGCAGCTCGAAGTCCCTCATATGCTACTAGTATTTCTTTTTCAGTTGGGGTGTAGTGGGGTTCCGATCCTCGATATCCTTGACTCCAAAACCCTAATGGTCGACCTCGGGTTTCTCCAGATGTTTTCTGCCAGAGGCTCCAGGTGAGACCCTGCTCTCCAGCGGCAGTGTAGAGGATATTCTGCACATCTGATCCTGTACGGATGGGCCCAAGGGCGACTGCACGAGCTATTTCCTGTTTAATTTGTTGAAAAGCTTCTTGTTGCTCAAGGCCCCACTCAAAACAGTGCTTCTCTCTGGTTACTCTAAAAAGAGGGCTCGCAAGCTGACTGTAAGCTGGGATATGCATCCTCCAGAATCCCACAAGGCCCAGGAAAGCTTGTGTTTCTTTCTTATTAGTTGGTTGAGACATAGTCGCTGTTTTGTTCACAATATCCAGAGGCACATGCCGACGCCCATCTTGCAATTTTATGCCCAAAAACCGGATCTCTTGTGCAGGTTCCTTTACTTTGTTTCTTTTTACAGCAAAACCAGCTTTGAAGGAGTATCTTAGAATCTGAATTATTCTTTTCCCTTTCTCAAACACTTATTGTTGCCCCATACAATTATGTCATCAATGTACTGTAAATGTTCAGGGGCATCACCTATTTCCAGTACAGTTTGGATTAGACCATGAGAAATAGTAGGACTATGTTTCCACGCCTGGGGCAATCGATTCCAGGTATATTGGACACCTCTCCATGTGAAGGCAAATTGTGACCTGCACTCTGCTGCCATCGAAATTGAGAAAAATGCATTAGCGATGTCAGTCATAGCATACCACTTGGCTGCTTTTGACTCCAGTTCATACTGGAGCTCTAACATGTCTGGTACAGTAGCACTCAGTGGTGGTGTCACTTCATTCAGGCCACGATAGTCTACTGTTAACCTCCACCCTCCATCAGATTTTTTCACAGGCCATATGGGACTATTAAATGGGGAATGAGTTTTGCTAATTACTCCTTGAGCCTTCAGTTGATGAATCAACTCACGGATGGGAGTCAGGGAATCTCAGTTGGTGCGATATTGCCTCCCGTGTACCGTCCTGGTAGCAATTGGTACCTGTTGCTCTTGAACTTGCAGCAATCCCACAACAAAAGGGTCTTCTGAGAGGCCAGGTAAATTAGAGAGTTGTTTGATTTTCTCTGTATATATAGTGGCTATACCAAAAGCCCATCGATACCCCTTGGGGTCTTTGAAGTACCCTCTCCTGAGGTAATCTATGCCAAGAATACAAGGGGCCTCTGGACCAGTCACAATGGGGTGTTTTTCCCATTTGTCCTCTGTTAAGCTCACTTCAGCCTCTAATACAGATAATTCTTCACATTCCCCATTCACTCCAGAGATCCAGACAGAATCTGTGCCTCTATACCTTGGTGGCATCAATGTACACTGTGCCCCTGTGTCTACTAAGACTTTATATCTTTGTGGGTTTGATGTGTCAGGCCATCGAACCCACACAGTCCAGTAGATTCGGTCATCGCTTTCCTCCTTCTGGCTGGAGGCAGGGACCCTCTATTTCTGTTCTTCATCAGAGTAGTTGCTATCTGATCCTTGCAATTGTAGACCTGAAGTCTCCTCATTGACATCGAAGGAAGTGGTTGTAGTTCTTCTATGTCTTGGAGATTACTGATTGTCCTCTTTTGTTTTGGCAGCCACTATGCTGACAGCCCTCTTGGGTGGTCCTTTTCTAACAGTTGTCTTCCCCCTTAGTTCACGTACACGCGCTTCCAGCTGGAAAGTGGGTTCACCATCCCACTTCCTCATATCCTCTCCTTGGCCACGCAAAAAGAGCCAGAGTTCATTTCGTGGTGTACTCCTGCGTCTGGGACTTCCTTTTCCCCTGGTCGGGACAGTGGATGACCGAATTCTTGAGGCAGTTCTGAGAGTCAGACCATCATCCCACACTGATGAGGAGGTGCAGAGGCTCTCTTCATAGATCTGTAACCAAGAAGATACCCTCTCCACTGTTGGTATATCCATGTCTGGATGATACACCATTGCCAAGATATTAGAATATGTAGCTGGGGCACTCTGAATCACTTTTCTCAACATGGCCCGTGTACACTGGACATCGTCTGGATCTGTGGAGGCCTCGACATTATCTAGATCAGTATAGATGACTTCCAACACAGCTAATTCCCTTAGATATTGGATCCCTTCATCAGCTCTAGTCCACTTTCCTCGGGCATTTACAAGGTTTTCCTTGAATGGATATCTTGCCCGTACACTTGAGAGGAGCCATTTCCAAAGACTACAAATTGAGGTCTTCTTTCCAATGCCTCTATCAATTCCCTGGTCCCTAGCAAGAGATCCTAGCTGTTGGGCTTCTCTACCTTCCAATTGCTGACTGTCAGCCCCGTTATTCAACATCGGAGCAGCCAGGCACCAATCCGCTCACCTGGCTGGCGACTGTAATCTTTTCACATATCTCTAAGTTCTTTTGAGTTGAGGGACCGAGTAGTTTCCATTTCCTTTTCGATTTCTTTCACTCCTTCTCCTGATCTCCTTACCGAAGGACCAATTTCTTCTTCTAGCCTTTCCTCTTCCTCCTCTTCTGCCCTTACTAATCGATGATATGGACTTGACCTCCTTATCCACTGCTTCTTTTTCACTACTGGGGCAACCACTGTGGTTGTTGTTTGATTCCCTAACTCAACCATGGTAGTCTTAGGTATAGTTTGAATTTCCACCTCGGCCATAGTTCTCTGAGAGGACTGGACTGCGACTGACTCAACTATGTTGGTCTCAGGTACCGTTTGAGTTTCCACTTCAATCATAGTTTTCTGAGAGGATTGGAATGCAGCTCGGTAGGCAGAGGCTAGGCCCCAATATAGTGCCTGAATCTGATGGGCCTCATTAGGGTAGGTAAGACACCCTTCTATCAGGTGGCGTGCCAGTAAAGCGGGGTTTTTTATCTGTTCAGGTGTAAAATCCCAGGTTACAGGGGGTGATAACCGTCCTAGGAATTTGCCTAAATTCATCCACACACCCTGCCACCCAGGGACTGGCCGCTTCAGGGGGCATTTTAACATGTTTCCATCACAAATTTGTCCTCTCTGATACCCAGATGAGTCCAGATTCCACAAGATATATAATATAGCAACTATGTTAATTAGTAATATTAAAACTCTCGTATAAGGGTGACTAAGGACCTGGGAAGTCTGTATAACAAAATTGTCTAGATCAGTCCGAGCTGAGGGGAAAGAGGTGCTTTGCCCCATGGCCTCCACAAGATAGCTCCCACAGCACAGTAAATTCATCAGTAACAGAATGAGACTTGCTATTATTATTTGGACCATCATGTTCCCAGGTCCTTTCATACTTTTCACAAAATTATATAGCCAGCTTAGCAAAGCTATTAAGGTTAAAGCACAGCACAGAGTCCATGTTAGTAGCATCGTGTTCCCAAACATTAGAAAGTGTAAGATAAGCTGCATAACAGCAAGGCTCCGTGACCAGCACAGGAACTTTGTGCTCATTGGCTTACTGTAATTGCAATGCAGTTAATGTAAAACTGCTATTATCTCGCCCCACGTTGCGCGCCAAAAGGGCTGTGGTAGTTTGAGCCTGGCTGGATGCCAGGTGCCCACCACACCGCTTTATCCCCCACCTCCTCAGCAAGCCAGGGAAGGGAAGAAAATAAGATGGGAGTCTCGTGGGGTAAGATAAAAGCAGTTTAATAAATAAGCAGCAAAGCCGCGCGCGTGGGAAGCAAAGCAAAAGCAGATAAAGCTGTTACTCTCTACTTCCCATCAGCAGGGATGTCCGGCCACCTCTTGAGAAGCAGGGCTTCAGTACGCCTAGCGGTTGCTTTGGGAAGGCCAGAAATGAATCTCGCCTCCCCTTCCTGCTCCTCTCCCCCAGTTTATATTCCTGAGGTGACGTTATATGGTATGGAATATCTCCTTGGTCAGCCTGGGTCAGCTGTCCTGGCCATGGTCCCTCCCAAGATCATGCCCACCCACAGCTATTGGTGAAGGTGGGGGAAGGAATGCTGGAGGGAAAGCCCTGATGCTGTGCGAGCGGTAGTCATAATATTGATATCAACAGTAAGCACAGTACTGCAGTGCCGCGATTGAGAGACGGAGACGCAACTTGATACAAGCAAAGTGTCCACTTTATTAAATACAGGCAACATATTTATATATTCTTAAGGCCAACATGTCACTTGCTAATTGGTACAATTGCAAAAGCTGAGCTCCTAATAGGCTAATAAAAAACATACGATTCTGCCAAGAGATTGTTGTGTCACAAGACTAGATAAGTTTCAAAGTTTACCTAACAGGGTCCTAAGATCCTGTTACTAAACAGAATGTTCTTATCTGTAACCACAAATTCCTGTACTTTTGTGCTTACTTCTGCATGTTGTAATTTTCCACTGTCCTCAGTGCTTTTCCATACTGACACAACAAACCTAAAGGCCAAAACTAACTTTATTACTTACAATATATATTTATATAATTACTAACATTCCATAAACTCAAATAACTCCTATCTTTACATAACCTACATCTCCTCCTTTTTGTTTTTAAGCATCATCTACTTCCCAAGGTTTGCGTCCGACTAGCTCAAGAACATCTCGTCTCACTAGCTCCTCTGCACTAGAAGTTTTTACCAGGTCTTGATGTTATACAAAAAGAATCTTATTGACAGAAGCAGCTATAGATTTTTTCAAGCACTGCAAAATACATGGAATTATTACTAACAATATACAAACTATCAAAAAAAAAATCAAAACTCCTTGTTTAAACAAGTCTTTTAACCATCCCGTAATTCCCCAAGATGCTAACCATCCATCAAATCCATCCACTCCCTCTTGTACATTGTGCCAAAAGTTACACAGTCCACAATGGGGACACTAGAGTTCCCACTTATTAATTTCCGAAATTGATGTCATTCAGGAGCAGTGTTCTCATCTTTGTTCACCGATTCCGAGGTGTCGTCGGCTAACCGCTGCTGTAATGTTTCTCTAAAGGGTCTCACACTCTTTGCTGGAATCCAGCGAGGACCTCTTTCTGTGGAGACACAAGCATAACCTCTACCCCACGTAATAAGGGGATAGGGTCCCATTATCTTACCTGATTCTGGATCTCGAACCAAAACTGGCGGTTTCACCCTGGGCTCAAAGAGATTGTTTGTGCTAAAATGTCGAACTACCGGGGGATTGTTATCTAACAAAGAACAATTCAAAAAATTAAACTGTCGTTTTAGGCCTCCGGCATTTTGGTGAAAAAAAGAATGGCTAAGTCGTGCTTGTGCTAAACGGTCAGGTAACACCTGTACGGGTAACGTAAGCACATCAGCCTGTCGGTTTCCTTCTGCAATAAACCCAGGTAAGGAAGTATGGGACCTAACATGCATAATAAAATAGGGATGACGGCGAGAGTTTAAAAGAAAGATAAGTTCTTGTAACAGAGTGAATAAGGCGACATGAGAGACATCACGGAGTACCAAGGCCTCTGCTCGTTGAACAATTCCTGCAACATAAGCAGAGTCAGTAATTACATTGAGAGGAATAAACCATTTCCGAAAGGCACGAACCACGGCCGACAATTCTGTTATTTGAGGAGAGCCCTGTACAGTTTCTACATCAGAGTCCCAACGTCCAGACTTATCATCCCACCAAAGAATGACAGACTTGTGGGTTTTTCCCGATCCATCTGTAAAAACAGTAAAGGCCTGTAGAGGCTGATCACTTCTTTTTGGCATCGGCAATAGGTGAAAATCAGCGTGTAACAGTTTATGAGAAGGTGGATGCGAAGTAAGTTGACCTGCATAGTTGACTAAAGCTGTCCCCAAAGCATCCGATTATTGCAATAACCATTGCAAATAAACTGCTGTTACTGGTAAGCAAATAAGAGCAAAATCTGACCCTGCCAAAGTTAACAGTCTCTGTTGAGCCTTAATGACAAGGGATGCAAACATTTCATGCTGTGTCGAAATAGTTTTTGTTGCTTGATTGGGTAAAAAAAAATCCACTCAATAATTAACAAAGGATCCGGTTTCTGGTTGTCCCACTGAAAGATCAACGCATGAGGTTGTCGCACAGGGTTTAAAATGATGAGTTGAAAAGGCAATTCAGGTGCATACCGCTGCGCTTGTCTGCTGGTAATTGCTGTGGCAACCTTTTGTAACGCATTCATAGCCGCATTGTCAAGGCTCCGTGGGGCGCATAGGTCTGTATCCCCTTTAAGCATTTGAAATAATGGACTTAGATCTGTATTTGTAATACCAAGTAAAGGCCGCACCCAGTTAATTGTTCCCAACAGCTTTTGTATGTCATGTAAATTTCTTACATTAGCATGAATCTGTAAAGGTTGTGGAACAATAGTCTGAGCTCTAATACGCCATCCTAGATATTTCCAAGGCGGTAATCTCTGTACTTTTTCTGGTGCGATACAAAGGTCTGCTGATTTTACAGCGGCCATGACAAGGGCTACGGCCTCCTCCATGACTTCTTGGCGTTGAGCTGCCACTAGAATGTCATCCATGTAATGATATATCAATACTCTAGGTGCTGCAACCCTAACAGGGCTAAGCATTCTCGCTACAAACCATTGACATATTGTGGGGCTATTTTTCATTCCTTGTGGCAGCACAACCCAGTGGTATCTCTGCAAAGGAGCTTGCATATTGATGCTAGGGACTGAAAAGGCAAATTTAGGGGCATCGTCTGGATGCAGTGGGATATTAAAAAAACAATCTTTAAGATCAATGACAGTTAAATGCCAATCACGAGGAATCATGGTTGGTGATGGTAGCCCGGATTGTAGGGCTCCCATGTCCTCCATAGCATCATTAATTTTTCTCAAGTCATGGAGCAAGCGCCACTTGCCAGTCTGTTTTCGGATAACAAAAATTGGCGAATTCCAGGGACTTGTAGAGGGAACAATATGCCCCTCAGAGAGCTGTTCTGCAACCAACTCTTGGAGGGCGTGAAGTTTTTCTATAGGTAGGGGCCATTGATCGACCCAAACAGGAGAATCGGTCTTCCAAGTTAATTTTAGGGTTTCACGCCCTGCAATGGCCCCACCTAAAAAGGCTTTTGGGTAGTTTGAATAAACATTCCCCATTGAGATAACACGTCGCGTCCCCATAAAACCATAGGGACAGGTAAAACAAATGGTTTAACAGAAGCTGTTTGACCATTCGAATCCTGAATCTGAATCAAATCAGAGCTTTGTCGGCTAGTTCCATAGCCCCCTATCCCAGCCAGCGCCTGAGAAACATTTGCCAGTGGCCATTGTGGGGGCCACTTAGCTTGGGAAATAACTGTAACATCTGCCCCTGTATCAATGATTCCACTTAAAACCACTCGGTGATCCCCGCGAACTAAAGTACAGCGGCACACGGGGCGCTTTTGGGTGATAGATTGGACCCATAAAATCTCAGGCACTCCTGTAGAGCCAAAAGCTCCCTGTCTTTGTTTCGGTTGGCCATCAGACTGGAGGCTAGTTGCTTTAGAGATTAAAATCAATTGTGCTATTTTACTATCTTTTGGTATGGTACAAGGTGGAAACGGAGTCCAAGCCATGATTTTAATTTCCGATTCACTATCAGAATCAATTACTCCTGGCAATACAAAAAGACCCGACAGGGTAGCAGATGACCTCCCTATTAATAATGCTTGGGTCTGTAGTGGTAAAGGGCCAGTAACTTCAGTAGACAACGGATGGACAGAAGAATCAAGTAAAGTTACTGTGTGGGAGGTTGCCAGGTCCAAGCCGGCGCTCCCTGTGGTTGCTGGGCAGAGGTCAGAAACCCTCCGGTTTCCTGCCCCCCCCCCGCGTACGGAGGGGCACCGAGGCCGGTCGCGGAATTTGTGTCTGCACGCGCCGCGGATTCGCGTTCAGCTGCCGGTTTCCCAGTATGGGACGCCCATTCACATCAAATTTGGATTTGCATTGGTTCGCAAAATGCCGTCCCTTTTGACATTTAGGGCAAACGCTAGGTGCTGGGGGTCTCTTTCCAAGTCCAATGTTACGACAATCTCTTTTGATATGCCCTGGTTTCCCACAACCAAAGCATTTCTGCCTTTCATTACCTCCCACGGGCCCCTGCATGGCTGCAAAAGCGGCGGCCATTGCTTCATATTTATGATCCACCGTGCCAATCCTGTTACAAGCCTCAATCATCTCAACTATCGTAGGGTTTTGATTCGGGAGCGATTTTAAAAGTTTTTTGCAATCAGCGTTAGCGTTTTCTACTGCTAATTTCAGCAATAGGATCTCCCGAGCTTCGGCATTATCTATTTGCCGATCTAGAGCCTGTTTCAGCCTATCTATAAATTGCATATACGATTCTCGAGGCTCTTGGGTGATATTAGTAAACGCCTTTTGAGGCTTTTGGAAATCCGGAACTTTCATTAAGGCTCTTCTCGCTTCCTCCCGGACCGCTTCTAAAGCGTCTCGGGGGATGTCTCTAGCCTGAGCGGCTGGGTCTGCGTATTGCCCTGTCCCAGTAAGATGTTCCATAGTTAAAGCTGCTAAAGTGGCATTAGCGTGCCCCGCATACCCCAATAAAATTGTTTGTAGCCTTGACCTCCATTGAGATTCCCACATTGTATACTGAGTCGGGGTTAACAACAATCGCACAAGAGATTTTAAATCATGCGGGGTCATGACATATGTATCGAATACAGAAGACAAAAGACTCGCAAAATAAGGAGAGGACAGTCCGTGCTCAGTAACCGTACGACGCAATTCCTTAATCACTGAGAAAGATAACGATTCCCATTGAGCCGCCCCCCCCCCCTTCCTTTATAGATTACAGGAGCCACTATGGTTTTTGCTATTTCTAATTCCCCTTCCTTCAGCGCTTGGCGCTTAATCTCTCCCCAAACATCATGGGGGCCAGGAGGGAAAAGATCAGGCTCTTTTTCAAGGTCAATGGGTCCCGGATCAAAAGGATCATCCTCCGGTGGGTAACCTGCAGCACAAGCTAACCGGGGGGGTGACGAAACAGCGGGAAATGGTGGTGCTGAGGGCTGCGCTCCCCCCTCTGAGTCTCCCTGGCTTTGCTCCTGCGCTTTTACCGTCTCATAAATCGATCTCCACCGTGGGAGCATTCGTTGAGCCTCCTCATTTCCAGAAGTAGCTGCATCCCACAATTTTACCCCCACATCATCCCAAAGTTCCTGAGTAAAAATTGAAGAGGCAGTAACCGTGGGGATCTTAACCTGGACCCATTTAAGGATCAACTTAAGATCCTGACCCGAAATGGTCTTTTTTCCATACTTTTCAAGCAAAGCTTCCATTAGTTCATAAACGTCTCTTTCAGGAGAACTTGTCTGATTCCCCATTTTTCAGTTTCCCGCAGCTCACCTCTCGTTCCAGACGGGGGTGATTAGCCGGCTTTTCCTGCTTCGTTTCAGCAGCTCCTTTCAGTTCTGCGGGACTCGCAGCACGCCACCAGATAGGTGATTATCTGTCTCCGACGGACTCTTCACAAAAGATCACGTCGGGGTCACCATTTGCCGCGATTGAGAGACGGAGACGCAACTTGATACAAGCAAAGTGTCCACTTTATTAAATACAGGCAACATATTTATATATTCTTAAGGCCAACATGTCACTTGCTAATTGGTACAATTGCAAAAGCTGAGCTCCTAATAGGCTAATAAAAAACATACGATTCTGCCAAGAGATTGTTGTGTCACAAGACTAGATAAGTTTCAAAGTTTACCTAACAGGGTCCTAAGATCCTGTTACTAAACAGAATGTTCTTATCTGTAACCACAAATTCCTGTACTTTTGTGCTTACTTCTGCATGTTGTAATTTTCCACTGTCCTCAGTGCTTTTCCATACTGACACAACAAACCTAAAGGCCAAAACTAACTTTATTACTTACAATATATATTTATATAATTACTAACATTCCATAAACTCAAATAACTCCTATCTTTACATAACCTACACTGCAGGAGCTGCTGTGGAAAATCACTACCATCCCAGACCCACTACAAGGGAAAAGAACCCCATTTTGACTGGTCCAGAGGCCCCTTGTATTCTTGGCATAGATTACCTGAGGAGAGGGTACTTCAAAGATCCCAAGGGATTTCGATGGGCTTTTGGTATAGCCACTGTAGATACAGAGAAAATCAAACAACTCTCAAGTTTACCTGGCCTCTCAGAAGACCCTTTTGTTGTGGGATTGCTGCAAGTTAAGAGCAACAGGTACCAATTGCTACTAGGACGGTGCACTGGAGGCAATATCGCACCAACCGAGATTCCTGGGCTCCCATCCACGAGTTGATACATCAAATAGAGGCTCATGGAGTACTTAGCAAAACTCATTTCCAATTTAATAGTCCCATATGGTCTGTGAAAAAATCTGATGGAGGGTGGAGGTTAACAGTAGACTATCGTGGCCTGAATGAAGTGACACCACCACTGAGTTTTGCTGTACCAGACGTTTGAGCTCCAGTATGAACTGGAGTCAAAAGCAGCCAAGTGGTATGCTACAATTGACATCGCTAATGCATTTTTCTCAATTCCATTGGCAGCAGTGTGCAGGTCACAATTTGCCTTCACATGGAGAGGTGTCCAATATACCTGGAATCGATTGCCCCAGGGGTGGAAACATAGTCCTTTTTCTCAATTTCGATGGCAGCAGAGTGCAGGCCACAACTCACCTTCACATGGAGAGGTGTCCAATATACCTGGAATCGATTGCCCCAGTGTTGGTCATGGTCTAATCCAATCTGTACTGGAAATGGGTGATGCCCCTGAACGTTTACAGTACATTGATGACATAATTGTATGGGGCAACAATAAGTGTTTGAGAAAGGGAAAAGAATAATTCAGATTCTAAGATTCTCCTTCAAAGCTGGTTTTGCTGTAAAAAGAAACAAAGTAAAGGAACCTGCACAAGAGATCCGGCTTTTGGGCATAAAATTGCAAGATGGGCGTCGGCATGTGCCTCTGGATATTGTGAACAAAACAGCGACTATGTCTCAACCAACTAATAAGAAAGAAACACAAGCTTTCCTGGGCCTTGTGGGATTCTGGAGGATGCATATCCCAGCTTACAGTCAGCTTGCGAGCCCTCTTTTTAGAGTAACCAGAGAGAAGCACTGTTTTGAGTGAGGCCTTTAGCAACAAGAAGCTTTTCAACAAATTAAACAGGTAATAGCTCGTGCAGTCGCCCTTGGGCCCATCTGTACAAGACAAGATGTACAGAATACCCTCTACACTGCCGCTGGAGAGCATGGAGCCTCTGGAGAAAACATCTGGAGAAACCCGAGGTCGACCATTAGAGTTTTAGAGCCGAAGATATTAAGGATCAGAAGCCCATTACACCGCACTAAAAAAAAAATACTAGCAGCATATGAGGGACTTCGAGCTGCTTCAGAAGTCATTGGAAAAGAAGCTTACCTCCTCTTGGCACCATGTCTGCCTGTGCTACACTGGATGTTCAAAGGGAAAACCCCTTCTATGCATCATGCAATCAGAGCTACATGGAGTAAGTGGATGGCGCTGATTAAACAACGATCTCGGCTGGGGAAATCTAACAGTCCAGGAATCCTGGAAGAGATCAAGGACTGGTCAGAAGGCAGGGATTTTGGATCATTTCCTGAGGAAATAGCTCGTGCCCAAGAGGCACCACCATATAATGAACTATCAGAAGATGAGAGGCATTATGCTTTGTTTACTGATGGATCCTGAAGCATGTAGGAAATCATCATAAGTGGAAAGCTGCTGTGTGGAGTCCCACAAAACAAGTTGTTGAGGCCACTAAAAGAGAAGGTGAGTCAAGTCAGTTTGCTGAAGTGAAAGCCATCCAACTAGCTCTAAAGATTGCAGAATGAGAGAAGTGTCCAGTACTCTATCTTTATACTGACTCCTGGATGGTGGCTAACGCTCTATGGGGATGGCTACAGCAATGGAAGAAGACCAACTGGCAGCGCAAGGGTAAGCCCATCTGGGCTGCTGCATTATGGTAAGGCATTGCTGCTCGGGTGGAAAACATGACTCTGAAAGTACGTCATGGAGATGCTCACGTGCCAAAAAGCCGTGTCACTGAATAACAGTGGAACAAGCAACAGGAAGACAAACCTGCCAAAATTGAAGTAGCTCAGGTAGACCTAGATTGGGAGCGTAAAGGTGAGCTATTTATAGCTCGGTGGGCCCATGAAACATCAGGACATATGGGAAGAGATGCAACATATAGATAGGCTCGTGATCGAGGGGTGGACTTGACCATGGAAGCCATTACACAGGTCACCCACGAATGTGAAACGTGCTGCAATCAAATGAACCACACGAATCAAGTATCAAGTAAATCAAATTTACTATGTTGGACCGCTTCCACAAACACACCAAGGCAAGTGTTATATACTCACCATGGTGGAAGCAACTACCGGTTGGTTGGAAACATACCTTGTAAAGCATGTCACTGCCTGAAATACTTTCTTGGGTCTTGAAAGGCACGTTTTGTGGCAACACGGTACTCCAGAAAGAACTGAATCAATGGGACTCATTTTCAAAATAATCTCATAAACTCCGGGGCAAAGAAACATGGCATTGAGTGCATATACCACATCCCTTATCACCTACAAGCCTCTGATAAGACTGAAAGATATAACGGATTACTTAAGACCATGTTGAGAGCACTGTGCATGGGACATGGAAGCAGTGGGATAAAAATTTAGCAGAAGCCACTTGGCTGGTTAACAGCAGAAATTCCACTAACAGTCCCGGTCCTGTAAAAAAAAACCACTACATACTGTGGGAGGAGATAAGGTCCCTGTAGTGCACCCAGGGAAATGGCTGGGGAAGGCAGTATGGGTTGCACCTCCCATGAGAAAGGGCAAACCCATTTGTGGGAATGTCTTTGCTCAGGGGCCTGGGTGTACTTGGTGAATGATGAGAAAGGATGGGGAAACTCGATGTGTACCTCAAGGTGTTTTAACCTTGGGGGAAAAATAACCTGTGATGTGAGTTATCTGTTGTAGATGATGAGGTATGAACTTTGCAAGAAAAACAGAGGAGTAGACAAACCAAATCAGTGCTGGTGCCCAACACTGAACACAGTTTCCCCTGGCCTGGATATCCATCTTGATGGATGAGATATAACTTATGGCCTGCTCCAGTGAACATCTACAGAGGATGAAAGATAGAAGAATGTTGTCTGTTTGTTTGATGCAAGAGGCAATACAAGAATGATGTTTGTCTGTTGATGAGTGGGGGTACACGTTAATGAGACTATATTAGAATGTATATGGGTTGTTGAGATGGTTTGTCTGAGCATGACATAAATGGTATGGAATAAGGGGTGGAGACTGTAGTGCGTCTGGGATGGTAGTGACTTTCTACAGCAGCTCTTGCAGTGCTGTGCTTACTGTTGATATCAATATTATGACTACTGCTCGCACAGCATCAGGGCTGTCCCTCCAGCATTCCTTCCCCCACCTTCACCAATAGCTGTGGGTGAGCACAATCTTGACGTCAGCTCAGTAATATAAACTGGGGGAGAGGAGCAGGGAGGGGAGGCAAGATTCATTTCTGGACTTCCAAAAGCAACCGCTACGTGTACCGAAGCCCTTCTTCCTGGGAGGTGGCCACACATCGCTGCAGATGGGAAGTAGAAAGCAACAGCTTTATCTGCTTTTTCTTCGCTTCCCGCACGTGCCTTTTCTGCTTCCTTATTAAACTGTTTTCATCTCAACCCATGAGAGTCTCATCTTATTTTCTCCCCTTCCCTGGCTTGCTGAGGAAGTGGGGGATAGAGCGCTTTGGTGGGCACCTGGCATCCAGCCTGGGTCAAACTACCATAAACTGCTTTCCTGTGGAAGCTAACTCAAATCCCACGCTCTGGGCCTGCTCACCTCCCAGTTAAAATATAGGCTGCCAGTCCATTCATAGAATCATAGAATCATAGAATGGTAGGGGTTGGAAGGGACCTTTAGAGATCCTCTAGTCCAACTCCCTTGCAAAAGCAAGTTCACTTAGATCAGGTCGCATAGGACCATGTCCAGGCGTGTCTTGAAGACCTCCAAGGAAGGAGATTCCACAACTCCCCGGGGCAAGCTGTTCTACTGCTCTGTCACTCTCACGGTGAAATAGTTTTTTCCTTATGTTTAAGTGGAATTTTTTGTGTTCCAGCTTCATCCCATTACCCCTTGTTCTGTTAATATCTACTATAGAAAAGAGGGATGTCCCAACCTCCTTACACCAACCCTTGAGATATTTATAAATGTATCCTATCAGCCAGCAATGTGCCACCTTTGCAGATGCTTTCGTGTCGGAGCAATCTCCTATCACGCTTATTTGGCCTACACAGCTCTCTTTGAAAATACTGGATGTAGGTAGAAGTTATGCCATTGTTTCTGGGAGCTACAAGAATGAGGGTATGCTGAGCCCTTCTACAGTGGTACGTAGGTCGCCGTGTAGCCTATCAGCCAGCACTGTAGACCTTTGCAGCTACTTTTTCTGTGGGAGCTATCTCCAATCCCGCGTTCTTTGCGGGATTTGAAATACAGTCTGCCGGTGCATGTTACGTCATTGCGTCTTAGAGCTAGAAGAAAGCAGTTACGCAGACCCCACTTACAGTGGTACATAGGTCATTTAGAGATAATCTAGTCCTTTAAGTACCTTTAGAGATCATCTAGTCCAATCCCCCTGCAGGCGCCAGTTTACCTTGACCTGGTCGCATAGGAATATGTCCAGGCGCGTCTTGAAGATCTCCAAGGAGGGAGACTCCACAACCCCCCTGGGCAGCCTGTTCCACTGTTCCATCACTCTCACGGTGAAATAGTTTTTTCTTATGTTTAAGTGGATTTTTTTTTTATTCCAGCTTCATCCCATAACCCCTTGTCCTTTTAATATCTTGTATAGAAAAGAGGGATGTCCCAACCTCCTGACAATCACCCTTTAGATATTTATAAATGTTAATAAGATCACCCCTCAATCCTGCTTCTCCAGACTATACAGCCCCAGTTCCCGCAGTCTTTCCTCGTATGAAAGATGTTCTATACCCTTGATCATCTTGGTGGCCCTGCACTGGACTCTCTCCAGCACTTCCCTGTCCTTCTTGAGGTGAGGAGCCTAGAACTGGACACATTACTGCAGATGAGGCCTCACCAGGGCAGAGTAGAGGGGTAGAAGAACCTCCTCCCTCGACCTGCTGGCCACACTGTTCTTGATGCATCCCAGAATGACATTGGCCTTCTTGGCCACGAGGGCACATTGCTGGCTCATATTTAGTTTATTATCAGTCAGGGCTCCCAGGTCTCTCTCTGCAGAGCTGCTCTTCAGGAGTTCAACCACCAGCTTTTACTGGTGCATGGGGTTTTTCATTCCCAGATGCAGGACTCTGCACTTGTCCTTGTTGAACCTCATGACGTTTCATCTCTGCCCAACTCTCAAACCGGTCGAGATCCTGCTGAATGGCAGCACAGTCTTCTGGAGAATCAGACAGTCCTCCCAGTTTGGTGTAATCAGCGAACTTGCTGAGGGTACACTCTGTCCCCTCGTTGTCCCCTTATTGCTGTCCGTAACATCCCGTCTCTTTCTTTGGAGGTCTTCAAGACGTGCCTGGACATAGTCCTATGCGACCTGATCTAGGTGAACCTGCTTCTCCAGGGGGGTAAGAATAGACGATCTCTAAAGGTCCCTTCCAACCCCTATCATTCCATGATTCTATGATTCTATTATAGACAACACGAATATCTACTTACTATTGTAGGTGGGGTCTGCGTAGCTGCTTTCTTGTAGCTCCCAGACGCAATGACGTAACTTCTACCGACAGTCTGTATTTTCAAGGGGAGTTGAGGAGGCCAAGCACGTAGGATTGGAAATAACTCCCACAGGAAAGCAGCTGCTAGGTGGTAAAGTGGTGGGTGATACGCTACCTGGGGTCCTACGTATCACTGTAGGTTCTGTCTGCGTATCTTCTTTTTTGTAGCTTGCAGAGGCAGTGTCCTAACATGTTTGGGCAGCCTGTATTTTTTCAATGTGAGCTGAGCAGGAGAAGTGTGCGGGATTGGAGATAGCTCCCACAGCAAAGCAGCTGAAAAGGTGAAACAGTGCTGGCTGATAGGCTACATGGGTATTTACATACCAATGTAGGTGGGCTCTGCGTACCTGCTTACTTGTAGCTCCCAGATTCAGAGGTGTAACTTTTACCTGCAGACTGTATTTTCAATGGCAGCTGAGCAGGCAGAGTGCGTGGGATCTGAGATAGCTACCACAGCAAAGCAGCTAAGAAGGTGGAACAGTGCAGAGTGATAGACTGCACGGGGATCAACGTAGCACTTTAGGTGGTTTCTGCGTACCTACTTTTTTGTAGCTCCCAGACACAGTGGCATAACTTCTCCCAGGAGCCTATATTTTCAATGGGAGCTGAGCAGACCAAGTGCGCGGGATTGGAGACAGCTCCCACAGGAAAGTAAATACAAAGGTGGCACAGTGCTAGCTGACAGGATAAATGAGGAACTATGTATGGATGTAGATTGGGTCTGTGTACCTGGTTTCCTGTAACTCACAGACGCAGTAGCGTAAGATCTCCTGGAAGTCTGTATTTTCAATGAGAGCTCAGCAGGCCAAGTGGGCGGAATAGGTCCCACAGCAAAGCAATGGCAAAGTTTGGACAGTGCTGGCTGACAGGCTACACGGGGACCTACGTACCACTCTCTGTGTACCTGCTTTCTTTTTGAAACAACTGGACCTGGTGAGCAAGGGATGGTCTTCTTGCCTGCGAGCAGTAGCTGCAACTGTCACACTAATCCAAGAAGCAAGAAAGCTGACGTGGGGAAGGACTACTACAGTCTATGTCCCACATATTGTAAACACAGTCTTGGAGCAAAAGGGGGGATATTGGTTATTGATGAAATAACGGGTAATTCTCACTGAGCAAGATAATGTAGTGTTCAAAACAACTAACCTAAATCCTGCAGTGTTTCTGAGAACTTCACAGGAAGAGCAACAACTGGAATATGACTGTGATGCAACATATTCCAGCAGAGAGGACCTGAAGGATGATCCTCTTGAAAATCCTGAATAGGAACCGTTCACAGATGGCAGCAGCTTCGTCGTGAATGAAACTCGCCATGTGGGATATGTGGTAACAACCGAAAAAACAGTAATAGAAGCAAATGCGTTGAATGGAAGACAGAACTGAATGCATTGACACATGGTTTGGAAGAAAGGAAAACGAGTAAGTATTTGGACTGATTCAAAATATTCTTTTAGAGTAGTCCATGTCCATGGCACCCCGTGGAAAGAAAGAGGACTACTGTCCTCCCAGGGATTAAGCATCGAAAGGAAATCTTGCAAGTGCTAGCGGCAGTGCAGGAACCAGTTCAAGTGGCAATCATGCACTGTAAAGAACATCAGACAGGGAACTCAAAGATAATTGATAGAAACAGATTAGCAGATCAGACTGCAAGGAAAATAGCACAACACACAGTCTCACAAATGGCAATCAACCCCACCAGAACAGTAGCGCTTCCTAAGGAGTCACCAAAATATTCAGGGGAGGATGAGAATTTGGCTAAGTTACTAAATGCAGAGAAAAATGCAGAAGGATGGTGAACGACAAGTAAAGGTCAGGTAGTATTGTCTCCCTTAATCATGAGAGAGATTTTGCAAACAAAGCATAGGGAGTGTCACTGAGGTGCAGAAGCTATGACTCAGCTTCTGAAAAGAAGTGTAATATTAATACAAATGTTGGAAATGGCCAAATCAGTAAAGGCGAAATGTGAAATTTGTTTAAAGAACAATCCAATAGTAGAAAAAAAGAGGGTTCAGATGGGAAAAGTAAAAACTGGAGTGAAACCAGGAGATTATTGACAAATTGATTTTACCAAATTACCTAAATGCAATGGGTATAAATATGTGTTGGTTGGGATTTACACCTTTTCAGGATGGCCAGAATTCTTTCCCTGTCGCACCAATCAGGCTAAGGAAACAGTTAAATGGTTCCTGCAAGAAATTACTCCAAGGTTTGGAGTTCCATTTGGAATATCTTCAGACAGAGGACCACATTTCATGGCCAATATGATACAAGAGGTAAGCAAAGTCCTAGGAATTTCCTGGGATTTACACGTCCCTTGGAGACCGCAATCAAGTGGAAAAGTGGAAAGAATGAATCAGACCCTAAAAAGACAAATTAGAAAAATTCGTCAGGAGGCTAAATTAAAATAACCTCAGGAACTTCCACTCGCATTGCTAATAAATAAGAGTGAAACCTCAAAGTGGAATGTCAGTAAGTCCTTATGAGATAATGTATGGAAATCCCTATGAGGTTCCTGAACTAAATCTAAACATGCATGTGATTGGAAAACAAGATGTGTATAACTATTTACTTCCTCTTGGAAAAACCCTGAACAGTTTCTGAAGTTCAGTAGTGTTGAATGGACCTCTGAATTTGGAAAATCCAGTACACAACATCCTGCCTGGAGATCTTCCACATAAAGACCTGGAACGAAGAACCTCTCCAAGGAAACATGACCAAGTTTTTGGCTTTGTTTGTTTTTCAGTCTATGGTGGTGGAAACATGGATCAAAATTGGATGGTAAAATCAATTAGTATTGAATGTTCAGGCCCAGACTCCAGTCCAAAAAGAAATAGACTCGAAACGGGTAATTCCAATAACAGGAAATTTGGTAAGACATCAACACACCCTGGATAGATAAAGTTTTTGAGAGACTGGGCCTGGCACTAAAATTCTGGATAAAGTCACTGATTGAAAAACTTCTGCTATTGATTATAATGTTTCTGGCAATGTATTTAGTTAATTGTTGCATCAAAAGAGAAATAATACAAAGAACGTGATGAAGCAATAACATCTTGACAGCATTGTCAAGAAGACAATGATCAGTTCAAAGGTGATCCACCACCATATGACAATCATGGTTTTTTTTATGAAGACAACATAAATACAAGAATGAAAGTATTGGAATGTGATTATCAATACTTTCAAAGGGAGGAAATGTTGCCAATACACAATTATTATAGTTAACAACTTATCATCACAATAAGGAGTCAAGATCTTATTAAGCACTTGTTAATCACTTAGTAATAGTTCAATCAATTAGCTAAGCACTTGCAAATAACTCAAACACCTATTGATTAAGTATTCATTTGAATCACATAAAGACCAAACTGCAAGAGTTACATACCAGACCTGATAGGGACCTGTTACCTTAGCCACAAGACCCTGGTGAATGTATTTGTTAGGTTACCTTAGCTGTTACCTTAACTACAATACCCTGGTAAATGTATTCGTTAGGTTACATTTGCTATTACCTTAATTGTTACTAAAAAAAAGGGACTGATATCTTTTTTTGAACAGTTACTGTGATTTTGGAAATTTTGTGTTCTTTGAGAACCAATCAAGGTGAAGGGCTAAATTGGTAGATGGACATTTTATGCATGCTTGTGTTAGCAAATGTGATTCTTTTGTTTGAGCCCTATAAAAACCCTGAAAATGGTTACTAACAAGGAAGCACCTATGGAGGAGCTATCCCCCGTGTTTTCCCAGCGCTACATAATAAAGAAGTGTCTGGCTTATCTGCATTCCTGTGTAGGTAAGTTTTTCAGGACTGCGGATCCGTCAACAGTTTTGGCAACCCAAATTGTACCACTGTAGGTGGGATCTGCATACCTGCTTTCTTGGAGCTCTCAGACGCCGTGGCGTAACATGTACCAGCAGTCTGTACTTCAAAAATGACCTGAGCAGACCAAGGGTGTGGGATTGGAGATAGCTCCCACAGGAAAACAGTTTAAAAGGTTGCACAGTACTGAGTGATATGCTACACAGGAATATACGTACCACTGTAGGTTTGCTCTGTGTATCTGCTTTCTTGTAACTCCCAGACAAAATGACGAAACTTCTAGCGGCAGTCTGTATTTTTTCAATGGGAGCTGAGCAGGCCAGGTGTACGGGATTGGAGATAGCTCCCACAGGAAACCAACTGCAAAGGTGGCACACTGCTGGATGATTGTCTACATGGGGACTTAGATGCCACTGCAGATGGGGTGTGCATATCTCCTTTCTTGTAGCTCTTAGAGGCTACCTTTATTTTCAACAGCAGCTGAGCACGTCAACTGTGCGGAATTGTTGATAGTTCCCACAGGAAAGCAGCTGTAAAGTTTTGCACGGTGTTCGCTGATACGCTACACAGGGATCAACCTACCACTGTAAGTGGGGTTTGCGTACCTGCTTTCTTGTAGTACCCAAAAACAGTGGTGTAGCTTCTATTGGCAGACTGTATTTCAAACTGGAGCTGAGTACGCCAAGTGTGCACGATTGGAGATCCCATAGGAACGCCTTTTCAAAGTGGTACAGTACTAGTTTATAGGCTACATGGGGACTTACGTACCACTTTAGATGGGCTCTGAGTACCTGCTATTTTGTAGATAGCTGGTAGCTATCTTCTACTGGAAGCCTATATTTTTTCAATGAGCGCTGAGCAGGTAAAAGGCGCGGGAGTAGAGATAACTCTCAGAGAAAAGCAGTTTCAAAGGTGGCACAGTTCCTCCTGATAGGATACAGGGGGACCTAAATACCACTGTAGGTGGGCTCAGCCTACCTGCTTTCTTTTAGCTCCAAGACACAGTGGAGTAACTTATAATGGTTTTCAATGGGAGCTGAGCAGGCCAAGTGCGCGGGACTAGAGATAGCTCCCACAGGAAAGCACCTGCTAAGGTGATACAGTGCAAAGTTAATGTGCTGGTCACGGAGCCTTGCTGTAATGCAGCTTATCTTACACTCTGTAATGTCTGGGAACATGATGCTACTAACGCTGACTCTGTGGTGCGCTCTAACCTTGATAGCTTTCCTAAGTTGGCTGTATGATTTTGTGAAAAGGATGAAAGGGTCTGGGAACATAATGACCCAAATAATAATTGTGAGTCTCATTCTTTTACTGATGGATTTACTGTGATGTGGGAGCTGTCTTGTGGAGGTCGTGGGGCAAAGCACCTCTTTCCCTTCAGCTTGGTCTGATGTAGACAATTTTGTTATACAGACTTCCCAGGTCCTTAGTCACCCTTATATGAGAGTTTTAATATTACTAATTAACATGGTTGGTATATTACATATTTTGTGGAATCTGGACTCATCTGGGTATCAGAGAGGACAAATTTGGGATGGAAAAATGTCCCCTGCATGTCCCTGGGTAGCAGGGTTTGTGGATGAAATTGGGAAAATTCCTAGGACAGTTATCACCTCCTGTAACCTGGGATTTTACAGCTGAATAGAAAAAAACCCTGCTTTACTGGCACGCCACCTGATAGAAGGGTGTCTTGCCTACCCCAATAAGGCCCATGAGGTTCAGGCACTATATTGGGGTCTAGCCTCTGCGTAACAAGCCGCACTCTAGTCCTCTCAGAGAACTATGGCTGAAGTGGAAACTCAAATTGTATCTGAGACCACCATGGTTGAGCCAGGGAATCAAGCAACAATCACAGTAGTTGCCCCGGTAGTGAAAAAGAAACAGTGTATAAGGAGGTCAAGTCCATATCATCGATTAGAAAGGGCGGAAAAGGAGGAAGAGGAAAGGTTAGAAGAAGAAACTGGTCCTTCAGTAAGGAGATCAGGAGAAGGAGTGAATGAAATCGAAAAGGAAATGGAAACTACTCGATCCCTCACCTCATCAGAACTTCGAGATATGCAAAAAAATTATGTTCTCTAATTCACAATGGCGAAAAACTTATCTACACAGGAATGCAGATAAGTAGGCACAGCCAAAGAAACCTAAGGAATACATTTACCAGGGTCTAATAATTAATGTAACAGATCCCTATCAGGTGTGGTATGTAACTCTTGCAGTTTGATCCTTATGTGATTCAAATGAATACTTTAATTAATCAATTAATCAATACTTTAGTTAATCAATAGGTGTTTGAGTTATTTGCAAGTGCTTAGCTAATTGACTGAACTATTACTAGGCGGTTAACAAGTGCTTAACAAGTGCTTGACTACTTATTGTGATGATAAGTTGTTAACTAAAATAATTGTGTATCTGCAACAATTACAGTCCCCAGCCAGGTGAGCGGATTGGTGCCTGGCTACTCTGATGTTGGGATAATGGGGCTGACAGTCAGCAATTGGAAGGTAGAGAAGCCCAACAGCTAGGATCTCTTGCTAGCGACCGGAAAATTAATAGAGGCATTGGAAAGAAGACGTCATTTTTCAGTTTCTGAAAACGGCTCTTCTCAAGTATAAGGGCAACATACCCATTCAAGGAAGATCTTGTAAATGCCCGAGGAAAGTGGACTAGAGCAGATGAAGACATCCAATACCTAAGGGAATTAACTGTGTTGGAAGTCATCTATGGTGATCTAGATAATGCCGAGGCCTCCAAAGATCCAGACGATGTCCAGTGTACACGGGCCATGTTGAGAAAAGTGATTCAGAGTGCCCCAGCTAATTCTAATATCTTGGCAATGGTGTATCACCCAGATATGGATATATCAACAGTGGAGAGAATATCTTCTTGGTTACAAAACTATGAAGAGAGCCTCTGCACCTCCTCACCAGTGTAGGATGATGGCTTGACTGTCAGAACTGCCCCAAGAATTCGGTCATCCACTGCCCTGACCAGGGGAAAGGGAAGTCCGAGATGCAGGAATACACCACGAAATGAACTCTGGCTGTTTTTGCGTGACCAAGGAGAGGATATGAAGAAATGGGATGGTGAACCCACTTTTAAGCTGGAAGTGCATGTACGTGAACTAAGGGGGAAGACAGCTGTTAGAAAAGGACCACCCAAGAGGGCTGTCAGCATAGTAGCGAGTGTCCAATGCCAATGAGGAGACTTCAGGTCTAAAATTGCAGGGATCAGATACAAATACTCTGATGATGAACAGAAATAGAGGGTCCCTGCCTCCAGTAAGTAGGAGGTAAGGGATGACAGGGATGACACAATCTACTGGATTGTGTGGGTTCAATATCCTGGCACATCAAACCCACAAAGGTATAAAGCCTTAGTAGACACAGGGGCACAGTGTACATTGATGCCACCAAGGTATAGAGGCATAGATTCTGTCTGGATCTCTGGAGTGAATGGGGGATGTGAAGTGTTATCTGTCTTAGAGGCTGAAGTGAGTTTAACAGGGGACAAATGGGAAAAGCACCCTATTGTGACTGGTCCAGAGGCCCCTTGTATTCTTGGCATAGATTACCTCAGGAGAGGGTACTTCAAAGACCCCAAGGGGTATCAATGGGCTTTTGGTATAGCCACTGTAGATACAGAGAAAATGAACCAACTATCCAGTTTACCTGGCCTCTCAGAGGACCCTTTTGTTGTGGGATTGCTGCAAGTTAAGAGCAACAGGTACCAATTGTTTGAGAAAGGGAAAATAATAATTCAGATTCTCCTAAAAGCTGGTTTTGCTGTAAAAAGAAACAAAGTAAAGGAACCTGCACAAGAGATCTAATTTTGGACATAAAATGGCAAGATGGGCGTCGGCATGTGCCTCTGGATGTTGTGAACAAAACAGTTACTATGTCTCAACCAACTATTAAAAAAGAAACACAAGCTTTCCTGGGTCTCGTAGGATTCTGGAGGATGCATATCAAAGGTTATAGTCAGCTTTTGAGCCCTCTTTGTAGAGTAACTGTTTTTACTGGGGCCTTGAGCAACAACAAGCTTTTCAACAAATTAAACAGGAAATAGCTCATGCAGTCGCCCTTGAGCCCTTCCCTACAGGATCAGATGTGCAGAATATCCTCTACACTGCTGCTGGAGAGCATGGTCTCACCTGGATCTCTAGCAGAAATCATCTGGAGAAACCCGAGGTCAACCATTATAGTTTTGGAGCCGAGGATATCGAGGATAAGAAGCCCACTACACCCTAACTGAAAAAGAAATACTAGCAGCATATGAGGGACTTCGAGGTGCTTCAGAAGTCATTGACTCAGAAGCTTACCTCCTCTTGGCACCACATATTCTTGTGCTACACTGGATGTTCAAAGCAAACCCCCTTCTATGCATCATGCAACCAGCGCTACATGGAGTAAGTGGATGGCGCTGATTCCACAACGATCTCAGCTGGGGAAATCTAATTGTCCAGGAATCCTGGAAGAGATCAAGGACTGGTCAGAAGGCAGGGATTTTGGAGCATTGCCTGAGGAAGTAGCCTGTGCCCAAGAGGCACCACCATATAATGAACTATTAGAAGATGAGAGGCATTATACTTTGTTTACTGATGGATCCTGCTGTGTGGTAGGAAATCATTGTTTGTGGAGTCCCACCAGACGAATTATTGAGGCCACTGAAGGAGAAGGTGAGTCGAGTCAGTTTGCTGAAGTGAAAGCCATCCAACTAGCTCTTAAGATTGCAGAACGAGAGAAGTGGCCAGTACTCTATCTTTATACTGACTCCTGGATGGTGGCTAATGCCCTATGGGAATGGCTACAGCAATGGAAGAAGACGAACTGGCAGCGCAAGGGTAAACCCATCTGGACTGCTGCATTATGGCAAGACATTGTCGCTCGGGTGAAAAACATGACTTTGAAAGTATGTCATGGAGATGGTCACGTGCCCAAAAGCCGTGCTAATGAACAACAATGGAACAAACAACAGGCAGACAAAGCTTCCAAAATTGAAGTAGCTCAGGTAGACCTAGACTGGGAGCATAAAGGTGAGCTATTTATAGCTCGATGGGCCCATGAAAAATCAGGACATCTGGGAGGAGATGCAACAAATAGATGGGCTCGTGATCGAGGGGTGGACTTGACCATGGAAGCCATTACACAGGTCACCCACGAATTAGAAATGTGTGCTGCAATCCAGCGAGCCACACAAATCAAGTCTCCCTGGAACAGGGGCTGATGACTGGGTTTTCAATATGGTGAGGCCTGGCAAATTGACTATGTTGGACCACTTCCACGAATACACCAAGGCAAGTGTTATATACTCACCATGGTGGAAGCAACTACTGGTTGGTCGGAAACATGCCCTGTAAACCATGCCACTGCCCGAAATACTGTTTTAGGTCTTGAAAGGCAAGTTTTGTGGTGACACGGTGCTCCAGAAGGGATTCAATCAGATAATGGGACTAATTTTCGAAATAATCTCATAAACTCCTGGGCAAAGAAACATGGCATTGAGTGCATATACCACATCCCCTATCACCTACAAGCCTCTGGAAGGATTGAAAGATATAACGGATTACATAAGACCATGTTGAGAGCACTGTGCATGAAACATGGAAGCAGTGGGATAAAAATTGAGCAGAAGTCACTTGGCTGGTTAACAGCAGAGGTTCCAATAACCGTCCTTGTCCTGCCAGAAAAAAACCACACTACATACTGTGGGAGGAGATAAGTTCCTTGTAGTGCACCTAGGGAAATGGCTGGGGAAGGCAGTATGGGTTGCACCTCTCATGGGAAAGGGCAAACCCATTCGTGGGATTGTCTTTGCTCAAGGGCCTGGGTGTACTTGGTGGGTGATGAGAAAGGATGGGGAAACTCGATGTGTACCTCAAGGAGACTTAACCTTGGGGGAAAAATAACCTGTTATGTGATTTATCTGTTGTAGATGATGAGGTATGAACTTTGCAAGAAAAACAGAGGAGTAGACAAACCAAGCCAGTGCTGGTGCCCAACACTGAACACACAGTTTCCCCTGGCCTGGATATCCATCTTGATGGATGAGACATAAGTTACGGCCATCTCCAAACACCTACGGAGGATGAAAGATATAAGAATTTTGTTTGTTTGATGCAGGAGTCAAGAGAATGATGTTTGTCTGTTGAAGAGTGGGGGTACTGGTTAACGAGAGTATATAAGAATTTATATGGGTTGTAAAGATGGTTTGTCTGAGCATGACATAAATGGTATGGAATAAGGGATGGAAACTGTAGTGCGTCTGGGATGGTAGTGACTTTCCACAGCAGTGCTGTGCTTACTGTTGATATCAATGACTACTGCTTGCACAGAATCATGGCTGACCCTCCAGCATTCCTTCCGTCACCTTCACCATCTTGGGGAGAGGACCAGGAAGAAGAGACAGGATTCATTTCTGGCCTTCCAAAAGCAACCGCTACGCATACCGAAGCTGTGCTTCTCGGGAGATATCCGGCCATTGCTGCTGATGAGAAGTAGAGAGTAACAGCTTTATCTGCTCTTGCTTTGCTTCCCGTGCGCGCGACTTTGCTGTTTCTTTATTAAACTGCTTTTATGTCAACCCACGAGACACTCCTCTTATTTTCTCTCCTTCCTTGGCTTGCTGAGGAGGTGGGGGATAAGGAAGTGAGGTGTGCACCTGGCATCCAGCTGGGGTAAAACTACCACAATGCCTTCTTTGCTTCAGTCTTTACGGACAAGGTTTACCCTCAGGAAGCCCAGTCTGGCAAGGATAACATGATAGCCGTGACAGCAGAAGACTTGCCCTGGGTTGAAGAGGAAGAGGTTAAAGACTTTTTGGCCAAGCTTAAGGCTCATAAGTCAATGGGTCCTGATGGGATGCATCCTAGAGTGCTGAGAGAGCTGGCTGATGTGATTGTCAAGTCTCTCTCCATTATTTTTGAACAATCATGGAGGACAGGTGAGATGCCTGAGGACTGGAGAAAGGCCAATGTCACGTCAGTCTTAGAAAAAGGGCAGGAAGGATGAAACAGGCCGGCCAAAGTCACCTCCATTCCTGGAAAAGTGATGGAACAACTCATCCTGAATGTTATCACTGAACATAGGAAGGATAAGATGGTTCTCACGGGGAGTCAACACGGCTTCACCAAGGGGAAATTCTTTTTGACTAAATGGATATCCTTCTATGAGTGCAGAAGCAGCTGGTTAGATGACGGGAGAACAGCGGATGTCATCTACTTTGACTTCAGCAAGGCTTTTGACACTGTCTCCCACAACATCCTCATCAGAAAGCTCAGGCAATGAGGCTTGGATGAGTGGACAGTGAGGTGGATTAAGAGCTGGCTGAATGACAGAGTCCAGAGGGTGGTGATCACTGGCACGGATTCGAGTTGGAGGCCTGTGGCCAGTGGAGTTCCACAGGGATGGATTCTGGGGCCAGTCTTGTTCAACATCTTCATCAACGACCTGGATAAGGGCACAGAGTGTACCCTCAGCAAGTTCGCTGATGACACCAAACTGGGAGGACTGGCTGTTTCCCCAGAATGCTGTGTTTCCATTCAGCGGGATCTCTACCGGTTTAGAGTTGGACAGCGAGGAACCTCATGAGGTTCAACAAGTACAGGCTGGGAGGCGAACTGCTGAAGAGCAGCTCTGCAGAGAGAGACCTGGGAGTCCTGATTGATAATAAACTAAATATAAGCCAGCAATGTCCCCTCGTGGCCAAGAAGGCCAATGGCATTCTGGGATGCATCAAGAAGAGTGTGGCCAATTTCTCATCCTCCCCTGAAAATTTTAGTGCCTCCTTAGGAAGTGCTACTGTTCTGGTGGGGATGATTGCCATTGGTGAGACTGTGTGTTTTGCTATTGTATTATTTTTGAGTTCCCTGTCTGATGTGCTTGATTGACACTTGAACTGTTTCCTGCAGTGCCACTAGCAGTTACAAAATTTCCTTTTCTTGGTTAATGTTTGTTCCCTAGAAGGACAGTAGTCCTCTTTCTTTCAACAGAGTGCCATAACAGGGTGCCTTGCTCACCAGGTCCAGTTGTTTGGAAAAATAACCCACTGGTCTATTCCAGCTTCCTAGTTTCTGCGTCAGAACTCCTAGAGCCAAATGCTGTTGTTCATGACAAATAACTGAAAGTCTTTGGTTAAATCTGGCAAGCCTAAGGCTGGGGCTGTCAGCAGAGCTTTTTCAAGCTTCTAGAAAGCTTCTTGATGTTCTTTGCCCCATGTAAAAGGGGTAGATTTTGGGCTTCATATAATGGTTTGGCTATAAGACTATAATCCATGATCCAGAGCCTGCACCATCATGTCATTCCCAAAAATGCCCGCAACTCATGCACAGTGCCTGGTGCCAGAATAGCACAAATCGCTTCCTTTCCATTTTTCTCCAGCCTCCGTTCTCCTTTTGAAATTTTCAGGCCTAAATATATCACTGTTTGGCTGCTATGTGAGCTTTTTCTTTTTATACTTTGTACCTGTTTAATCCCAAAAAGTTTAAAAGTTCAATGGTTACCTGTATGCAGGCTTATCTTCCCGTTGTGGCAATTAGGATGTCATCCACATATTGGACAAGCAGATGCTCTGGTCTTGGTGTCACTGTCTTTTCGTTAGTCCAAAGTTCCAGTTCTTTTGCTAGTTATCTTCCAAAGATAGTCAGGCTGTTCTTGAATCCTTGGGGTAGCCGTGTCGATCTTAACTGCACCTTGCGTCCTGTTTGGGGGCTTTCCAACTCAAAAGCAAATAGTTTATGACTTTCCTTTTCCAAAGGGATACAGAAGAAAGCATCTTTTATATCAAGCACTGTAAACCACTGATAATTTTCTCTCAGAGCTGTGAGTAAGGTATATGGATTTACTACAACTGGATGTATATCTTTCACAATATGATTTATGGGTCTTAAAACCTGAACTAATCTATACTCTCTATTCAATTTCCGTATTGGGAAAATAGGTCTATTATACTCTGACTCACATTCTTCTAGAATTTGATATCTCATAAATTTATCAATTAGTACTTTTAATCCTTATTTTGCCTCAGGTGTTATTGGGTATTGTCTCACCCTGATCGATTTTTCTTTTTCTTTTATTTTAATTTTTACTGTTTGTGCCAATTTTGATTTTTCTGGAATCTCATTTTCTCACACCATTGGGATCGCTGCATTGTCCACTTCTGGAGGTAATTCTAGTAACGTTGGTTTTTCTTTTATCGATATTTGTCCTGTCTTTGATTCGGGTATTTTTAGTATCAAGTCTTCATTTTCAAAGACAATTTGTGCATTTAATTTAGACCACAAGTCCCTCCCAATCGGGGGTATGGGACATTCTGAAACATACAAAAATTCATATGTTATCACTTTATTGCAAAACTGTAAATTTAAGGGTTTCAAAAATGGCCAATTTTCTTCTCTCCCTGTGGCTCCAAAAATATTTTCTCTTTTAGTTCCTATTGCTCCTCTACATGTATTTAAAACTGAATACATTACTCCCAACCTCTACTGACATCCTGTATATTTTCAAAGGGAGCTGAAAAGTCGAAGTGCTCGGGATTGGAGACAGCTCCCAGAATAAAGCAGCAGAAAAGGTTGAACAGTGTTGACTGATAGACTACACGGGGACGTACGTACCACTGTAGGTTGGGTCTGTGTACCTGCTTTCTGTAGCTCTGATACGCAGAGGTGTAACTTCCATAGAACACCTGAATTTTCAATGGGAGCTGAGCAGGTCAATGATGCATGATTGGAGATAGCTCCCACAGGAAAGCAGCTGCAGAGGTGACACAGTGCTGGCTGATAGGCTACACAGGGGACCAGCGTACCACTGTAGGTGGGGGCTGCATACCTGCTTTCTTGTATCTCCCAGACGCAGTGGCGTAACTTCCACCGTCAGACTGTATTTTCAATGGGAGCCGAGCAGCCTAGTGCGCGGGATTGGAATTAACTACCACAGGAAACCAGCTGTAAAGCTTATAGGCTATGCCGGTGTTACATATACACAATTATTTTAGTTAACAATTTATCATCACAATAAGTAGTCAAGCACTTGTTAAGCATTTGATAATCACTTAGTAATAGTTCAGTCATTTAGGTAAGCACTTGCAAATAACTCAAACACCTATTGATTAAGTAAGTATTCATTTGAATCACTTAAGTATCAAACTGCAAGAGTTACATACCATATCTGATAGGGACCTGTTACCTTACCCACCAGACCCTGGTAAATGTATTCGTTAGGTTACCTTGGCTGTTACCTCTGTTGTTACTAAAACAAAGGGACTGATATCTTTTTTTGATCAATCACTGTGATTTTGGAAATTTTTTGTTTGTTGGGAACCAATCAAGGTGAAGGGCAAAATTGACCGATGGACATTTTAAGCATGCTTGTATTGACAAATGTGATTCTTTTGTTTGAGCTGTATAAACATCCTGAAAATGGTAACTGACAACGAAGCTATCCCCCATGTTTTCCCATAATAAAGAAGTGCCTGCTTATCTGCATTCCTGTGTAGATAAGTTTTTCGCGATTGCGGATCCGTCAACAGTTTTGGCATCCCAGCTGGGACCTTGTGAGTAACACTGGATGGGATCAGATGTTGATGGAACTCCAGCCAGCACCGAGGAATTCTCGGGAAGGACTATCGCTTGCGACCCTTACAGCTCCTTGAAACGTTCCCTGGAGTGGTAATGCACTTCTAATTGGTTGGGGGAGGAACCTGGTGAACTAGCATGTAAGTCGCGATATCAGGATCCTCGCTTGACGTGGTCCAGGGAAAGGCTAAAGGAGCCTACCATTAATATGGAGTGAAAGTTCCTCTTGGTTGGGCTAGAGGATCCTCGTATTGTTATTGGGAGCCTAGGCACCGCCTGTAAGATGAACGCGGAAGCGATCGAAGGGTAAGCATTGGTATTACAGCCTGTAAGTAGGATGAAGTGATCGTAATGCTGACATTGGTAATTGGCAGTTGGTAATTGGTATAATTGAGCCCACATAAGTATATCGTAAGGTACCTATTTGTTTTGGTTTGTACATTGATTTGTACATTGATTTGTATATTGCTTTGTGTATATATAAGCATATTATTGTATACTGTGTTGTGAGCTGTCTGTGTGTGTTTGATTGAGACATGCAATTGCACACAAAGCGAGTGCGGAGCTTTGATCCTGCGAGGGCTGCAGCCAGAGAGAAGCGAAGCGAAAGAACGAAATGACTGTTGAGAAAGTATTTGTAACTAAAAGGATTTTGAAATGGCAAACAAAGTACCTGAGAATTCACCTCTTGGGTGTCTATTGGCAGGAAGGAATTTAAGGGTGATTTTCATAAAGATCAACTTAGAGAGTACTGTAATCATGTGTACAAATATTGAACTGTGCCTTTAAGTCTCTCTGTTTGATAGACACCATAATTTTTGGCTATGGCATCTAAATGGTCAAACCTGTTAAGGGCAGGAAATTCTAACAATAAGGGTCCTGTGTCAAAAACCTATCCTTTGGGCTGCCTTTTGGCTCACTGGAGAGAAATACATAATGATTTGTGTAAAAAGCAGCTTATTGAATATTGCAATCATACGTGGCCAATGTATGCTGTGGATGATGAGGAATTGCAGCCCCTGAATGGAATACTAAGTTATAATACTATCTTGCAATTAATGTTGTTTTTTAAGAGCTAGGAAAAGTGAGATAAAGTCTCATATGTAGATCTGTTCTTTTATTTAAGAGAAAAATCTGAATGGCAGAAAGAATTTAAATAAACAAATCGTGTAATGTCACTCACAGTAGAAAAACAAAAGGTTCAAAACTGTTGCTCCCCATGCACTGCAGAAAAAATGTGTCTTCAACATTTGACCCTTAAAGGGGAAGAGATGTTCCTATATATACACCCTCTCTCACTTACCCACTCCCCAACATGAACCCGAATAGGCATCCAGACACCTGAAAAGGATACATCCTGAAGTTCTGGTTGAAGGGAGGGCTCCCAGCCCTGTCCAGATAGTAGTAACGTGGAAAAATGAGGACTCTGACATAGAACTTTCCTCATTGGTGTCCAAGAGAACTCAATGCTGTACTCATTTAATAACCACCTTAAAGATCCCCTTAAATTCTGAAGTCAAACAGCATATAACTGCCCCATTAAGGAAAGGGGTTGGGCAGAGTGAACCACTACACATGAAAGTGCCTTTCTCACCTTCTGATTTAATTCTTTGAGAAAAAAATCAACTGCCTCCTATAAGGAGCACCCAGATAAAGTGAGAAATTAAAAAAAAAAAAAGAAAAGAAAAAAAGCCAGAAAATAGAAATCAATACAAATATCAGAGTAATGTATTCAGTTTTAAATACAGGTAGAGGAGCAATAGGAACTCAAACTGCAAATATTGTTGGAGCCACAGTTAAAAAGGAAAATCGGCAATTTTTGCAACCCTTAAATTTACAGTTTGGCAATAAAGTTATTACATATGAATATTTGTATGTTTCATAATTTCTCATATCCCTGATGGGGAGGGACTTGTTGTCTAAATTAATTGCACAAATTTTCTTTGAAAACAGAAACTTTTACTAAAAATACCTGAATGAAAAACATGATAAATATTAACAAAAAAAAAACCAAAAACCCAAAGGTGCTAGAATTTCCTCCAGAAGTGGAGAATGCAGTGATCCCAATGGTGTAGGAAACTGAGATTCCAGGAAAATCAAAATTGGCTATACATTCTAATATACTCTCATTAACCACTCTAAAACAGACAAACATCATTTTTGTATTTCCTCTTGCATCTTGCATCAAACAAACAAACAAACAACATTCTTCTATCTTTCATCCTCTGTAGATGTTCACTGGAGCAGGCCATAACTTAGGTCTCATCCATCAAGATGGATATCCAGGCCAGGGGAAACTGTGTGTTCAGTGTTGGGCACCAACACCAACTTGGTTTGTCCACTTGTCCGGTTTTCTTGCAAAGTTCATACCTCATTGTCTACAACAGATAACTCACATCACAGGTTATTTTTCCCCCAAGGTTAAGTCTCCTTGAGGCATACATCGAGTTTCCCTATCCTTTCTCATCACCCACCAAGTACATCCAGGCCCTTGAGCAAAGACAATCCCATAAATGGGTTTGCCATTTCCCATAGGAGGTGCAACCCATGCTGCCTTCCCCAGCCATTTCCCTGGGTGCACTACAGGGACTTTATCTCCTCCCACAGTATGTAGTAGTTTTGTTTGGGCAGGACCAGGACGGTTAGTTGAACCTCTGCTGTTAACCAACCAAGTGACTTCTGCTAAATTTTTATCCAACTGCTTCCATGTCCCATTGCCCAGTGCTCTCAACATGGTCTTATGTAATCCGTTATATCGTTCAATCTTTCCAGAGGCTTGTAGGTGATAGGGGATGTGGTATATCCAGTCAATACCATGTTTCTTTCCCCAGGAGTTTATGAGATTATTTCAAAAATGAGTCCCATTGTCTGATTCAATTCTTTCTGGAGTACCGTGTGACCCAAGACAGTATTTCGGGCAGTGGCATGGTTTACAGGGTATATTTCCAACCAACCGGTAGTTGCTTCCACCATGGTGTGTATTTGCCAGGCCTCACCATATTGAAAAACAGCCATCGGCCTCTGTTCCAGAGAGACTTGATTTGTGTGGCTCGCTTGATTGCAGAACATGTTTCACATTCATGGGTGACCTGTTTAATGGCTTCCATTGGCAAGTCCACCCCTTGATCACCAGTCCATCTATATGTTGCATCTCTTCCCAGATGTCCTGATGTTTCATGTTTTCCACCCGAGCAGCAATGTCTTGCCATAAAGCAGCAGCCCAGATGAGTTTACCCTTGAGCTGCCAGTTGGTCTTCTTCCATTGCTGTAGCCATTCCCATAGGGCATTAGTCACCATCCAGGAGTCAGTATAAAGACAGAGTACTGGCCACTTCTCTCGTTCTGCAATCTTTAGAGTTAGTTGGATGACTTTCACTTCAGCAAACAGACTCGACTCACCTTGTCCTTCAGTGGCCTCAACAACTCGTCGTGTGGGAATCCACACAGTAGCTTTCCACTTATGATGATTTCCTACCACGTGGCAGGATCCATCAGTAAACAAAGGATAATGTCTCTCATCTTCTGATAGTTCATTATATGGTGGGGCCTCTTGGGCACAAGCTACTTCCTCGGGCAGTGGTCCAAAATCCCTGCCTTCTGACCAGTCCTTGATCTCTTCCAGGATTCCCGGACTATTAGATTTCCCCATCTGAGATTGTTGTGTAATCAGCGCCATCCACTTACTCCATGTAGCGCTGGTTGCATGATGCATAGAAGGGGTTTTCCCTTTGAACATCCAGTGTAGCACAGGTAGACGTGGTGCCAAGAGGAGGTAAGCTTCTGTGTCAATGACTTCTGAAGCACCTCGAAGTCCCTCGTATGCTGCAATATTTCTTTTTCAGTTGGGGTGTAGTGGGCTTCTGATCCTCGAAACATACAAGAAAGCAGGTACGAAGACCCCACCTGCAGTAATACTTAGGTCCCCGTGTAGCCTATCAGCCAGTACGGTACGACCATTGCCGCTGCTTTCCTGGGGGAGCTATGTCCAATCCTGTGCACTTGGTCTGCTCAGCTCCCATTGAAAAAATACAGGCTGCCAGTAGAATTTAAGCCACTAACCTCTGGGAGCTATGAGAAAGCTGGTAGGCAGACCCCACTTACAGTGGTATGTAGGTCTTTGTGTAGCCTATCAACCAGCACTATGCTGTTGCAGATACACAATTATTTTAGTTAACAACTTATCATTACAATAAGTAATCAAACACTTGCTAAGCACTTCGTAATAGTTCAATCAATTAGCTAAGCACTTGCAAATGACTCAAACACCTATTGACTAAGTTAGTATTCATTTGAATCACATAAGGATGAAACTCCAAGAGTTACATATCATACCTGATAGGGACCTGTTACCTTAGCTATGAGACTCTGGTGAATGTATTTGTTAGGTTACCTTAGCTGTTACCCTAACTACAAGACCCTGGTATAGGTATTCGTTAGGTTACCTTGGCTATTAGATGGACATTTTATGCATGCTTGTGTTGGCAAATGTGATTCTTCTGTTTGAGCCCTATAAAAACCCTGAAAATTGTAACTAACAACGAAGCACCTATGGAGGAGCTATCCCCCTTGTTTTGCTATCCCAGCACTGCATAATAAAGTGCCTGGCTTATCTGTGTTCCTGTGTAGATAAGTTTTTCTCTATTGCGGATCCGTCAACAGTTTTGGTGACCCAGATGGGACCTTGTGAGTGAGACTGGATGGGATTGGATGCTGATTGAACTCCAACCGGCACCGAGGAATTCTCGGGGAGGACCTGCGACCCTTACAGCTCCTCGCAACGTTCCCTGGAGTGGTAAGGCACTTCTAATTGGTTTGGGGCAGAACCTGGTGAACTAGCCTGTAAGTCGCAGTGTCGGAGATCTCACTTAGTTGGGCCCAGGGAAAGTGAAGTTGAGCCTGCCAGTAAGATGGAGTGAAAGTTCCGCTTGGTTGGGCTAGAGGATCCTCGTATTGTTATGGGGAGCCTAGGCGCCGCCCGTAAGGCGAACCTGAAAGCGATCACAGATTGGCATTGGTATTACAACCTGTAAGTCGGACAAAGTGATCGCAGGGCTGACATTGGTAATTGACAATTGGCAAATGGTATAATTGGGCCTACATAAGAATATGGTAAAGGTACCTCTTGATTTTGGTTTGTACATTGATTTGTACATTGGTTTGTATATTGGTTTGTATATTGCTTTGTGTATATATATGCATATTATTGTATATTGCGTTGTGAACTGTCTGTGTGTGTGTGATTGAGACGTGCAATTGCGCACGAAGCGAGTGCGGAGCTTTGATCCGCGGTTCTGTGATCCCACAACGGGTGCAGCTGGAGAGAAGCGAAGCGAAAGAACAAAATGATTGTTGAGAAAGTATTTGTAACTAAAAGAATTTTGAAATGGAAAACAAAGAACCTGAGAATTCACCCCTTGGGGGTTTGTTGGCACACTGGAAGGAATTTAAGGGTGGTTTTCTGTAGTGGGTGTGGGATCCCAGTGATTTTTCACAGCAGCTCTTGCAGTACTGTGCTTACTGTTGATATCAATATTATGACTACTGCTCACACAGCATCAGGGCTGTGCCTCTAGCATTCCTTCCCCCACTTTCACCAATAGCTGTGGGTGGGCATGATCTTGGGAGGGACCATGGCCAGGACACCTGACCCAGGCTGAGCAAGGAGATATTCCATACCATATGACCTCAGCTCAGTAATATAAACTGGGGGAGAGGAGAAGGAAGGGGAGGCAAGATTCATTTCTGGCCTTCCAAAAGTAACCGCTACGCGCACTGAAGCCCTGCTTCTCGGGAGGTGGTCGGACATCGCTGCTGATGGGAAGTAGAGAGTAACAGCTTTATCTGCTTTTGCTTTGCTTCCCGCGCGCATGGCTTTGCTGCTTCTTTATTAAACTGCTTTTATCTCAAACCACGAGACTCCCATCTTATTTTCTCCCCTTCTCTGGCTTGCTGAGGAGGTGAGGGATAGAGCGGTGTGGTGGGCACCTGGCATCCAGCCAGGCTCAAACTACCACATTTTCACAAAGACCAACTTATAAAGTACTGTAATCATGCGTGGCTGTTGTATGATTTGGATAGTGGGGAAAAGTGGCCCTTAAATGGGACTTTGAATTATAATGCAATCTTGCAATTAATGTTATTCTGTAAGAGGGAAAGAAAATGGGATGAGGTCCCATATGAAGATCTTTTCTTTTACCTTCGAGAAAAAACAGATTGGCAAAAGAATTGCGAATTATAAAAGTAGGCATGTACCCAAATGCCATTAACCATAAAAAAGATGAAGGCTAAAGAGAATTGTTCTGCCTGTACACTTACTAAAACTTGTTGCAAACATTTGACTATAAAACAAAAGGAAAAAGAGCGTGATAATATGGAGCTGGAATAGGACATAGCTCCATCTGGCTCTGCAGCTCCTATTCCATTATATCCCCCTCTTCCATCATCATCTGATTCTAGGCTGATAGCCCAGCCGGGCGACCGGCACTAGGACCCGATGATGGATGGTAGTGACTTTCCACAGCAGCTCTTGCGGTGCTGTGCTTACTGTTGATCTCAATATTATGACTACAGCTCGCACATCATCAGGGCTATCCGTCCAGCATTCCTTCCCTCACCTTCAGCAATAGCTGTGTGTGAGCACAATCTTGGGACGGACCACGGCTTACCATGGAGATATTCCATACCATATGACGTCAGTTCAGTAAGATAAACTCGGGGAGAGGAGCAGGAAAGGGAGGCAAGATCCATTTCCGGCCTTCCAAAAGTAACCACTAGGGGTACTGAAGCCCTGCTTCTCAGGAGGTGGCCGGACATGGCTGCAGAGGGAAAGTAGACAGTAACAGTTTTTTCTGCTTCTGCATTGCTTCCCGTGCGCGCGGCTTTGCTGTTTCTTTATTAAACTGCTTTTATCTAAACCCACAAGACTCCCATCTTATTTTCTCCCCTTCTCTGATTTTCTGGGGAGGTGGGGAGATAGAGCGGTGTGGTGGGTACCTGGCATCCAGCCAGGGTCAAACTACCACAGTGGCAAAGTGCTTTTGCAGATACATAATTATTTTAGTTAACAACTTATCATCACAATAACAAACACTTTCTAAGAACTTGTTAATCACTTCGTAATGGTTCAATCAATTAGCTAAGCACTTGCAAATGATTCAAAAATCCATTGATTAAGTAAGTAGTCATTTGAATCACATAAGGATCAAACTGCAAGAGTTACATACCACACCTGGTAGGGACTTGTTACCTTAGCCAGGAGAATTCGGTAAATGTATTCCTTAGGTTGCCTTAGCTGTAACCTTAGCCACAAGACCTTGATAAATGCATTCGTTAGGTTACCTTGGCTGTTACCTAAGTTGTTACTAAAACAAAGGGACTGATATCTTGTTTTGACCAATCACTGTAATTTTGGAAATTTTGTGCTTGTTGGGAACCAATCAAGGTGAGGGGGCAAATTGATAGATGGACATTTTATGCATGCTCGTGTTGGCAAATGTGATTCTTTTGTTTGAGTCCTATAAAACCCTGAAAATGGTAACTAACAAGGAAGCACATATGAAGGAGCTATCCTCCCTGTTTTCCCAGGGCTGCATAATAAAGAAGTGCCTGCTTATCTGCATTTCTGTGTAGATAAGTTTTTCGCGATTGCGGATCCATCAACACTTTTGGCGACCCACTTGGGACCTTGCGAGTGAGTCTGGATGGGATCGGATGCTGATTGCACTCCAGCGTGCACGTAGGGATTCTCGTGGAGGACCATCACCTGTGACCCTTAAAGCCCCTCGCAACGTTCCCTGGACTGGTAAAGTAAGTGGTAAGTGAGAAAGCGATCGCTGGGTTGGCATTGGTATTGCAGCCCCTAGGTCAGACGAAGTGATCGCAGGGCTGATATTGGTAATTGGCAATTGGTAATTGGTATAAGTGGGCCCACATAAGTATATGGTAAAGGTAACTATTTATTTTGGTTTGTACATTGACTTGTACATTGGTTTATATATTGCTTTGTATATTGCTTTATGTATATATATGTATATTATTGTATATTGTGTTGTGAGCTCTCTGTGTGTGTGTGACTGAGACGTGCAGTTGCGCACAAAGCGAGTGCGGAGCTTTGATTTGCGGTTCTGTAATCCCACGAGGGGTGCAGCCGGAGAGAAGCGAAGCGAAAGAACGAAACGACTGTTGAGAAAGTATTTGTAACTAAAAGGATTTTGAAATGGCAAACAAAGTACCTGAGAATTCACCCCTTGGGTTTCTGTTGGCACACTGGAAGAAATTTAAGGGTGATTTTCGCAAAGATCAACTTATAGAGTACTGTAATCATGCGTGGTTTTTGTATGATTTGGATAGTGGGGAAAAGTGGCCCTTAAATGGGACTTTGAATTATAATACAATTATGCATATAGTGTTATTCTGTAAGAGGGAAAGAAAATGGGATGAGATCCCATATGAAGATCTTTTCTTTTACCTTCGAGAAAAACCAGATTGGCAAAAGAAATGAGAATTAGATAAGCAGGCATGTACTCAAATGCAATTAACCGTAAAAAAGATGAAGGCTAAAGAAAATTATTCTGCCTGTACCCTTACTTAAACTTGTTGCAAACATTTGGCTATAAAACAAAAGGGAGCATGATAATAAGGAGCCGGAATAGGACATAGCTCCATCTGCCTCCATAGCTCCTATTCCATTATATCCCCCTCTTCCATCATCATCTGATTCTGAGGTTGATAGTCCAGCTAGTCCCCGTCCAAATAGTAGCAGATCGAGAGAGGAGGAGGAGTCATACTTGGACTCGTCTCCACCTATATCCTGGTGATATATTTCCACCTATATCCTGAGACAGCGTACTCATTTGATAACCGGCACTAGGACCCGATGATTTAGGTCCCCACCCAAATAGTAGTAGATCGAGAGAGGAGGAGGAATCAGACTCAGACTCATCTCCACCTATATCCCGGAGAACAAGACAGCGTACTCATTTGATAACTCCTCTAAAAACACGGGAGGGGAGACGGTTGATAGCCCCCTTGAGACAGGGCGTTGGGGAACATGGACCAGTGTATGTAAAAGTGCTCTTCTCTCCCTCAGATCTAGTAATATGGAAAGAATCAACTGGTCCTTATAGAGAGGATCCTGGTAAAGTGGAGAGAATAATGGGAATGATAATAAAAACTCAAAATCCTGATTGGGAGAATATACAGGTGATTTTAGATACTCTTATGGACTCTAGTGAAATACAAATGGTTTTGAGAACTGCTCGAATGCGGGCAGAAGATGTCCGTACTCGGACAGCAGGGAGTACCATAGATCAGAATTTCCCTACAGGGGACCCACAATGGGATCCGAATAGGGACGATCATATGCAGAGACTGAAAAGGTACCAACAGTGAATTATATATGGAATCCAAAATGCCATGCCCAAAACTATAAATTGGTCTAAATTATATGATGTGAGACAGGAGAAGAAAGAATCCCCAACAGCATTCTTAGAAAGGCTGAAGGAAGCAGTTCGTAAATATACCAACTTGCAACCTGAAGCCGAAGAAACTAAGGCACAACTAGCCTTAATATTTCTGGGACAATCACAGGAGGACATTAGAAAGAAACTCCAAAAGTTGGAAGGAACAGATATACGAAATTTTTATACAAATTAGTGGAAGTAGCTTGGAAAGTTTATAATAATAGAGATAAAGAAAATGAGATAAGGAAACAAAGACAATTACTTGCAGTAGTGAATAGGACCCATGGATTTTCAAATCAAGAACGGGGACAAAGCTCTATGAGAGGAGGGATGAGAGGAAGGGAAAGAGGACAAGTTGGCAGAACCCCCCTTGGAACTAATCAATGTGCTTTTTGCGGGGAAGAAGGACGTTGGAAAAATGAATGCCCTAAATTAGCTGGTCAACATGCTAAATTGATGGTCTTGGGAGAATATATGGATTGACAAGGACCGGAGGTGAACCCAGCTGAGTCTCTGCTTACAATTAAGCTGGGAGAAAAACAGGTTACATTTTTGGTGCATACAAGTGCAACCTTTTTTGTATTAAACAGCCAAAAAGGAAACCTTGGAACTAAAACTGCAAATATTGTGGGAGCCACAGGGTAAGAGGAAAATCGGCCATTTATGCAACCCTTAAATTTACAGTTTGGCAATAAAGTTATAACACATGAATTTTTATATGTTCTAGAATGTCTAATACCCCTGATGGGGAGGGAATTGTTATCTAAGTTAAATGAACAAATTGTCTTTGAAAACGGAGACTTGTTACTAAAAATACCTGAATCAAAGACAGGAATAAAATTGATGATAAAAGAAAATCCAAATGTGCTAGAATTACCTGCAGAATTGGAGAATGCAGTGATCCCAATAGTGTGGGAAACTGAGATTCCAGGAAAATAAAAAATGAAATATCAAATTCTCGAAGAATGTGAGTCAGAGTATAACACACCTATTTTATCAGTACAGAAACCGAATGGAGAGTATAGGTTAGTTCAGGACTTAAGACCCATAAATCAGATTGTGAAAGATACACATACAGTTGTAGCAAATCCATATACCTTACTCATAGCTCTGAGAGAAAATTATCAGCGATTTACAGTTCTTGATTTAAAAGATGCTTTCTTTTGTGTCCCTTTGGAAAAGGAAAGTCGTAAACTATTTGCTTTTTAGAGGGAAAGCCCCCAAACAGGACACAAAGTGCAGTTAACATGGACTCAGCTACCCTAAGGATTCAAGAACAGCCTGACTATCTTTGGAAGACAACTAGCAAAAGAACTGAAACTCTGGACTAATGAAAAGACAGTGACACCGAGATCAGAGCACCTGCTTCTCCAATATGTGGATGACATCCTAATTGCCACAACAGGAAGGTCAGCCTGCATACAGGTAATCATTGAACTTTTAAACTTTTTCGGATTAAAAAGCTAAGAGGTATCAAAAGAAAAAGCTCAAATAGCATGCCAAACAGTGATATATTTGGGCCTTAAAATTTCAAAAGGAGCACGGAGGCTGGGGACAAATGGAAAGGAAGCGATTTGTGCTATTCTGGCACCAGGCACTGTGCATGAGTTGCGGCCATTTCTGGGAATGGCAGGACAGTGCATGCTCTGGATCATGGATTATGGTCTTATAGCCAAACCATTCTATGAAGTCAAAAATTCTACCCCTTTTACATGGGGCAAAGAATAGCAAGAAGCTTTCCGGAAGCTCAAAATAGCTCTGCTGACAGCCCCAGCCTTAGGCTTGCCAGATTTAACCAAAGACTTTCAGTTATTTGTTCATGAATGACAGCATTTGGCTCTAGGAATTTTGACGCAGAAACTAGGAAGCTGGAAGAGACCAGTGGGATATTTTTCCAAATAAATGGACTTGGTGAGCAAGGGGTGGCCTTCTTTCTTCCGAGCAGTAGCTACAACTGTCACACTGATCCAAGAAGCCAGAAAGCTGACCTTGGGAAGGACTATTAGAGTCTATGTCCAACGTATGGTAACCACAGTCTTGGAGCAAAAGGGGGGACATTGGTCATCCCCGAGCCAAATGATGAAATACCAGGTAATTCTTATTTAGCAGGATAATGTGGAGTTGAAAACAACTAACCTATTAAATCCTGCAGTGTTTCTTAGTACTTCACAGGAAGAGAAACAACTGGAACACGACTGTGTTGCAACCACTGAACATACATATTCCAGCAGAGAGGACCTGAAAGATGATCCTCTTGAAAACCCTGAATGGGAACTGTTCACAGATGGCAGCAGCTTTTCCGTGAATGGAACTCGCCACACGCGATATGCGTTAACAACTAAAAACATGGTAATAGAAGCAAATGCATTGCCAAGTACAACTTTTGCACAGAGGGCAGTACTGATTGCACTGACACGTGCTTTGGAATTAAGTAAAGGAAAATGAGTTAGTATTTGGACTGATTCAAAATATGCATTTGGAGTAGTCCATGTCCATGGCGCCCTCTGGAAAGAAAAAGGACGACTGTCCTCCCAGGGAACAAACATTAAGCATCAAAAGGAAATATTGCAATTGCTAGTGACAGTGCAGGAACCAGTTCAACTTGGAATCATGCACTGTAAAGCACATCAGACACGGAACTCAAAGATAGTAAAATAGCACAACACACAGTCTCACAAATGGCAATCATCCCCACTAGAACAGCAGCGCTCCCTAAGGAGCCAGAAAAATATTCAGGGGAGGATGAGAAATCGGCTAAGTTACTAAATGCAGAGAAAAATTCAGAAGGATGGTGCATGACAAATACAGGTCAGGTAGTATTCTCTCCCTTAATCATGAGAGAGATTTTGCAAACAAAGCATAGGGACTGTCACTGGGGTGCAGAAGCTATGACAACAAATGTTGGAAATGGCCAACTCAGTAACGGCGAAATGTGAAATTTGTTTAAAGAACAATCCAATAGTACAAAAAGGGTACAGATGGGAAAAAAAAAAAAAAACCCAAACAAAACTGGAGTGGGACCAGGAAATTATTGGCAAATTCATTTTACAGAATTACCTAAATGCGATGGATATAAATATGTGTTGGTCAGGGTTGACACCTTTTCAGGATGGTTAGAAGTCTTTCCCTGTCGCACCAATCAGGCTAAGGAAACAGTTAAATGGCTCCTGCAAGAAATTATTCCAAGGCTTGGAGTTCCATTTGGAATATCTTCAGAGAGAGGACCACATTTTGTGGCCAATATGGTACAAGAGGTAAGCAAAGTCCTAGGAATTTCCTGGGATTTACACGCCCCTTAGAGACCGCAATGAAGTGGAAAAGTGGAAAGAATGAATCAGACCCTAAAAAGACAAATTAGCAAAAATTTTCAGGAGGCTAAATTGAAATGGCCTCAGGCACTTCCACTTGCATTGCTACAAATAAGAGTGAAACCTCGAATGTCAGTAAGTCCTTATGAGATAATGTATGGAAAATCCTATGAGGTTCCTGAACCAAATCCAAACATGCATGTGACAAAAAAACAAGATATATATAACTAATTGTTTTCTCTTGGAAAAACTCTTAACAGGCTCTGAAGTGCAGTAGTGTGGAATCGACCTCTGACTTTGGAAAATCCAGTACACAACATCCTGCCTGGAGATTACGTCTACATAAAGACCTGGAATGAAGAACCTCTGCAAGGAAGGTGGAAGGGACCATATCAGGTGTTGCTGACCACCTTCACTGCAATCAAGATTGTCGAATCAGATGCCTGGATCCACTACACTCGGGTGAAGAAGGCACCGTAAAGTCGATGGAAGTGGGAGAGTTGTAGAAGATCTTGAGAAATTGAAGTTAACTCTGAAACATGACTAAGTTTTTGGTTTTGTTGGTTTTTCAGTCTATGGTGGTGGAAACATGGATCAAAATAGGATGGTCAAATTGTTCAGGCCCAGACTCCAGTCCAAACAGAAATAGACTGGGAACAGGTAATTCCAATACCAGGAAAAACTCAGGAGGAAAATCTGATGATAGGCTTGATTAAGGAATACGCACATCTTCTAAATGTGTCTCAAATTACTGCTTGTCTACCTATACCACGGGCAGTGGGAGAGTCCATTCCTTGGGAAATCTTAACCATGAATTTGACCACTGTTAAGAAAAATGGGACTGCACACTATAAACAAAAACCAGCGATAAGTTGGGAAGAGAGAGTAGATTACATTAGAAAGCAATGGACAACCCCCGGTAATAGAGTGGATTCATTTCTGGCCTTCCAAAAGAAACCGTTACGCGTACCAAAGCCCTGCTTCTCGGGAGGTGGCCGGACATCGCTGCAGATCGGAAGTAGAGAGTAACAGCATTATCTGCTTTTTCTTTGCTTCCCGTGCCCACGGCTTTGCTGTGTTTTTTTTAAACTGCTTTTATCTCAACCCACGAGACTCCCATCTTATTTTCTCCCCTTCCCTGGCTTGCTGGGGAGGTGGGGGATAGAGTGGTGTGGTGGGCACCTGACATCCAGACAGGGTCAAAGTACCTCAGCCTTTTTGGCGTTCAACATGGGACGAGTGCAAAGTTCCTGTGTTGGTTACGGAGCCTTGCTGTAATGCAGCTTACACTTTCTAGTGTTTGGGAACATGATGCTACTAACACGGACTCTGTGCCGCGCTCTAACCTTGATAGCTTTGCTAAGTTGGCTGTATGATTTTTTGAATGAGTCTCATTCTATTACTGATGGATTTACTGTGCTGTGGGAGCTATATTGTGGAGGTCGTGGGGCAAAACATCTCTTTCCTTTCAGCTCGCACTGATGTGGACAATTTTGTTATACAGACGTACCAGGTCATTAGTAACCCTTATATGAGACTTTTAATATTACTAATTAATATGGCTGATATTTTTTGTGGAATCTGGACTCATCTGGGTATCAGAGAGGACAAATTTGGGATGGAAACATGTTTAAATGCCCCCTGAAGCGGCCAGTCCCTGGGTGGCAGGGTGTTTGGATGAATTTGGGCAAATTCCTAGGACGTTTACCACCTCCTTTCACCTGGGATTTTACAGCTGAACAGATAGTAAACCCTGCTTTACTGCATGCCACCTGATAGAAGGGTGTCTTGCCTACTCTAATGAGGCCCATGAGGTTCAGGCACTATACTGGGGCTTAGCCTCTGCCTACCGAGCCGCGCTCTAGTCCTCTCAGAGAACTATGGTTGAAGTGGAAACTCCAATTTTATCTGAAATCACCATGGTTAAGTCGGTCGTAGTCCAATCCTCTCAGAGAACTATGGCCCAGGTAGAAATACAAACTGTATCTGAGACCACCATGGTTGAGTCAGGGAACCAAACAGCAACCACAGTGGTTGCCCCAGTAGTGAAAAAGAAACAGTGGAAAAGGAGGTAAAGTCCATATCATTGATTAGTAAGGGCAGAAGAGGAGGAAGAGGAAAGGTTAGAAGAAGAAGCTGGTCCTTCAGTAAGGAGATCAGGAGAAGGAGTGAAAGAAATCGAAAAGGAAATGGAAACTTCGAGATATGCAAAAAGATTATGCTGATGGACCCCCAATTGCGAAAAACTTATCTACATGGGAATGCAGATAAGCAGACACTTCTTTATTATGCAGTGCTGGGAAAACAAGGGGGATATCTCTTCCATTGGTGTTTTCTTCTTAGTTACCATTTTCAGGGTTTTTATAAGGCTCAAATAAAAGAATCACATTTGCCAACACAAGCATGCATAAAATGTCCATCTATCAATTTAGCACTTCATCTTGATTGGTTCCCAAAAAAAAAAAAATTCTAAAATCACAGTGATTGGTCAAAAAAGATATCAGTCCCTCTGTTTTAGTAACAGCTACGGTAACAGCCAAGGTAACCTAACAAATACATTTACCAGGGTCTGGTAGTTAATGTAACAGTGAAAGTAACTTAACAAATATATTTACCAGGCTCTGGTAGCTAATATAACAAGTACCAATCAGGTGTGGAATGTAACTCTTGCAGTTTGATCCTTATGTGATTCAGATGAATACTTACTTAATCAATAGGTGTTTCAGTTATTTGCAAGTGCTTAGCTAATTGACTGAATTATTACTAGGTTACTAACAAGTACTTAAAAACTGCTTGACTACTTATTGTGAAGTTGTTAACTAAAATAATTGTGTATCTGCAACAATTACAGTCCCCAGCCAGGTGAGTGGATTGGTGCCTGGCTGCTCTGATGTTTGGATAACGGGGCTGACAGTCAGCAATTGTAAAGTAGGGAAGCCCAACAGCTGGGATCTTTTCTTAGATACTGGGGAACTGATAGAAACATTGGAAAAAATACCTGAATTTGCAGTCTCTGGAAACGACTCCTCTCAAGTGTAAAGGCAAGATACCCATTCAAGGAAGATATTGTAAATGCCCGAGGAAAGTGGACTAGAGCAGATGATAGCATCCAATACCTAAGGGAATTAGCTGTCTTGGAAGTCATCTATGGTGATCTAGATAATGCCGAGGCCTCCACAGATCCAGACGATGTCCAGTGTACACGGGCCATGTTGAGAAAAGTGATTCAGAGTGCCCCAGCTACGTATTCTAATATCTTGGCAATGGTGTATCACCCAGACATGGATATACCAACAGTGGAGATAATATCTTCTTGGTTACAAAACTATGAAGAGAGCCTCTGCACCTCCTCACCAGTGTAGGATGATGGCCTGATTGTCAAAACTGCCCCAAGAATTTGGTCATCCACTGGCCCGACCAGGGGAAAAGGAAGTCCCAGACGCAGGAATACAGCACGAAATGAACCCTGTCACTTTTTGCGTGGCCATGGAGAGGATATGAGGAAATGGGATGGTGAATCCACTTTTAAGCTGGAAGCACATGTACGTGAACTAAGGGGGAAGACAGCTGTTAGAAAATGAACCACCCAAGAGGGCTGTAGGCATAGTAGCTGCCAGAACAAAAAAGAGGGCAATCAGCAATCTCCAAGACATAGAAGAACTGCAACCACTTCCTTCGATGCCAATGAGGAGACTTCAGGTCTAAAATTGCAAGGATCAGATAGCAAATACTCTGATGCAGAACAGAAATAGAGGGTCCCTGCCACCAGCCAGTAGGAGGAAAGAGGTAACTGAATCTACTGGACTATGTGAGTTTTATGGCCTGGCACATCAAACCCACAGAGGTATAAAGCCTTAGTAGACATAGAGGAACAATGTACATTGATGCCACTAAGGTACAGAGGCACAGATTCTGTCTGGATCTCTGGAGTGACAGGGGGATGTGAAGAATTATCTGTCTTAGAAGCTGAAGTGAGCTTAACAGGGGACAAATGGGAAAAGCATCCCATTGTGACTGATCCAGAGGCCCCTTTTATTCTTGGCATAGATTACCTCAGGAGAGGGTACTTCAAAGAATCCAAGGGGTTTCTATAGGCTTTTGGTATAGCCACTGTAGATACAGAGAAAATCAAACCACTCTCTAGTTTACCAGGCCTCTCAGAAGACACATTGGTTGTTTGATTGCTGCAAGTTCAAGAGGAACAGGTACCAATTGCTATCAGGACAGTGCACAGGAGGCAATAACGCACGAACCAAGATTTCTCGGCTCCCATCTGTGAGTTGATTCGTCAATTGGAGGCTCAAGGAGTAATTAGCAAAACTCATTCCCCATTTAATAGTCCCATATGGCCTATGAAAAAATCTGATGGAAAGTGGAGGTTAACAGTAGACTATCGTGGCCGGAATCAGATGACAGCACCACTGAGTGCTGCTGTACCAGACATGTTAGAGCTCCAGTATGAACTGGAGTCAAAAGCAGCCAATGCTATTCTATGATTGACATCACTAAGGCATTTTTCTAAATTCCGTTGGCAGCAGAGTTCAGGCCACAATTCGCCTTCACATGGAGAGGTGTCCAATATACCTGCAGTCGATTGCCCCGGTGTTGGAAACATAGTCCTACTATTTGTGATGGTCTAATCCAAACAGTACTGGAAATGGATGATGCCCCTGAACATTTACAGTACATTGATGACATAACTGTATGGGAAAACAAGGCAGAAGAAGTGTTTGAGAAAGGGAAAAGAATAATTCAGATTCTCCTACAAGGTGGTTTTGCTGTTAAAAGAAACAAAGTAAAGGGACCTGCACAAGAGATCCAGTTTTTGGGCATAAAATGGCAAGATGGGCATCGACTTGTGTCTCTGGATGTTGTGAACACAATAGCGACTATGTCTCAACCGACTAATAAGAAAGAAACACAAGCTTTTCTGGGCCTTGTGGGATTCTGGAGGATGCATATCCCACATTATAGTCAGCTTGTGAGCCCTCTCTTTAGAGTAATCAGAAAGAAGATCTGTTTTGAGTGGGGCCTTGAGCAACAACAAGCTTTTCAACAAACTAAACAGGAAATAGCTCGTGCAGTCACCCTTGGGCCCATCCGTACAGGACCAGATGTGAAAAATGTCCTCTCAATTGCTGCTGGAGAGCATGGTCTCATCTGGAGCCTCTAGCGGAAAACATCTGGAGAAACCCGAGGTTGATCATTAGGGTTTTGGAGCCAAGGATATCAAGGATCAGAAGCCCACTACACCCCAACTGAAAAAGAAATACTAGCAGCATATGAGGGACTTTGAGCTGCTTCAGAAGTCATTGACACAGAAGCTTACCTCTTCTTGACACCACGTCTGCCTGTGTTACACTGGATGTTAAAAGGGAAAACCCCTTCTATGCATCACGTAACCAGCGCTACATGGAGTAAGTGGATAGCGTTGATTACAGAACAATCTCGGCTGGGGAAATCTAATTGCCCTGGAATCCTGGAAGAAATCTTGGACTGTCCAGAAGGCAGAGATTTTGGAGCATTGCCTGAGGAAGTAGCTCGTGCCCAAGAGGCACCACCATATAATGAACTATCAGAAGATGAGAGGCATTATGCTTTGTTTACTGATGGATCCGGCTGCACGGTAGGAAATCATCGTAAGTGGAAAGCTGCTGTGTGGAGTCCCACACGATGAGCTATTGAGGCCACTGAAGGAGAAGGTGAGTCGAGTCAGTTTGCTGAAGTAAAAGCCATCCAACTAGCTCTAAAGACTGCAGAACAAGAGATGTGGCCAGTACTCTATCTTTATACTGACTCCTGGATGGTGACTAATGCTCTATGGGGATGACTACAGCAATGGAAGAAGATCAACTGGCAGCACAAGGGTAAACCCATCTGGGCTGCTGCATTATGGCAAGACATTGCCGCTCGGGTGGAAAACGTGACTCTGAAAGTACGTCATGGAGATGCTCACGTGCCAAAAAGTCGTGCCACTGAAGAACAATGGAACAACCAACAGGTAGATAAAGCTGCCAAAATTGAAGTAGCTCAGGTAGACCTAGACTGGGAGCGTAAAGGTGAGCTATTTATAGCTCGATGGGCCCATGAAACATCAGGACATCTGGGAAGAGATGCAACATATAGATGGGCTCGTGATCAAGGGGTGGACTTGACCATCCAGGTCACATACGAATGTGAAACATGCTGCAATCAAGCAAGCCACATGAATCAAGTCTCCCTGGAACAGAGGCTGATGGCTGTGTTTTCAATATGGTGAGGCCTGGCAAATTGACAATGTTGGACAGCTACCACGAACACACCAAGGTAAGCGTTATATCCTTACCATGGTGGAAGCCGGTTGGTTGGAAACATACCCTGTAAACCATGCCACTGCCCAAAATACTGTATTGGGTGTTGAAAGACAAATTTTTTGGCGACACGGTACTCCAGAAAGAATTGAATCAGACAATGGGACTCATTTTTGAAATAATCTCATAAACTCCTGGGCAAAGAAACATGGCATTGAGTGGATATACGGATTACTAAAGACCATGTTGAGAGCACTGGACAATGGAGCATGGAAGCAGTGGGATAAAAATTGAACAGATGCCACTTGACTGGTTAACAGCAGAGGTTCAACTAACCGTCCTGGTCCTGCCCAAACAAAACCACTACATACTGTGGGAGGGGATAAGGTCCCTGTAGTACACCCAGGGAAATGGCTGAGGAAGGCAGTATGGGTTGCACCTCCCATGGGAAAGGGGAAATCCATTCGTGGGATTTTCTCTTCTCAAGGACCTGTGTGTACTTGGTGGGTGATGAGAAAGGATGGATAAACTCGATATATGCCTCAAGGAGACTTAACCTTGGGAGAAAAATAACCTTTGATGTGAGTTATCTGTTGTAGACAATGAGGTATGAACTTTGCAAGAAAACCGGACAAGTAAAAAAATGAAGTTGGTGCTGGTGCCCAACACTGAACACACTGTTTCTCTTGGCCTGGATATCCATCTTGATGGATGAGACAGAAGTTATGACCTGCTCCAGTGAACATCTACAGGGGATGAAAAGTATAAGAATGTTGTTTGTTTGTTTGATGCAAGATGCAAGGCGGAATACAAGAATGATGTTTGTCTGTTGAAGAGTGGGGTTACTGCTTAATGAGTGCTCACCAATTGCTGTGGGAGAACATAATCTTGGGAGGGACCTAGCCAGAACAGCTGAACATATGATCCAGGCTGACCAAGGAGATATTCCATACCATATGACATCAACTCAGTAATATAAACTGGGGAAGAGGATCAGGAAGGGAAGGCAAGATTCATTTCTGGCCTTCCAAAAGTAACCGCTACGAGTACCAAAGCCCTACTTCTCAAGAGTTGTCTGGACATCGCTGCAGATTAAAAGTAGAGAGTAACAGCTTTCCCTGCTTTTGCTTTGCTTCCTGCCCGTGCGCATTTACTGTTTCTTTATTAAACTGCTTTTATCTCAACCCACAAGACTCCCATCTTATTTCCTCCCCTTCCCTGGCTTGCTGAAGAGGTGGGGGATAGAGTGGTGTGGTGGGCACCTGGCATCCAGCCAGGGTCAAACTACCACAGTAGGAAAGTGCTAGCTGTTTGCTGCTTGATTGGAGATAGCTCCCACAGGAAATCATCAGAAAAGTTGAAAAAGTGCTGGCTATTAGGCTACATAGGGACCTACGTATCAATGTCGGTGGGATCTGCGTATCTGCTTTCTTTTAGCAACCAGATGCAGTGGCGTAACTGCTATCGGCATATTCTATTTTTCAGTGGGAGTTGAGCAGGCCGAGTGCGTGGGATTGGAGATAGCTCCCACAGGAAAACAGCTATACACATGACACAGTTCTGACTGATAGACTACACGGGCACCTATGTGTCAATCTAGGTGGGCTCTGCGCATCTGCTTTCATGTAGAACCCAAACGCAGTGGCGTAACTTTACTGGCAGCCTCTTTTTTCAATGGGAGCTGACCAGGCCAAGTGTGTGGGATTGGAGATATACCCCACAGGAAAGCAGTTAAAAAGGTGACACCGTGCTGGCTGATAGTCTACACAGGGACCTACGTACCACTGTAGGTGCGGTCTGCGCACCTGCTTTCCTGTAGCTCCCAGACACAGTGGCATAACTTCTTCCAACAGTCTTTATTTTCAATGGGAGATGAGAAGGCCAAGTGCTCTGGTTTGGAAATAGCTCCCACAGGAAACAGCTGCAAATGTGGCACAGCGTTGGCTGATAGACTACACAGGGACCTACGTTCCACTGTAGGTAGGCTCTGCGTACCTGCTTTCTTGTAGCACTTGGCCTGCTCAGCTCTCATTTCAAATACAGTCTGCCAAATATGTTACGTCACTTCATCTGAGAGCTAAGGGAAAGCAGGTACGCAGATCCTTCCTACAGTGGTACATAGGTCCCAGTGGGAGATATTTCCATTGCCGTGCACCTTGCCTTCTCAGATGCCATTTGAAATACAGGATACCAATATAAGTTACTGCACTGTGTCTGAGAGCTACAGGAAAGCTGGTAGGCAGAGCTCATTTTAAGTGGCACATAGGTCCTATGCCTATCAGTCAGAACTGTGTCACCTTTGCAGCTACTTTCTCATGGGATCTGTGGCCAATCCTGCACACTTCGTCTGCTCAGCTCCCATTGAAAATACTGTCTGCCAGTAGAAGTTACGCCACTCCGTCTGGGAACTACAAGAAAGCAGGTACGTAGACCCCACCTACAGTGGTACGTAGCTCCTATTGTAATCTATCTGCCAGCACTGTGCCACCTTTTCAGTTGTTTTCCTGTGGGAGCTATCTCTAATCCTGCACACTTGGCTTTCTTGGCAACCATTGAAAAAGTACAGGCGGTCGGTAGAAGATACTTCACTGCATCTGGAAGACACAAGCAAGCAGATACGCAGAACCCACCTAAAGTGGTATGTAGGTCCCCGTGTAGACTATCAGCAAGCACAGTTCCACATTTACAGTATCTTTCCTGTGGGAGATATCTTTATTGCGGCGCACTTGGCCTGCTTAGCTACCATTGTAAATACAGGCTACTGGGAGAAGTTACGCCACTGTGTCTGGGAGCTACAAGAAAGCAGGTACGCAGACCCCACTTTCAGGTGTATGTAGGTCCCCGTATAGTCTATCAGCCAGCACTGTGCCACCTTTGTAGTTGCTTTCTTGTGCGAACTATCTTCAATCCCGCGCAATTGGCCTGCTCAGCTTCCATTGTAAATACAGGCTGCTGGGAGAAGTTACGCCACTGTGTCTGGGAGCTACAAGAAAGCAGATACGCAGACCCAACTTTCAGGTGTATGTAGGTCCCCGTGTAGTCCATCAGCCAGCACTATTCCACCATTGCAGCTGCTTTCCTGTGGGAGCTATCTCTAATCCCGTGTACTTGGTGTTCTCAGCTCACATTGAAAATACAGTTTGCCAGTAGAAGTTACGCCACTGCCTCTGTAAGCTACAAGAAAGCGGGTACGTAGAGTCCATCTACAGTGGTACGTAGATCTTCTTGTAGCCTATCAGCCAACACTGTGCCACCTCTGCAACTGCTTTCCTGTGGGAGCTATCCTTCACCCCACGAACTTGGCCATCCCAGCTCCCTTTCAATATACAGGCTGCTGGTACAAGTTACACCACTGCCTCTGGGAGCTACGAGAAAGCAAGTAAGCAGACAAAATCTACATTGGTTTGTTGTTTCCCATGTAGCCTATCAGCCAGAACTGTGCCACCTTTGCAGTTTCTTTCCTTTGGGATCTATCTGCAGTCCCGTGCACTTGGCCTGCTCATCTCCCATTGAAAATATAGGCTGTCATTAGAAGTTACACCACTGCGTCTGGGAGCTTCAAGAAAGCAGGTAGGCAAATCCCACCTACAGAGTATATAGATCCCCGTGTAGCCTATCAGCCAGAACTCTGTCACCTTTGCAGCTGCTTTTCTGTGGGAGTTATCTCCGATCCCGTGCACTTCATCTGCTCAGCTCCCATTGAAAATACAGTCTACCAGTAGAAGTTACGCCACTGCCTCTGGGAGCTACAAGAAAGCAGGTACGCAGACCCCACCTACAGTGGTACGTAGAACCCCATTTACCCTATCAGCCAGCACTATGTCATCTTTGCAGCTGCTTTCCTGTGAGACCTATCTCCAATCCCACGCACTTGGCCTGCTATGTTTCCATTTAAAATACAGGCTGTCGTTAGAAGTTTCGTCAGTTCCTCTGGGAGCTAAAAGAAAGAAGGTACACAGACCGCACCTACAGTATTACGTAGGTCCCTATGTAGCCTAACAGTCAGCACTGTGCTAACTTTGCCGCTGCTTTTCTGTGGAAGCTATTTCCAATCCCGTGGACTTGGCCTGCTCAGCTCCCAGTGAAAGAACAGGCTGCCAGTAGAAGTTACGCCACTGCATCTGGGAACTAAAAGAAAGTAGATATGCAGACCGCACGTACAGTGGTAAATTGATCCTCATCTAGCTTATCAGTCAGCCATGTGCAACCTTTACAGCTCCTTTCCTGTGGGACCTATCTCCAATCTTGCGCACTTGACCTGCTCAGCTTCCATTGAAAAAATACTGACTGCCTGTAGAAGTTACATAACTGTGTCTCAGAGCTACAGGAAAGCAGGGAAGCAGACGCCACCTACAGTGGTAAGTAGCCTAACAACCAGCACTGTGCTAACTTTGCCGCTGCTTTCCTGTGGAAGCTATTTCCAATCCTGCGCACTAGGCCTGCTCAGCTCCCAGTGAAAGAACAGGCTGCCAGTAGAAGTTACACCACTGCCTCTGGAGATAAAAGAAAGCAGGTATGCAGACCCCACCTACAGTGGTATGTAGGTCCCCGTGTAGCCTATCAGCCAGCAATGTTACACGTTTGCAGCTGCTTTCCTGTGGGAGCTATCTCCAATCCACCAGCACAGCAGCCAGCTCTGTTGAGGGATCCACAATTGTGAAAAAATATCTACATAGGAATGCAGATAAGCCAGACACTTCTTTATTATGCAGCACTGGGGAAACAGAGGGGATAGCTCCTCCATAGGTACTTCATTGTCAGTTACAATTTTCAGGGTTTTTATAGGGCTCAAACAAAAGAATCACATTTGCCAACACAAGAATGCATAAAATGTCCATCTATCAATTTAGTCCTTCACCTTGATTGGTTCCCAACAAGCAGAAAATTTCCAAAATCACAGTGATTGGTCAAAAAAAGATATCAGTCCCTTTTGTTTTAGTAACAACTAAGGTAATAGCCAAGGTAACCTAACGAATACATTTACCAGGGTCTGGTTGCTAAGGTAATGGGTCCCTATCAGGTGTGGTATGTCACTCTTGCAGTTTGATCCTTATGTGATTCAAATGAATACTTACTTAATCAATAGGTGTTTGTATAAATTGCAAGTGCTTATCTAATTAATTGAACCATTACGAAGTGATTAACAAGTACTTAGCAAGTGTTTGATTACTTATTGTGATGATATGTTTTTAACCAAAATAATTGTGTATCTTCAACATTTCCCCCCTTTGAAAGTATTGATAATCACATTCCAATACTTTCACTCTTATATTTCAGTTTTCTCCATAACTAAACCATGATTGTCATATGGTGGTGGATTACCTTTAAACCGATCATTGTGTCTTGTCATTGCTGTCAAGATTCTATTGCTCCATCGTGTTCTTTGCATTATTTCTCTTTTGATGCAACAATATGCCAGATAGATTGCCAAAAATATTATAATCAATAACAAAAGTGTTTCAATCTGTGACTTTATCCAGGATTTTAGGTCCAGGCCCAGTCCCTCAAAAACTTTATTTATCCAGCTTGTGTTCATGTCTTCTCTAATTTTCTTTGTTGCCTTTTCTATGTCGTCTAATTGATCTAAATCATGTTCTACATCTGTGGTGACATTTGGAATGTATATGAAACAATGGTCTACTCTGTCTTTTAGGAGGCCACACACCCCATGTTCTTTCAGCAACAGCATGTCCAGAGTCATTCTATTTTGCAATGCCATTCTAGAGGTAGCCTGTAACTGTAAATTCAGTTGTTTAAATCCCTTTCTTGTCACATTTGCCAACCGTTCAATTTACCCGATCAATCTATACAGCAACTCTCTATTTTGGTAGGATGCTATAGGATTTAAGAGAGATTCCAGTGCCCAGCCAATTTTTACTCCGGTACCTGGATCATTCCAATCATCATCATCTAATTTTGATCTTTTCACTCCTGTCAAATGCAAACTTTCTAAACTGCCCTTAAAGGAAGATTTTTTCCAAATTGGGCATAATGTAGGCAATCCCAAAATTATTTGTTTTACTTTCCCATCTACTGGTAGACGAGATGTCCATGTGCTATCACTCATACCACAGACCAGATGTCCCGGGCTTGGAATCATATATCTTTTACAGTTAATTCTCCAGAGGCTGGTCACGTTTAAGTTGTTCTTCAGTCCTCTGCATAAACAACCGATCTTCAGGGCTATTGTCAATTGGGGTACACGCTGAGCTGCTTGGCTCACTATGCTGCAATTGTATACTTGTTCACATTCCCACCAAGGAACCTTTTTTTCCTTTTCGCTTGTCAAAGTACTTTTATCTAATACTAACCTGCTTACCGTGAATTCAAGTCCATCCCGTTCAAAACAGCAAGATGTCTTAGCCCTGTATCTGAATTGTAGGTTTACACTAACACCCCAAACTGAATTCCATTCCTCCTCCCTGTTTGCTGTTCTGTTAACCTGTTCACATTCCCATTTCATAGTCATTTGGGACCCATTCCTTGTTTTTGGTTCATCATATCTGCACCACCCAACTACTCCAAATCTTCCTATGGCGGTAAATTGAAAATTTAGCAACTTATAACAGTCCATTCTATTACCGGGGGTTGTCCATTGCTTTCTAATGTAATCTACTTTCTCTTCCAACTTATCACTGGTTTTGGATGTGCAGTCCCATTTTTCTTAACAGTGGTCAAATTCATGGTTAAGATTTCCCAAGGAATGGACTCTCCCACTGCCCGTGGTATAGGTAGACAAGCAGTAATTTGAGACACATTTAGAAGATGTGCGAATTCCTTAATCAAGCCTATAATCAGATTTTCCTCCTGAGTTTTTCCTGGTATTGGAAATACACATTCCGAGTCTATTTCTGTTTGGACTGGAGTCTGGGACTGGAAAAAAAAATACAAATTGATTTGACCATCCTATTTTGATCCATGTTTCCACCACCATAGACTGAAAAAACAACAGAAACAAAAACTTAGTCATGTTTCAGAGTTAACTTCAATTTCTCAAGATCTCCTACAACTCTCCTACTTCCATGGACTTTATGGTGCCTTCTTCACCCGAGTTTAGTGGATCCAGGCATCTGATTCGGCAATCTTGATAACAGTGAAGGTAGTCAGCAAAACCTGGTATGGTCCCTTCAACCTTTCTTGCAGATATTCTTCTTTCCAGGTCTTTATGTAGACGTAATCTCCAGGCAGGATGTTGTGTACTGTTGCGTACTGCACTTCGGAGCCTGTTAAGAGTTTTTCCAACAGAAAGCAAATAGTTATATACATTTTGTTTTCCTGTCACATGCATGTTTGGATTGGGTTCAGGAACCTCATAGGGTTTTCCATACATTATCTCATAAGAACTTACTGACATTCCACTTCGAGGTTTCACTCTTATTTGTAGCAATGCAAGTAGAAGTGCCTAGAACCATTTAAATTTAGCCTCCTGACAAATTTTTCTAATTTGTCTTTTTAGGGTCTGATGCATTGTTTCCACTTTTCCGCTTGATTGCGGTCTCCAAGGGACATGTAAATCCCAGGAAATTCCTAGGACTTTGCTTACCTCTTGTACCATATTGGCCACAAAATGTGGTCCTCTGTCTGAAGATATTCCAAATGGAACTACAAACCTTGGAATAATTTCTTGCAGGAGCCATTTAACTGTTTGCTTAGCCTGACTGGTGCGACAGGGAAAGACTTCTAACCATCCTGAAAAGGTGTCAACCCCGACCAACACATATTTATATCCATTGCATTTAGGCAATTCTGTAAAATTAATTTGCCAATAATCTCCTGGTCACAAACAGGTTTTTATTTTGCCCATCTGTACCCTTTTTTTTGTACTATTGGATTGCTCTTTAAACAAATTTCACATTTCGCCGTTACTGATTTGTCCATTTCCAACATTTGTTGTCATAGCTTCTGCACCCCAGTGACAGTCCCTATGCTTTGTTTGCTTTGTTTGGTGGCTCCTTAGGAAGCGCTACTGTTCTGGTGGGGATGGTTACTATTTGTCAGACTGTGTGTTGTGCTATTTTCCTTGCATTCTGATCTGCTAATTTATTTACATCAATTAACTTTGAGTTCCCTGTCTGATGTGCCTTACAGTGCATGATTGCCACTTGAACAGGTTCCTGCACTGCCGCTAGCAGTTGCAAGATTTCCTTTTGATGCTTAATGTTTGTTCCCTGGGAGGACAGTAGTACTCTTTCTTTCCACAGGGCGCCAACAAAATGGACTACTCCAAAGGCATATTTTGAATCAGTCCAAATATTAACTCGTTTTCTTTTACTTAATTCCAAAGCACATGTCAATGCAATCAGTTCTGCCTTCTGTGCAGATGTTGTAGTTAGCAATGCATTTGCTTCTATTTCTGTTTTTTCTGTTGTTACCCCATATCCTGTGTGGCGATTTCCATTCACGACGAAGCTGCCTCCATCTGTGAACAGTTCCTATTCAGGGTTTTCAAGAGGATCATCTTTCAGTTTCTCTCTGCTGGAATATGTATGTTCAGTGGTTGCATCACAGTCGTGTTCCAGTTGTTTCTCTTCCTGTGAAGTTCTCAGAAACACTGCAGGATTTAGGTTAGTTGTTTTCAACACTACATTATCTTGCTCAGTGAGAATTATCTGGTATTTCATCAATAAGCAATATCCCCCCTTTTGCTCCAAGACTGTGGTTACAATATGTGGGACATAGACTGTAGTAGTCCTTCCCCACGTCAGCTTTCTTGCTTCTTGGATCAGTGTGACAGTGGAAGCTACTGCTCGCAGGCAAGAAGGCCATCCTTTGCTCACCAGGTCAAGTTGTTTGGAAAAATATCCCACCAGTCTCTTCCAGCTTCTTGCTGTTCTTTTTCCCTTGTAAAAGGGGTAGATTTTTGGCCTTCATATAATGGTTTGGCTATAAGACCATAATCCATGATCCAGAGTCTGCACTATCCTGTCATTCCCAAAAATGCCTGCAACTCATGCTCAGTGTGTGGTTCCAGAATAGCACAAATCACTTCCTTTCCATTTGTCTCCAGTCTCCGTTCTCCTTTTGAAATTGCAGGGCCCAAATATATCACTGTTTGGCTGCTATTTGAGATTATTTTTTTGATACCTTGTACCTATTTAATCCCAAAAAGTTTAAAAGTTAAGTGGTTACCTGTATGCAGGCTAACCTTCCCGTTGTGGCAATCACGATGTCATCCACGTTTTGGAGAAGCAGATGCTCTGGTCTCGGTGTCACTGTCTTTTCATTAGTCCAGAGTTCCAGTTCTTTTGCTAGTTGTTTTCCAAAGATAGTCAGACTGTTCTTGAATCCTTGGAGTAGCCGTGTCCATGTTAACTGCACCTTGCGTCCTGTTTGGGGGCTTTCCCACTCAAAAGCAAATAGTTTACGACCTTCCTTTTCCAAAGGGATACAAAAGAAAGCATCTTTTAAATCGAGCACTGTAAATCACTGATAATTATCTTTCAGAGCTATGAGTAAGGTATACAGATTTTCAACAACTGTATGTGTATCTTTCACAATCTGATTTATGGGTCTTACACCCTGAACTAACCTATACTCTCCATTCAATTTCCATACTGCTAAAATAGGTGTATTATACTCTGACTCACATTCTTCTAGTATTTGATATTTCAGAAATTTATCAATTAATACGTTTAATCTTATTTTGCCTCGCGTTTTATTTGGTATTGTCCTACTCTGACCAATTTTCCTTTTCTTTTATTTCAATTTTTACTGGTCGTTTCAGTTTTGATTTTCCTTGAATCTGAGTTTCCCACACTATTGAGATCACTGCATTCTCCAATTCTGGAGGTAATTCTAGCACATTTGTTTTTTCTTTTATCATCAATATTTGTCCTGTCTTTGATTCAGGTATTTTTAGTAACAAGTCTCTGTTTTCAAAGACAATTTGTTCATTTAACTTAGATAACAATTCCCTCCCCATCAGGGGTATTAGACATTCTAGAACATATAAAAATTCATGTGTTATAACTTTATTGCCAAATTGTAAATTTAAGGGTTGCATAAATGGTCGATTTTCCTCTTTCCCTGTGGCTCCCACAATATTTGCAGTTTTAGTTCCAAGGTTTCCTTTTTGGCTGTTCAATACAGAAAAGGTTGCACTTGTATGCACCAAAAATGTAACCTGTTTTTCTCCGAGCTTAATTGTAAGCAGAGACTCAGCTGGGTTCACCTCCGGTCCTTGTCAATCTATATATTCTCCCAAGACCATCAATTTAGCATGTTGACCAGCTAATTTAGGGCAAATGTGATTCTTTTATTTGAGCCATATAAAAACCCTGAAAATGGTAACTAAGAAGAAAACACCAATGGAAGAGATATCCCCCTTGTTTACCCAGCACTGCATAATAAAGAAGTGTCTGCTTATCTGCATTCCCATGTAGATAAGTTTTTCGCAATTGGGGGTCCATCAGCATAATCTTTTTGCATATCTCGAAGTTTCCATTTCCTTTTCGATTTCTTTCACTCCTTCTCCTGATCTCCTTACTGAAGGACCAGCTTCTTCTTCTAACCTTTCCTCTTCCTCCTCTTCTGCCCTTACTAATCAATGATATGGACTTTACCTCCTTTTCCACTGTTTCTTTTTCACTACTGGGGCAACCACTGTGGTTGCTGTTTGGTTCCCTGACTCAACCATGGTGGTCTCAGATACAGTTTGTATTTCTACCTGGGCCATAGTTCTCTGAGAGGATTGGACTACGACCGACTTAACCATGGTGATTTCAGATAAAATTGGAGTTTCCACTTCAACCATAGTTCTCTGAGAGGACTAGAGCGCGGCTCGGTAGACAGAGGCTAAGCCCCAGTATAGTGCCTGAACCTCATGGGCCTCATTAGAGTAGGCAAGACACCCTTCTATCAGGTGGCATGCAGTAAAGCAGGGTTTACTATCTGTTCAGCTGTAAAATCCCAGGTGAAAGGAGGTGGTAAACGTCCTAGGAATTTGCCCAAATTCATCCAAACACCCTGCCACCCAGGGACTGGCCGCTTCAGGGGGCATTTAAACATGTTTCCATCCCAAATTTGTCCTCTCTGATACCCAGATGAGTCCAGATTCCACAAAAAATATCAGCCATATTAATTAGTAATATTAAAAGTCTCATATAAGGGTTACTAATGACCTGGTACGTCTGTATAACAAAATTGTCCACATCAGTGCGAGCTGAAAGGAAAGAGATGTTTTGCCCCACGACCTCCACAATATAGCTCCCACAGCACAGTAAATCCATCAGTAATAGAATGAGACTCATTCAAAAAATCATACAGCCAACTTAGCAAAGCTATCAAGGTTAGAGCGCGGCACAGAGTCCGTGTTAGTAGCATCATGTTCCCAAACACTAGAAAGTGTAAGCTGCATTACAGCAAGACTCCGTAACCAACACAGGAACTTTGCACTCGTCCCATGTTGAACGCCAAAAAGGCTGAGGTACTTTGACCCTGTCTGGATGTCAGGTGCCCACCACACCACTCTATCCCCCACCTCCCCAGCAAGCCAGGGAAGGGGAGAAAATAAGATGGGAGTCTCGTGGGTTGAGATAAAAGCAGTTTAAAAAAAACACAGCAAAGCCGTGGGCACGGGAAGCAAAGAAAAAGCAGATAATGCTGTTACTCTCTACTTCCGATCTGCAGCGATGTCCGGCCACCTCCCGAGAAGCAGGGCTTTGGTACGCGTAACGGTTTCTTTTGGAAGGCCAGAAATGAATCCACTCTATTACCGGGGGTTGTCCATTGCTTTCTAATGTAATCTACTCTCTCTTCCCAACTTATCGCTGGTTTTTGTTTATAGTGTGCAGTCCCATTTTTCTTAACAGTGGTCAAATTCATGGTTAAGATTTCCCAAGGAATGGACTCTCCCACTGCCCGTGGTATAGGTAGACAAGCAGTAATTTGAGACACATTTAGAAGATGTGCGTATTCCTTAATCAAGCCTATCATCAGATTTTCCTCCTGAGTTTTTCCTGGTATTGGAATTACCTGTTCCCAGTCTATTTCTGTTTGGACTGGAGTCTGGGCCTGAACAATTTGACCATCCTATTTTGATCCATGTTTCCACCACCATAGACTGAAAAACCAACAAAACCAAAAACTTAGTCATGTTTCAGAGTTAACTTCAATTTCTCAAGATCTTCTACAACTCTCCCACTTCCATCGACTTTACGGTGCCTTCTTCACCCGAGTGTAGTGGATCCAGGCATCTGATTCGACAATCTTGATTGCAGTGAAGGTGGTCAGCAACACCTGATATGGTCCCTTCCACCTTCCTTGCAGAGGTTCTTCATTCCAGGTCTTTATGTAGACGTAATCTCCAGGCAGGATGTTGTGTACTGGATTTTCCAAAGTCAGAGGTCGATTCCACACTACTGCACTTCAGAGCCTGTTAAGAGTTTTTCCAAGAGAAAACAATTAGTTATATATATCTTGTTTTTTTGTCACATGCATGTTTGGATTTGGTTCAGGAACCTCATAGGATTTTCCATACATTATCTCATAAGGACTTACTGACATTCGAGGTTTCACTCTTATTTGTAGCAATGCAAGTGGAAGTGCCTGAGGCCATTTCAATTTAGCCTCCTGAAAATTTTTGCTAATTTGTCTTTTTAGGGTCTGATTCATTCTTTCCACTTTTCCACTTCATTGCGGTCTCTAAGGGGCGTGTAAATCCCAGGAAATTCCTAGGACTTTGCTTACCTCTTGTACCATATTGGCCACAAAATGTGGTCCTCTCTCTGAAGATATTCCAAATGGAACTCCAAGCCTTGGAATAATTTCTTGCAGGAGCCATTTAACTGTTTCCTTAGCCTGATTGGTGCGACAGGGAAAGACTTCTAACCATCCTGAAAAGGTGTCAACCCTGACCAACACATATTTATATCCATCGCATTTAGGTAATTCTGTAAAATGAGTTTGCCAATAATTTCCTGGTCCCACTCCAGTTTTGTTTGGGTTTTTTTTTTTTTTTCCCATCTGTACCCTTTTTGTACTATTGGATTGTTCTTTAAACAAATTTCACATTTCGCCGTTACTGAGTTGGCCATTTCCAACATTTGTTGTCATAGCTTCTGCACCCCAGTGACAGTCCCTATGCTTTGTTTGCAAAATCTCTCTCATGATTAAGGGAGAGAATACTACCTGACCTGTATTTGTCATGCACCATCCTTCTGAATTTTTCTCTGCATTTAGTAACTTAGCCGATTTCTCATCCTCCCCTGAATATTTTTCTGGCTCCTTAGGGAGCGCTGCTGTTCTAGTGGGGATGATTGCCATTTGTGAGACTGTGTGTTGTGCTATTTTACTATCTTTGAGTTCCGTGTCTGATGTGCTTTACAGTGCATGATTCCAAGTTGAACTGGTTCCTGCACTGTCACTAGCAATTGCAATATTTCCTTTTGATGCTTAATGTTTGTTCCCTGGGAGGACAGTCGTCCTTTTTCTTTCCAGAGGGCGCCATGGACATGGACTACTCCAAATGCATATTTTGAATCAGTCCAAATACTAACTCATTTTCCTTTACTTAATTCCAAAGCACGTGTCAGTGCAATCAGTACTGCCCTCTGTGCAAAAGTTGTACTTGGCAATGCATTTGCTTCTATTACCATGTTTTTAGTTGTTAACGCATATCGCGTGTGGCGAGTTCCATTCACGGAAAAGCTGCTGCCATCTGTGAACAGTTCCCATTCAGGGTTTTCAAGAGGATCATCTTTCAGGTCCTCTCTGCTGGAATATGTATGTTCAGTGGTTGCAACACAGTCGTGTTCCAGTTGTTTCTCTTCCTGTGAAGTACTAAGAAACACTGCAGGATTTAATAGGTTAGTTGTTTTCAACTCCACATTATCCTGCTAAATAAGAATTACCTGGTATTTCATCATTTGGCTCGGGGATGACCAATGTCCCCCCTTTTGCTCCAAGACTGTGGTTACCATACGTTGGACATAGACTCTAATAGTCCTTCCCAAGGTCAGCTTTCTGGCTTCTTGGATCAGTGTGACAGTTGTAGCTACTGCTCGGAAGAAAGAAGGCCACCCCTTGCTCACCAAGTCCATTTATTTGGAAAAATATCCCACTGGTCTCTTCCAGCTTCCTAGTTTCTGCGTCAAAATTCCTAGAGCCAAATGCTGTCATTCATGAACAAATAACTGAAAGTCTTTGGTTAAATCTGGCAAGCCTAAGGCTGGGGCTGTCAGCAGAGCTATTTTGAGCTTCCGGAAAGCTTCTTGCTATTCTTTGCCCCATGTAAAAGGGGTAGAATTTTTGACTTCATAGAATGGTTTGGCTATAAGACCATAATCCATGATCCAGAGCATGCACTGTCCTGCCATTCCCAGAAATGGCCGCAACTCATGCACAGTGCCTGGTGCCAGAATAGCACAAATCGCTTCCTTTCCATTTGTCCCCAGCCTCCGTGCTCCTTTTGAAATTTTAAGGCCCAAATATATCACTGTTTGGCATGCTATTTGAGCTTTTTCTTTTGATACCTCTTAGCTTTTTAATCCGAAAAAGTTTAAAAGTTCAATGATTACCTGTATGCAGGCTGACCTTCCTGTTGTGGCAATTAGGATGTCATCCACATATTGGAGAAGCAGGTGCTCTGATCTCGGTGTCACTGTCTTTTCATTAGTCCAGAGTTTCAGTTCTTTTGCTAGTTGTCTTCCAAAGATAGTCAGGCTGTTCTTGAATCCTTAGGGTAGCTGAGTCCATGTTAACTGCACTTTGTGTCCTGTTTGGGGGCTTTCCCTCTAAAAAGCAAATAGTTTACGACTTTCCTTTTCCAAAGGGACACAAAAGAAAGCATCTTTTAAATCAAGAACTGTAAATCGCTGATAATTTTCTCTCAGAGCTGTGAGTAAGGTATATGGATTTGCTACAACTGTATGTGTATCTTTCACAATCTGATTTATGGGTCTTAAGTCCTGAACTAACCTATACTCTCCATTCGGTTTCTGTACTGATAAAATAGGTGTGTTATACTCTGACTCACATTCTTCGAGAATTTGATATTTCATTTTTTATTTTCCTGGAATCTCAGTTTCCCACACTATTGGGATCACTGCATTCTCCAATTCTGCAGGTAATTCTAGCACATTTGGATTTTCTTTTATCATCAATTTTATTCCTGTCTTTGATTCAGGTATTTTTAGTAACAAGTCTCCGTTTTCAAAGACAATTTGTTCATTTAACTTAGATAACAATTCCCTCCCCATCAGGGGTATTAGACATTCTAGAACATATAAAAATTCATGTGTTATAACTTTATTGCCAAACTGTAAATTTAAGGGTTGCATAAATGGCCGATTTTCCTCTTACCCTGTGGCTCCCACAATATTTGCAGTTTTAGTTCCAAGGTTTCCTTTTTGGCTGTTTAATACAAAAAAGGTTGCACTTGTATGCACCAAAAATGTAACCTGTTTTTCTCCCAGCTTAATTGTAAGCAGAGACTCAGCTGGGTTCACCTCCGGTCCTTGTCAATCCATATATTCTCCCAAGACCATCAATTTAGCATGTTGACCAGCTAATTTAGGGCATTCATTTTTCCAACGTCCTTCTTCCCCGCAAAAAGCACATTGATTAGTTCCAAGGGGGGTTCTGCCAACTTGTCCTCTTTCCCTTCCTCTCATCCCTCCTCTCATAGAGCTTTGTCCCCGTTCTTGATTTGAAAATCCATGGGTCCTATTCACTACTGCAAGTAATTGTCTTTGTTTCCTTATCTCATTTTCTTTATCTCTATTATTATAAACTTTCCAAGCTACTTCCACTAATTTGTATAAAAATTTCGTATATCTGTTCCTTCCAACTTTTGGAGTTTCTTTCTAATGTCCTCCTGTGATTGTCCCAGAAATATTAAGGCTAGTTGTGCCTTAGTTTCTTCGGCTTCAGGTTGCAAGTTGGTATATTTACGAACTGCTTCCTTCAGCCTTTCTAAGAATGCTGTTGGGGATTCTTTCTTCTCCTGTCTCACATCATATAATTTAGACCAATTTATAGTTTTGGGCATGGCATTTTGGATTCCATATATAATTCACTGTTGGTACCTTTTCAGTCTCTGCATATGATCGTCCCTATTCGGATCCCATTGTGGGTCCCCTGTAGGGAAATTCTGATCTATGGTACTCCCTGCTGTCCGAGTACGGACATCTTCTGCCCGCATTCGAGCAGTTCTCAAAACCATTTGTATTTCACTAGAGTCCATAAGAGTATCTAAAATCACCTGTATATTCTCCCAATCAGGATTTTGAGTTTTTATTATCATTCCCATTATTCTCTCCACTTTACCAGGATCCTCTCTATAAGGACCAGTTGATTCTTTCCATATTACTAGATCTGAGGGAGAGAAGAGCACTTTTACATACACTGGTCCATGTTCCCCAACGCCCTGTCTCAAGGGGGCTATCAACCGTCTCCCCTCCCGTGTTTTTAGAGGAGTTATCAAATGAGTACGCTGTCTTGTTCTCTGGGATATAGGTGGAGATGAGTCTGAGTCTGATTCCTCCTCCTCTCTCGATCTACTACTATTTGGGTGGGGACCTAAATCATCGGGTCCTAGTGCCGGTTATCAAATGAGTACGCTGTCTCAGGATATAGGTGGAAATATATCACCAGGATATAGGTGGAGACGAGTCCAAGTATGACTCCTCCTCCTCTCTCGATCTGCTACTATTTGGACGGGGACTAGCTGGACTATCAACCTCAGAATCAGATGATGATGGAAGAGGGGGATATAATGGAATAGGAGCTATGGAGGCAGATGGAGCTATGTCCTATTCCGGCTCCTTATTATCATGCTCCCTTTTGTTTTATAGCCAAATGTTTGCAACAAGTTTAAGTAAGGGTACAGGCAGAATAATTTTCTTTAGCCTTCATCTTTTTTACGGTTAATTGCATTTGAGTACATGCCTGCTTATCTAATTCTCATTTCTTTTGCCAATCTGGTTTTTCTCGAAGGTAAAAGAAAAGATCTTCATATGGGATCTCATCCCATTTTCTTTCCCTCTTACAGAATAACACTATATGCATAATTGTATTATAATTCAAAGTCCCATTTAAGGGCCACTTTTCCCCACTATCCAAATCATACAAAAACCACGCATGATTACAGTACTCTATAAGTTGATCTTTGCGAAAATCACCCTTAAATTTCTTCCAGTGTGCCAACAGAAACCCAAGGGGTGAATTCTCAGGTACTTTGTTTGCCATTTCAAAATCCTTTTAGTTACAAATACTTTCTCAACAGTCGTTTCGTTCTTTCGCTTCGCTTCTCTCCGGCTGCACCCCTCGTGGGATTACAGAACCGCAAATCAAAGCTCCGCACTCGCTTTGTGCGCAACTGCACGTCTCAGTCACACACACACAGAGAGCTCACAACACAATATACAATAATATACATATATATACATAAAGCAATATACAAAGCAATATATAAACCAATGTACAAGTCAATGTACAAACCAAAATAAATAGTTACCTTTACCATATACTTATGTGGGCCCACTTATACCAATTACCAATTGCCAATTACCAATATCAGCCCTGCGATCACTTCGTCTGACCTAGGGGCTGCAATACCAATGCCAACCCAGCGATCGCTTTCTCACTTACCACTTACTTTACCAGTCCAGGGAACGTTGCGAGGGGCTTTAAGGGTCACAGGTGATGGTCCTCCACGAGAATCCCTACGTGCACGCTGGAGTGCAATCAGCATCCGATCCCATCCAGACTCACTCGCAAGGTCCCAAGTGGGTCGCCAAAAGTGTTGATGGATCCGCAATCGCGAAAAACTTATCTACACAGAAATGCAGATAAGCAGGCACTTCTTTATTATGCAGCCCTGGGAAAACAGGGAGGATAGCTCCTTCATATGTGCTTCCTTGTTAGTTACCATTTTCAGGGTTTTATAGGACTCAAACAAAAGAATCACATTTGCCAACACGAGCATGCATAAAATGTCCATCTATCAATTTGCCCCCTCACCTTGATTGGTTCCCAACAAGCACAAAATTTCCAAAATTACAGTGATTGGTCAAAACAAGATATCAGTCCCTTTGTTTTAGTAACAACTTAGGTAACAGCCAAGGTAACCTAACGAATGCATTTATCAAGGTCTTGTGGCTAAGGTTACAGCTAAGGCAACCTAAGGAATACATTTACCGAATTCTCCTGGCTAAGGTAACAAGTCCCTACCAGGTGTGGTATGTAACTCTTGCAGTTTGATCCTTATGTGATTCAAATGACTACTTACTTAATCAATGGATTTTTGAATCATTTGCAAGTGCTTAGCTAATTGATTGAACCATTACGAAGTGATTAACAAGTTCTTAGAAAGTGTTTGTTATTGTGATGATAAGTTGTTAACTAAAATAATTATGTATCTGCAAAAGCACTTTGCCACTGTGGTAGTTTGACCCTGGCTGGATGCCAGGTACCCACCACACCGCTCTATCTCCCCACCTCCCCAGAAAATCAGAGAAGGGGAGAAAATAAGATGGGAGTCTTGTGGGTTTAGATAAAAGCAGTTTAATAAAGAAACAGCAAAGCCGCGCGCACGGGAAGCAATGCAGAAGCAGAAAAAACTGTTACTGTCTACTTTCCCTCTGCAGCCATGTCCGGCCACCTCCTGAGAAGCAGGGCTTCAGTACCCCTAGTGGTTACTTTTGGAAGGCCGGAAATGGATCTTGCCTCCCTTTCCTGCTCCTCTCCCCGAGTTTATCTTACTGAACTGACGTCATATGGTATGGAATATCTCCATGGTAAGCCGTGGTCCGTCCCAAGATTGTGCTCACACACAGCTATTGCTGAAGGTGAGGGAAGGAATGCTGGACGGATAGCCCTGATGATGTGCGAGCTGTAGTCATAATATTGAGATCAACAGTAAGCACAGCACCGCAAGAGCTGCTGTGGAAAGTCACTACCATCCATCATCGGGTCCTAGTGCCGGTCGCCCGGCTGGGCTATCAGCCTAGAATCAGATGATGATGGAAGAGGGGGATATAATGGAATAGGAGCTGCAGAGCCAGATGGAGCTATGTCCTATTCCAGCTCCATATTATCACGCTCTTTTTCCTTTTGTTTTATAGTCAAATGTTTGCAACAAGTTTTAGTAAGTGTACAGGCAGAACAATTCTCTTTAGCCTTCATCTTTTTTATGGTTAATGGCATTTGGGTACATGCCTACTTTTATAATTCGCAATTCTTTTGCCAATCTGTTTTTTCTCGAAGGTAAAAGAAAAGATCTTCATATGGGACCTCATCCCATTTTCTTTCCCTCTTACAGAATAACATTAATTGCAAGATTGCATTATAATTCAAAGTCCCATTTAAGGGCCACTTTTCCCCACTATCCAAATCATACAACAGCCACGCATGATTACAGTACTTTATAAGTTGGTCTTTGTGAAAATGTGGTAGTTTGAGCCTGGCTGGATGCCAGGTGCCCACCACACCGCTCTATCCCTCACCTCCTCAGCAAGCCAGAGAAGGGGAGAAAATAAGATGGGAGTCTCGTGGTTTGAGATAAAAGCAGTTTAATAAAGAAGCAGCAAAGCCATGCGCGCGGGAAGCAAAGCAAAAGCAGATAAAGCTGTTACTCTCTACTTCCCATCAGCAGCGATGTCCGACCACCTCCCGAGAAGCAGGGCTTCAGTGCGCGTAGCGGTTACTTTTGGAAGGCCAGAAATGAATCTTGCCTCCCCTTCCTTCTCCTCTCCCCCAGTTTATATTACTGAGCTGAGGTCATATGGTATGGAATATCTCCTTGCTCAGCCTGGGTCAGGTGTCCTGGCCATGGTCCCTCCCAAGATCATGCCCACCCACAGCTATTGGTGAAAGTGGGGGAAGGAATGCTAGAGGCACAGCCCTGATGCTGTGTGAGCAGTAGTCATAATATTGATATCAACAGTAAGCACAGTACTGCAAGAGCTGCTGTGAAAAATCACTGGGATCCCACACCCACTACAGAAAACCACCCTTAAATTCCTTCCAGTGTGCCAACAAACCCCCAAGGGGTGAATTCTCAGGTTCTTTGTTTTCCATTTCAAAATTCTTTTAGTTACAAATACTTTCTCAACAATCATTTTGTTCTTTCGCTTCGCTTCTCTCCAGTTGCACCCGTTGTGGGATCACAGAACCGCGGATCAAAGCTCCGCACTCGCTTCGTGCGCAATTGCACGTCTCAATCACACACACACAGACAGTTCACAACGCAATATACAATAATATGCATATATATACACAAAGCAATATACAAACCAATATACAAACCAATGTACAAATCAATGTACAAACCAAAATCAAGAGGTACCTTTACCATATTCTTATGTAGGCCCAATTATACCATTTGCCAATTGTCAATTACCAATGTCAGCCCTGCGATCACTTTGTCCGACTTACAGGTTGTAATACCAATGCCAATCTGTGATCGCTTTCAGGTTCGCCTTACGGGCGGCGCCTAGGCTCCCCATAACAATACGAGGATCCTCTAGCCCAACCAAGCGGAACTTTCACTCCATCTTACTGGCAGGCTCAACTTCACTTTCCCTGGGCCCAACTAAGTGAGATCTCCGACACTGCGACTTACAGGCTAGTTCACCAGGTTCTGCCCCAAACCAATTAGAAGTGCCTTACCACTCCAGGGAACGTTGCGAGGAGCTGTAAGGGTCGCAGGTCCTCCCCGAGAATTCCTCGGTGCCGGTTGGAGTTCAATCAGCATCCAATCCCATCCAGTCTCACTCACAAGGTCCCATCTGGGTCACCAAAACTGTTGACGGATCCGCAATAGAGAAAAACTTATCTACACAGGAACACAGATAAGCCAGGCACTTTATTATGCAGTGCTGGGATAGCAAAACAAGGGGGATAGCTCCTCCATAGGTGCTTCGTTGTTAGTTACAATTTTCAGGGTTTTTATAGGGCTCAAACAGAAGAATCACATTTGCCAACACAAGCATGCATAAAATGTCCATCTAATAGCCAAGGTAACCTAACGAATACCTATACCAGGGTCTTGTAGTTAGGGTAACAGCTAAGGTAACCTAACAAATACATTCACCAGAGTCTCATAGCTAAGGTAACAGGTCCCTATCAGGTATGATATGTAACTCTTGGAGTTTCATCCTTATGTGATTCAAATGAATACTAACTTAGTCAATAGGTGTTTGAGTCATTTGCAAGTGCTTAGCTAATTGATTGAACTATTACGAAGTGCTTAGCAAGTGTTTGATTACTTATTGTAATGATAAGTTGTTAACTAAAATAATTGTGTATCTGCAACAGCATAGTGCTGGTTGATAGGCTACACAAAGACCTACATACCACTGTAAGTGGGGTCTGCCTACCAGCTTTCTCATAGCTCCCAGAGGTTAGTGGCTTAAATTCTACTGGCAGCCTGTATTTTTTCAATGGGAGCTGAGCAGACCAAGTGCACAGGATTGGACATAGCTCCCCCAGGAAAGCAGCGGCAATGGTCGTACCGTACTGGCTGATAGGCTACACGGGGACCTAAGTATTACTGCAGGTGGGGTCTTCGTACCTGCTTTCTTGTATGTTTCGAGGATCAGAAGCCCACTACACCCCAACTGAAAAAGAAATATTGCAGCATACGAGGGACTTCGAGGTGCTTCAGAAGTCATTGACACAGAAGCTTACCTCCTCTTGGCACCACGTCTACCTGTGCTACACTGGATGTTCAAAGGGAAAACCCCTTCTATGCATCATGCAACCAGCGCTACATGGAGTAAGTGGATGGCGCTGATTACACAACAATCTCAGATGGGGAAATCTAATAGTCCGGGAATCCTGGAAGAGATCAAGGACTGGTCAGAAGGCAGGGATTTTGGACCACTGCCCGAGGAAGTAGCTTGTGCCCAAGAGGCCCCACCATATAATGAACTATCAGAAGATGAGAGACATTATCCTTTGTTTACTGATGGATCCTGCCACGTGGTAGGAAATCATCATAAGTGGAAAGCTACTGTGTGGATTCCCACACGACGAGTTGTTGAGGCCACTGAAGGACAAGGTGAGTCGAGTCTGTTTGCTGAAGTGAAAGTCATCCAACTAACTCTAAAGATTGCAGAACGAGAGAAGTGGCCAGTACTCTGTCTGTCAGATCCACTACAGTCTTCACCCCAGTGTGTTATTTTTCTCCCAAGGTTTCGTCTCCTTGAGGTACACATCAAGCTTCCCCATCCATTCTCATGACCCACCAAGTACACCCAGGCCCTTGAGCAAAGACAATCCCACGAATGGGTTTACCCTTTCTTATGAGAGATGCAACCCATACTGCCTTCGCCAGCCATTTCCCTGGGTGCACTACAGGGACCTTATCTCCTCCCACAGTATGTAGTGGTTTTGTTTGGGCAGGACCAGGACGATTAGTTGAACCTCTGCTGTTAACCAGCCAAGTAGCTTCTGCTCAATTTTTATCCCACTGCTTCCATGCCCCATTGCCCAGTGCTCTCAACATGGTCTTAAGTAATCCGTTATATCTTTCAATCTTTCCAGAGGCTTGTGGGTGATAGGGGATGTGGTATATCCACTCAATGCCATGTTTCTTTGCCCAGGAGTTTATGAGTTATTTCGAAGATGAGTCCCATTGTCTGATTCAATTGTCCCATTGTCTGATTCAGTTGTCGCATTGAATCTCCAATCCCGCGCAGTTGACCTGCTCAACTTCCATTGAAAAAAAATACATGCTGTCGGTAGAAGTTACGCCACTGCCTCTAGGAGCTACATGAAAGCAGGTACGCATAGTCCAAAAACAGTAGTATGTAGGTCCCTGTGTAGCCTACAATCCAGCACTGTGCCACCTTTGCATCTGCTTTCCTGTAGGAGCTATCTCCAATCTCGCGCACTTGTCCTACTCAGCTCCCATTGAAAATACAGGCTGCCGGTAGAAGTTATACCTCTTCATCGTGCAGCTACAAGAAAGTAAGTATGCAGACCCTGCCTACAGGGGTACATAGACCCCATGCAACCTATCAGGCAGTACTGTGCCACTTTTGCATCTACTTTTCTGTTGGAGCTATCTTCAATTCCAAGAACTTGTCCTGCTCATCTGCTGTTTGAAATACAGGTTGCCGGTAAAAGTTACACCACTGTCTCTGGGAGCTACATGAAAGCAGGTACGCATAGTCCAAAAACAGTAGTACGTAGATCCCCGTGTAGCCTACAATCCAGCACTGTGCCACCTTTTCAGTTGCTTTCCTGTGGCAGCTAACTCTCATCCCGCGCACCTGGCCTGCTCAGCTCCCATTGAAAATATAGGCTGCTGGTAGAAGTTACACCTCTTTATCGTGGAGCTACAAGAAAGCATGTACGCAGACCCCACCTGCAGTGGTACTTAGGTCCCCGTCTAGCCTATCAGCCAGCACTGTGCCACTTTTGCAGCTGCTTTCCTGTGGGAGCTATCTCCAATCCCGCGCACTTTGTCTGCTCTGCTCCCTTTGAAAATACAGTTTGCCAGTACAAGTTACCCTACTGCGTCTGGGAGCTACAAGATAGCAGGTACGCAGACCCAACCTGCAGTGGTACTTAGGTCCCTGTCTGGCCTATCAGCCAGCACTGTGCCACATTTGCAGCTGCTTTACTTGGTGGAACTATCTCCAATCCTTCGCACTTGGCCTACTCCACTGCCATTTAAAATACAGGCTGGCAGTAGAAATTACGCCTCTACGTCTGGGAGCTACAAGAAAATAGGTATGTAGACCCCAGCTGCAGTGATACTTAGGTCCCTGTGTAGCCTATCAGTCAGCACTGTGCCACCTTTTCAGCTGTTTTCCTGTCGGAGCTATCTCCAATTCCACAGACTGGGTCTTCTCAATTCCCATTGAAAAAATACAGGGTGCCTGTAGAAATTATGCTACTGTGTCTGGGAGCTACAAGATAGTGGGTACGCAGACCTAGCTTACAGTGGTTCGTCGGTCTCTATGTAGCATATCAGTCAGCACTGTGTCGCCTTTGAAGTAGCTTTTTTGTGGGAGTTATCTCTTTCCCGCGCACTTGGCCTGCTCAGCTCCCAGTAAAAAATACAGGCTGCTGGTAGAAGCTACACCTCTGCGTCGTGGAGCTACAAGAAAGCAGGTATGCAGACCCCACCTACCGTGGTACATAGGTCCCCGTGTAGCCTATGTCGTGGTTTTGCCAGCCAGAGCAAAGGGGAAAAAAAACCACTGCTCCTCCCACTTCCTTTCTTGACGGAATGCGGAGGGGATCGGAGAGGGAGAAAAAATTTAAAGAGCCCGTTGAAGTTGAAATAAGACCAATTTATTAAGGAAAATTGAAGAGGAACAACTATAACAAACACAAGTGGATATTACAAAGAAAACTGTTGAGTGATGTAGTTGCTCACCACCTGGGACCCGACGTAAGCGACTGCTCCGGATCGACGACAGAGAGCCCGTGACAGAGAGCTTCTTCCTGCTAGTCTCCACCTATATACTGGGCATGACGTTAGGATGGTATGGAACACCTGCTGGCCAGCCTGGATCATCTGTTCAGGCTGTACGCTTTTCTGGTTCCTCAAGAGAATTAACTCTATCCTGGCTAAAACTTTGAAAGCCTATAAGCCAACACTGTGCCACCTCTGAAGCTGCTTTCCTATGGGAGCTATCTCCAGTCCCGTGCACTTGTCCTGCTTAGTTCCCATTGAAAATAGAGACTCCTGGTTGAAGTTACGCCACTGCATCTGGCAGCTACAAGAAATTAGGTACACCAACCCTACCTACAATGGTATGTAGGTTCCAGTGTAGCCTATCAGTCAACACTGTGCCACCTTTGCAGCTGCTTTCCTGTGGGAGATATCTCCAATCCCGCGCACATGGCCTGCTCAGTTCCCATTTAAAATACAGACTGCCAGTAGAAGTTACATCTTGACGTCTCGGAGCTACAAGAAAGCAGGTATGCAGACCCCACCTACAGTGGAATGTAGGTCGAACTGTAGCCTAATCGCAAGCACTGTGCCACCGTTGCAGTTGCTTTCCTGGTGGAGCTATTTCCAATCCCGCACACCTTGCCTGCTCAGCTCCCATTGAAAAAATACAGGTTTCCGGTCGAAGTTACACCACTGTGTCTGGGAGCTACAAGAAAGTGGTACGCAGAGCTCACCTACAGTGATATGTAGGATCGCGTGTAGCTAATCAGCCAGCACTTTCTCATCTTTGCAGCTGCTTTCTTGTGGGAGCTGTCTCCAATCCCACGCACTTGGCCTGCACAGCTCCCATTGAAAATATCGACTCTTGTTAGAAATTAGAATACTGCATCTGGGAGCTACAAGAAATCAGATACGCAGACTCTACCTCCAGTGGTACGTAGGTCCCTGTGTAGCCTATGAGTCAACACCGTGCCACATTTTCTGCTGCTTTCCTGTTGGAGTTATCTCCAATCCCACACACTTGGCCTGCTCAGCTCCCATTGAAAAAATACAGGCTGCTGGTAGATGTTACGCCACTGCATCTGGGAGCTAACATAAAGCAGGTATGCAGACCCCAACTACAGTGGTACGTCGATCCCCATGTAGTCTATCAGCCAGCACTGTATCACCTGTTCAACTGCTTTCCTGTGGGAGCTATCTCCAATCACGCGCATTTTGCCTTCTCAGCTCTCTTTGAAAATACAGGCTACCGGTAGAAGAAACACCACTGTGTTTGGGAGCTACAAGAAAGCAGGTACGCAGATCCCACCTACAGTTGTACGTAGGTCCCCATGTAGGTTATCAACCAGCAGTGTTCCACCTTTCCAGCTGCTTTCCTGTTGGAACACCAATTCCAATTCCACGCTCTTGGCCTTATAAGCACCCTTTGAATATACAGGCTGTCGGTACACAGAATCATAAAATTGTTAGGGTTAGAAAGGGTCTTTAGAGATCATGTAGTCCAACCTCCCTGCAGAAGCAGGTTTACCTTCATCAGGTTGCATAGGAACATGTCCTGGCAGATCTTGATGACCTCCAAGGAAGGAGACTACACAACCCCACTGGGCAGTCTGTTCCACTGCTCCATCACTCTCACGGTGAAATGTAGGCACAGATGTAGCTTGGACCAGCCAGCTTGAATAAAGATGGTAGGGATAAGTTAATGCAGCTGGCATGCTACTTCAGAAACAGGTGCTGCAAGTTAATCAATTGGGCCCTGGGTGATCTCATGGGCAGAAGCAGCATATAAGGAGGTAGCTAGCAAAGGAAGGGTGGCTTTGAGTCAACTCTGGTGGTTGTACTATGTTGCCCCTGTACGTCTCTGCACATGCATTACTTAGACTCTCTACGTCTTCGAGGGAATATTGCCTGCACTACTACAACATTTGGTGATCCCGACGTGATACGCCGAATTGGTTGGATTAAGAACCCTCGGCAGAAAAGCACTTGGATTTCTGGTTGAAAAGGCAAGTGATCTGAGCAAACTGATATAATGGGAAAAATTATAAGCAAACAGGAAAATCCTATTGACACCCTTCAGCATATCCTTGCTGAGAAAGGATTCAGTTATGAAAGAGAGGATTTGGTAAGACTTGTAAGATGGGGACAGGAAGTAGGTCTCTTTGTTTCCCCCCAAGAAGTATATGAAAAGGGACACTGGGAAAACCTAGGAGACATGTTGAATAATGCTATCGGCTTGTGTAAATCGGTATCATCCATTATACACCAGCTAGAAGCTGAGCGTGCTGCAGCTGCTGCCATGAAAGCAGAAGCTGCTGTACCATCTGCGTTCCTGGTAGATGCTAAAAGGTTCTTTGGAGGTGGTGACTTTATAGTACCATCAGCTCCACCTCTAGAAGAAAATACTAAGAGACTCTTCGGAGGGGATAATGTCATAATACCCTCGACTCCACCTCTAGAAGAGGAGAGCATGGATGTGAGCCCACCTCACCCAGAACCCCCTAGAGCACCGTTCCACGAGCCAAATACGCGCATTGCTTCTCCTCCCCTCCCACCCACCCTTCACCATCCTGCCCCATCCCATCCTTCTGCTATGTCTGAAGGAGTACCTGGCAGAGAACAAAAGGTACGTTTTACAAATGACACTGTGGATATGCCATTGCCCCTGAGCTCATCAATCCCTGAGTACATTCCTCTTCCATCATCACCCCCAACATCTAGTGAAGTTGAAGATCAACAAAGACAATTATTAAAGGAAGAATTAATACGACACGGAGAAGATATAAAACAGACTTTGGCCCATTTGGAGGAACTGATGGAAAAACCAAAAGCAACAGCTAATCAACTGTTGGAACGAATTAATGAATTAACCAACCCAGAGATTAAAGTTTCATCCCCACAGGTGCTCAGAGACCCCCGGCCAGATGACTATGATCCGGCTAAGAAATGGAGAGGCCTCATACGTGATGCGGTAATCGAAGGAGAATTTATTCCACAAGCCTTTCCAGTAATAGTAGCACAAAGAAAACGACAATGGGCACCTTTGGATTGGAAGTTGGCAAGGGAAGGCCAGAAAGCTGTAATGCAATATGGCTTGTCCAACCCATACATTCAAACGTTATTGGATCATATTTTCGCCAGTGGATTGATGACTCCTTTTGACTGCCGGAAGCTAGCAGAAACTTTCCTGAAGCCCACTCAGGTATTACTATGGGAGTCTGAATGGGAAAAAAGAGTTGATCTGGCAGTAATAGTAAATAAGGACTTACAACAGGGAGATCCGCGGCGAGTTGTCACAGCAGATATGATGTTGGGTAAAGGACCGTTTGCTGACCCTCAGGTACAAGCTCGACTGCATGAAGCTATCTTGCAGCAAACACAGACACTGGCTCGTCAAGCATTTAAGATTGTTCCTGACATGGGGGTGCCAGTTCCCTCATATACAACTATTATACAGAAACCTAATGAGCCTTTCATGACCTTCTCAGACCGTCTAAGAGCAGCTCTGGATCGTATACCAAACATGTCAACTGAAGTAAAGGCGGAAATAGGGTTACACTTAGCAGTTGCTAATGCTAACCATGACTGCAAAAAGATCCTGCAGGGTCTCCCGCGGACAGAAACTTTGGTCGACATGATAGAAGCCTGCTCTAGGGTAGGATCGTCAGCACATTTGGCTGAAGCTATGGCAACAGCATTGAAACCTTTAGTTCAACCTCACAATGGAAATCGGAGGCCAAAATGCTTTAACTGTGGAAAAATAGGACACGTGAAAAATCAATGTCGGTCCAGACCATTGGTATGGACAAACAGCTCTGCCAGGCCATCTGGGTCCAATGGCAGATTTCATGGTAATTGTTACAGATGTGGCAAGTTTGGCCATAGAGCCACTGAGTGCCTCTTTCAAGTGGCCAGACATACAATGCCTAAGGGAAACGGGTTAACGAGCACAAAAAGGGCGAGCACGATGACACAAAATCGCCCTTCAACACCAACAGCTGCCTGGATGACCTCAGATCAGCCACTGCAGGAAGCGCAGGAGTGGATGTGGAAACATCAGTAGATGTAACCATCCACAACACAGAGGTAACAGTTATCTCATCTAACGCTAACGGACCCCTTGGCTATGGATTAAGTGCTTTGCTTTTAGGACGGTCATCGGCCTCTCAACAGGGAATTTTTGTGCTCCCCGGTGTAATTGATGCGGATTATGAAGGAAACATTGGAATAATGGTAAAAGTTTGGCAGCCACCAGTTCATATACCTAAAGGAACTAAAATAGCTCAATTAGTTCCTTTCAGAGCTAAAGTTCCTTTCGCAGGAAGTCGTAAGCGTTGAGATGGTGGTTTTGGATTCACTGGAGTACCTGAGGTAAGACTGGCAATGCCACTTTCACAGGGAAAGCCCACTCAGACGGTTGTATTCCAACATCCAAATGGTGAACACATGGTTGAGTACAACACATTACTGGATACCGGAGCAGATGTTACTATTGTTCCATTATCGTATTGGCCAAAAAGCTGTCCTTTAGAGAATTTAGACACCCCTGTTGTTGGAGTAGGAGGAATACAGATGACAAAAATTAGCACAGACCTAATTTCGGTATGCATACAGGGCGAAGAGAATAGATGTGTGCAAATTAGGCCCTATGTAATGAATACTTCAGTTTGGCTTTTAGGTAGAGACGCCTTAAGCCAAATGGGCTTTCGTTTGTCAAATGAAAATTTTTAATGGCGGCCATTGATGGGCGACCAATCCTGAAGTTAACCTGGCTTACAGATAAACCAGTTTTGATTGATCAATGGCCGCTAAGCAAAGAAAAGCTCGCCCACATTCATGAATTAGTAAATGAACAATTAGAGAAAGATCATATTAAGCCATCCACCAGTCCATGGAATACACCAATTTTTACTATCCCTAAAAAATCGGGGAAGTGGAGGCTGTTACATGATTTAAGAGCTGTTAATGCAGTGATGCAGGACATGGGTGCTTTACAGCCAGGATTACCCTCTCCTGCAATGCTTCCAAAAGAGTGGCCCCTGTTGGTGATTGACCTAAAGGACTGTTTTTTCACAATTCCCCTACATGAGGATGACAGTGAGAAGTTTGCTTTTACAGTACCATCAATTAACAAACAAGAGCCAGCAAAACGATACCAATGGACTGTTTGACCTCAGGGAATGAAGAACTCGCCAACTATTTGTCAAACTTATGTTGCCTGGGCGCTGGCACCTCTGCGCAAAAAATACCCTCGTGTCTTATTTTACCATTATATGGATGATATCTTGATTGCAGGAAAAGATCTGGACCAGCATTGCATTCTACAAGAAGTGAACCGGCAGTTAAGCATCTCTGCTTTGGTGATCGTGCCAGAGAAGGTACAAATGCATGCCTCGGAAATATTTAGGTAATATCATCACCGATGCACGCATTTATCCTCAGAAGGTGGCAATTAAAACAGAAATTGCTAACTTAACAGATGTTCAAAAGCTAGTAGGTGATATCCAATGGGTACGAACCATATGTGGTATCACGAATGAGGATCTTGTGCCACTAATGCCTTTGTTAAAGAGCTCAGTAGAGGCTGATAGTGCGCGAAAACTGTCTTGGCAGCAAATCCAAGCAATAGAAAAAATAGGAAACAAGATAGTCAATAACTACAGTCACTGATATGATCCTGACTTGTCAATTAACATTGCTGTGATAAGTCAAAACCAGCATGTAATGGCAGTCTTGATGCAATGGGATTCAGTAGCGAAAGACCCATTGAGGATCTTGGAGTGGATATTTTGGCATATAATTTACAAAAAACAATTACCACGAGACTTGAGGCTATTGCAAAAATAATAGTTAAGGCCAGGAAACGTCTGCTGGAAATAGCAGGGATTGAGGCAGATGTCATTTTCGTTCCTCTCACAGATGAGTTCTTGACCTGGGCACTGCAACAATCTGATGAATTACAGTGGGCCTTATTGTCATATCCAGGAACTATAAATAATCATTATCCGGCCCATAAATTGTTTTCTGTTAAATTTCAAATGGAAGACCGGCCGTTGAGATCAGCAGTACCCGTTAAAGGCCTGACTGTTTTTACCGACGCCAGTAAGATCCAAGCCAAAGCAGGAGTGGTTTGGTGGGAGAATGGAAAATGGCAAAATCTAACTGTTCACTCCCCAGGCAGTTCAGTTCAACTGCTGGAACTGATGGCTGTAGTTAAAACTTTTGAGAAATGGCCAGACGTCCCATTAAACATCATCTCTGATTCCCTCTATGTGGTCGATGCCGTCACTCAATTAGAGAGAGTGTTGTTGAAAGAAATCTCTAATCAGAATTTGTATAACTTATTTCTGCGACTCTGGCATCAGATAAATGAACGTCAAACTGCTTATTATATTGGACATATTCGAAGCCATTCAGGCTTAAAAGATGGCCTATCAGTTGGCAATGAAATTGTTGACAAGATAGTGGCAGCTCCTTTATTGATACCTACGGGGCCAATAATTGACAAATTTTCTCAAGCCCAAAGATCGCACGATTTTTTTCATCAAAGTGCGAAAATGCTGGCGAAGCAGTTTGACCTGACCATATCAGACGCTCAGGATATTGTTTCCACGTGCCCTGCATGCCAGAATCAAATCGGCCTAGGAGTAGGAGTCAGTCCCAGGGGTCTGGCACCATTAGGTATATGGCAATCGGATATCACTGTCTATGCTCCTTTTGGGCGATTTAAACGTATACATGTTACTATTGATACTTATTCAGCCATGGTTTGGGCCACAGCCTTAACCAGTGACAGTTCTCGAGACATCATAAGACATTGGAGGAGTTGCTTTGCAGTCCTTGGTGTTCCAAGAGAGATAAAAACTGATAATGGCTCGGGATACATAGCCAGTACAACACGTAAGTTTCTAAACTTATGGGGTGTTAAACATACTACTGGAATCCCAGGAAATTCCACCGGTCAAGCCATTATTGAACGTACACATCAAACCTTAAAAGGCCTGCTAGAAAAACAAAAAACGGGGGAAGAGGGGGTGAGCCCTCAAGACAGACTAATGAAAGCCCTTTATACAATGAATCATCTCAGAATTGTGGCAAACCGGAATGAACCACCGGCATTAACACACTTTGCCCAAATGAGTCGGGATTTGGATTTTACTGACAAACCTAAAGTTTGGTATAAGAATCCCACTACTGGAGAGTGGCAAGGACCTGCAGATCTGTTAACGTGGGGAAGAGGCTATGCTTGTGTCATTACAGATCAAGGTCCCCGATGGATTCCGGCAAAATGGATCAAGCCACATCAACAGAAAGGACTTAACTGTAAGACCAATGGAAAAAACAATCTTGAGGAAAGAACCAAGTGATCCACCTTCAATCCATCACTCTATTAAAATGTAAACCCTCGCAACTGTGGCACCACGTACGCTGCTGTAAATTCCTTCAGCTATCTGTATTGCATTAAAAGAATTGAAGAACTTAAGATGACCACTGGGAACTTGAAAGCAAAAATGGTGTATTTTCTACGGATGAAGAGATACTTCCATCTTACAGATAATGCTCACAGATCAGCATGCTAAAGGATCTGAAGAAAAGTCCAGAACTACATCAGGAAAAAGAAATATCAGTGGAGCTACCAAGAACTCATCCCTTCCTGCCAGTGTGCGTCCCTCCTAGCAACACGTATCAGATTATGTTTATTTTGACTTTATGGATTAATATATTATATTGTTCAGCGATGTAGCTGTTATTGACCTTTTGTTGTAAACTCATGGCCATGGGTAAAAATATTTTGTTTTCTTCATGTACCTTTAATTTTGAAATGTGTTGCTAAAGGCTGGCTGGTTCAAAAAAGAAAAAGGGGGGAATTGTAGGCACAGACGTAACTTGGACCAGCCAGCTTGAATAAAGATGGTAGGGATAAGTTAATGCAGCTGGCATGCCACTTCAGAAACAGGTGCTGCAAGTTAATCAATTGGGCCCTGGGTGATCTCATGGGCAGAAGCAGCATATAAGGAGGTAGCTAGCCAAGGAAGGGTGGCTTTGAGTCAATTCTGGTGGTTGTACTACGTTGCCTCTGTTCGTCTCTGCACGTCTCTGCACGTGCATAACTTAGAGTCTCTACATCTTCAAGTGAATATTGCCTGCACTACTACAACAGTGAAATAGTTTTTTCTTATATTTAAGTGGAACTTTTTTGTTTTCCAGCTTCACCCCATTACCCCTTTTCCTGTTACTATCTGCTGTAGAAAAGAGGGATGCCCTAACCTCCTGGTTGTTAGCACAGCCTTCTGGGGAATCAAGCAGTGCTCTCAGTTTAGTGTCATCAGTGAACTTGTTGAGAGTACACTCTTTACCCTCACCCAGGTTGTTGATAAAGATGTTGAACAAGACTGGTCCCAGAATCGATCCCTGTGGAACTCCCCTGGCCACAGGCCTCCAACTCGACTCCGTGCCAGTGATCACCACCCTCTGGGCTCTGTCATTCAGTCAGCTCTCAATCCACCTCACTGTCCACTCATCCAAGCCACACTGCCTGAGCTTTCTGATGAGGATGTGGTGGGAGACAGTGTCAAAAGCCTTGCTGAAGTCAAGGTAGATGACATCCGCTGCTCTCCCCTCATCTAGCCAGCCGGTTATGCACTCATAGAAGGATATCAGGTTAGTCAAACAGGATTTCCCCTTGGTGAAGCCATGTTAACTCCCCCTGAGCACCATCTTATCCTTCATATGTTCAGTGAAAACATTCAGGATGAGTTGTTCCATCACTTTTCCAGGAATGGAGGTAAGGCTGACCGGCCTGTAGTTTCCCGGGTCGTCCTTCCTGCCCTTTTTGAAGACTGGCGTGACATTGGCCTTTCTCCAGTCCTCAGGCACTTCACTTATCCTCTAAGATTGTTCAAAATGGATGGAGAGACGCTTAGGAATCACATCAGCCAGCTCTCTCAGCACTCTAGGATGCATCCCATGAGAACCCATTGACTTATGAGCCTTAAGCTTGGCCAACAAGTCTTTAACCTCTTCCTCTTCAACGCAGGGCAAGTCCTCTGCTTTCCTGGCCATCATGTTATCCTTGCCGGACTGGGCTTCCTGCGGGTCAGCCTTGACTGTAAAGACTGAAGCAAAGAAGGCATTGTGGTAGTTTGACCCTGGCTGGATGCAAGGTTGCCACTACACTGCTCTATCCCCCACCTCCTCAGCAAGCCAGAGAAGGGGAGAATATAAGATGGGAGTCTCGTGGGTTGAGATAAAAGCAGTTTAATAATGAAACAGCAAAGCCACGTGCGCGGGAAGCAAAACAAAAGAATATAAAGCTGTTATTCTCTACTTCCCATCAGCAGCGATGTCTGGCTACCTCCCGAGAAGCAAGGCTTCGGTACACATAGATTGCTTTTGTAAGTCCGTAAATGAATCTTGCGTCCCCTTCCTGCTCCTCTCCCCCAGTTTATATTACTGAGCTGATGTCATATGGTATGGAATATCTCCTTGGTCAGCCTGGGTCAGCTGTTCTGGTTGTGGTCCCTCCCAAAATTGTGCTCACTCACAGCTATTGGTGAAGGTGGGGGAAGGAATGTTGGAGGGACAGCCCTGATGCTGTGCGAGCAGTAGTCATAATATTGATATAAACAGTAAACACAGCACTGCAAGAGCTGCTGTAGAAAGTCACTACCATCCCAGACCCACTACAGTCTCCACCCCTTATTCCATACCATTTATGTAATGCTCAGAAAAACTATCTTAAAAACCCAAATACATTCTTAAATACTCTCATTAACCAGTATTCCCACTATACAACAGACAAACATCATTCTTGTATTCCCTGTGGCATCTTCAATCAAACAAACAAACATCATTCTTATATCTTTCATCCTCTGTAGATGTTCACTGGAGTAAGCCATAACTTATGTCTCATCCATCAAAATGGATCCCCAGCCCAGGGGAAACAGTGTGTTACTTTTACCCCAAGGTTTAATCTCCTTGAGGTACACATCGAGTTTCCCCATCCTTTCTCATCACCCACCAAGTACACCCAGGCCCTCGAGCAAAGACAATCCCACAAATGGGTTTGCCCTTTCCCATGGGAGGTGCAACCCATACTGCCTTCCCCAGCCATTTCCCTGGGTGCACTACAGGGACCTTATCTCCTCCCACAGTATGTAGTGGTTTCGTTTGGGCAGGACCAGGACGGTTAGTTGAACGTCTGCTGTTAACCAGCCACGTGACTTCTGCCAAATTTTTATCCCACTGCTTCCATGCCCCATTGCCCAGTGCTCTCAACATGGTCTTTAGTACTCCTTTATATCTTTCAATCTTTCCAGAGGCTTGTGGGTGATAAGGGATGTGGTATATCCACTCAATGCCATGTTTCTTTGCCCAGGAGTTTATGAGATTATTTCAAAAATGAGTCCCATTGTCTGATTCAATTCTTTCTGGAGTATCGTGTCGCCACAACACTTTCCTTTCAAGATCCAAGACAGTATTTCGGGAAGTGGCATGATTTACAGGGTATGTTTCCAACCAACCGGTAGTTGCTTCCACCATGGTGAGTGTATAACGCTTGCCTTGGTGTGTTCATGGAAGCGGTCCAACATAGTCAATTTGCCAGGCCTCACCGTATTCAAAACACAGCCATCGACCTCTGTTCCAGGGAGACTTGATTCCTGTGGCTCCTTTGATTGCAGCACGTTTCACATTTGTGCGTGACCTGTGTAATGGCTTCCATGTTCAAGTCAACCCCTCGATCATGAGGCCATCTATATGTTGCATCTCTTCCCAGATGTCCTGATGTTTCATGGGTCCATCAAGCTATGAGTAGCTCACCTTTATGCTCCCAGGCTAGGTCTACCTGAGCTACTTCAATTTTGGCAGTTTTATCTACCTGTTGATTGTTTCATTATTCTTCAGTGGCGTGGTTTTGGGGTACGTAAGCATCTCCATGACATAGTTGAGTCATGTTTTCTATCCGAGCGGCAATGTCTTGCCATAATGCAGCAGCCCAGATGGGTTTACCCTTGCTCTGCCATTTGGTCTTCTTCCATTGCTGTAGCCTTAATGACTCATCTTCTGATAGTTCATTATATGGTTGTGTCTCTAGGGCACAAGCTACTTCTTCAGGCAGTGGTCCAAAATCCCTGCCTTTTGGCCAGTCCATGATCTCTTCCAGGATTCCTGGGCGATTAGATTTCCCCAGTCGAGATCGTTGTGTATTCAATGCCATTCACTTACTCCATGTAGCGCTTATTGCATGATGCAAAGGGATTTTCCCTTTGAACATCCAGTGTAGCACAGGCAGACGTGGTGCCAAGAGGGGGTAAGCTTCAGTGCCAATGACTTGTGAAGCAGCTCGAAGTCCCTCATATGCTGCTAGTATTTCTTTTTCAGTTGGGGTGTAGTGGGCTTCTGGTCCTTGTTATCCTCAGCTCCAAAACCCTAATGATCAACCTCGGGTTTCTCCAGATGTTTTCTGCCAGAGGCTCCAGGTGAGACCATGCTCTCCAGCAGCAGTGTAGAGGATATTCTGCACATCTGGTCTTGTACGGATGGGCCCAAGGGCGACTTCACGAGTCATTTCTTCTTTCTGGTTAGTCTAAAAAGAGGGCTCACAAGCTGACCATAACCTGGGATATTCATCCTCCAGAATCCCACAAGGCCCAGGAAAGCTTGTGTTTCTTTCTTATTAGTTGGTTGAGACATAGTCGCACTTTTGTTAACAACATCCAGAGGCACATGCTGACGCCCATCTTGCAATTTTATGCCCCAAAACTGGATCTCTTGTGCAGGTCTCTTTACTTTGTTTCTTTTAACAGCAAAACCAGCTTTTAGGAGAATCTGAATTATTCTTTTGCCTTTCTCAAACACTTCTTCTGCCTTGTTTTCCCATACAGTTATGTCATCAATGTACTGTAAATGTTCAGGGGCATCACCCATTTCCAGCACAGTTTGGATTAGACCATCACAAATAGTAGGACTATGTTTCCACCACTGGGGCAATCGATTCCAGGTATATTGGACACCTCTCCATGTGAAGGCAAATTGTGACCTGCACTCTGCTGCCAATGGAATTTAGAAAAATTCATTAGCGATGTCAATCGTAGCATACCACTTGGCTGCTTTTGACTCCAGTTCATACTGGAGCTCCAACATATCTGGTACAGCAGCACTCAGTGGTTTTGTGACTTCCTTCAGGCCACGATAGTCTACTGTTAACCTCCGGCCTCCATCAGATTTTTTCATAGGCCATATGGGACTATTAAATGGGGAATGAGTTTTGCTAATTACTCCTTGAGCCTCCAGTTGATGAATCAACTCACGGATGGGAGCCAGGGAATCTCGGTTGGTTCGTTATTGCCTCCGGTGCACTGTCCTGGTAGCAATTGTTACCTGTTCCTCTTGAACTTGCAGCAATCCCACAACTAAAGGGTCTTCTGAGAGGCCAGGTAAACTGGAGAATTGTTTGATTTTCTCTGTATCTGCAGTAGCTATACCAAAGCCAATCGAAATCCATTGGGGTCTTTGAAGTACCCTCTCCCGAGGTAAGATTTCCAAGATATTAGAATACGTAGCTGGGGCACTCTGAATCACTTTTCTCAACATGACCTGTGTACACTGGACATCGTCTGGATCTGTGGAGTCCTCAGCATTATGTAGATCACCATAGATGACTTCCAACACAGCTAATTCCTTTAGATATTTGATTCCTTCATCTACTCTAGTCCACTCTCCATGGGCATTTACAAGATCTTCCTTGAATGGGTGTCTTGCCCTTACACTTGAGAGGAGCCATTTCCAGGGACTGTAAATTGACGTCTTTTTTCAATGCTTCTATCAATTCCCTGTTCCCTAGTAACAGATCCCAGCTCTTGGACTTATCTACCTTGCAATTGCTGACTGTCAGTCCCATTATCCAAACATCAGAGCAGCCAGGCACCAATCCGCTCACCTGACTGGCGACTGTAATTGTTGCAGATATACAATTATTTTAGTTAACAACTTAACCACCTAGTAATAGTTCAGTCAATTAGCTAAGCACTTGCAAATAACTCAAACACCTATTGATTAAGTAAGTATTCATTTGAATCACTTAAGTATCAAACTGCAAGAGTTACATACCACACCTGATAGGGACCTATTACATTAGCTAGGAGACCCTGGTAAATGTATTTGTTAGGTTACCTTAGCTGTTACCTTAACTACAAGACCCTGGTAAATGTATTTGATTAGGGTACCTTGGCTGTTACCTTAGTTGTTACTAAAACAAAGGGACTGATATCTTGTTTTGACCAGTCACTGTGATTTATTGGTAGATGGACATTTTATGCATGCTTGTGTTTGCAAATGTGATTCTTTTGTTTGAGCCCTAGAAAAACCCTGAAAATGGTAACTGACAACGAAGCACCTATGAAGGAACTATCCTCCCTGTTTTCCCAGGGCTGCATAATAAAGTGCCTGCTTATCTGCATTACTGTGTAGATAAGTTCTTCACGATTGCGGATCTGTCAAAAGTTTTGGCGACTTTGAGAGTGAGACTGGAAGGGATCGGATGCTGATCGAACTCAAGCCGGCACTGAGGAATTCTCGGGGATGACCATCGCCTGCGATCCGTACAGCTCCTTGCTGTGGTGGTAAGGCACTTCTAATTGGTTGGAAGCAGAACCTGGTGAACTAGACTGTATGTCGCGGTGTTGGAGATCCCACTTGGTTGGGCCCAGGGCAAGCCTGAAGGAGCATGTCTTAAGCAGGAGCGAAAGTTCCGCTTGATTGGGCTAAAGGTTCCTCGTAATGGTATTGGTATTGGAACCCTAGGCGTCACCCGTAAGGCGAATGAGAAAGCGATTGCAGGGTTGGCATTGGTATTGCAGCCCTTAAGTCCGACAAAGTGATCGCAGGGCTGACATTGGTATTGGTATTGGTAATTGGTATAAGTGGGCCCACATAAGTATATGGTAAGGTACCTCTTTGTTTTGGTTTGTACATTGCTTTGTATATTGCTTTGTGTATATATATGCATATAATTGTATATTGTGTTGTGAGCTGTCTGTGTGTGTGTGATTGAGATGTGCAGTTGAGCACAAAGCGAGTGCGGAGCTATGATCCGCGCTTCTGTGATCCCGCGAGTGGTGCAGCCGGAGAGAAGCGAAGCGAAAGAACGAAACGACTGTTGAGAAAGTATTTGTAACTAAAAGAATTTTTAAATAGCAAACAAAGTACCTGAGAATTCACCCCTTGGGTGTCTCTTGGCACAATGGAAGGAATTTAAGGGTGATTTTCATAAAGATCAATTTATAGAGTACTGTAATTATGGGTAGAAATATTGCACTGTGCCTTTAAGTCTGTATGTCTGAAGGACACCATAAATTTTGGCTGTGACAGCTAAGTGGTCAAACCTGTTTTGGGGAGGAAATTCCAATAATAAGGGCCCTGTTCCAAAAACCTTTCCTTTGGACTGCCTTTTGTCGCACTGGAGAGAAATACATAATAATTTGTGTAAAAAGTTGCTTTTTGAATATTGCAATCATATGTGGCCAATGTATGCTCTGAATGATGAGGAATTGTGGTCTCTGAGTGGAATACTAAGTTACAATACTATCTTGCAATTAATGTTGTTTTATAAGAGCGAGGAAAAGTGAGATAAAGTCCCATATGTAGATCTGTTCGTTTATTTAAGAGAAAAATCTGAATGGCAGAAAGAATCTGAATGAACAAATCGCGTAATGTCACTCACAGTAGAAAAACAAATGGTTCAAAACCAATGGTCCCCATGCACTGCAGCAAAAATGTGTATTAAACATTTGAACCTTAAGCGGGGAAAGCTGTGGGAGGATATCAGGTTAGGCAAACACTGATCATATGTTCAGTGATAACATTCAGGATGAGTTCTTCCATCACTTTTCCAGGGATGGAGGTGAGGCTGACCGGCCTGTAGTTTCCTGAGGCCTCCACAGATCCAGACGATGTCCAGTGTACATGGGCCATGTTGAGAAAAGTGATTCAGAGTGCGCCAGCTACATATTTTAATATGTTAGCAATGGTGTATCACCCAGACATGGATATACCAACAGTGGAGAGAATATCTTCTTGGTTACAAAACTATGAAGAGAGCCTCTGCATCTCCTCAACAATGTGGCCTGACTGTGAGAACTGACCCCAAGAATTCGGTCATCCACTGCCTCGACCAGGGGAAAAGGAAGTCCTAGATGCAGGAGGACACCACGAAATGAACCCTGGCACTTTTTGTGTGGCCAAGGAGAAGATATCAGGAAATGGGATGGTGAACCCACTTTTAAGCTGGAAGCACGTGTACGTGAACTAAGGGGGAAGACCACTGTTAGAAAAGGACCACCCAGGAGGGCTGTCAGCATAGTAGCTGCCAGAACAAAAGAGGACAATCAGCAATCTCCAAGAAAATGAAGAACTGCAACCACTTCCTTCTATGCCAATGAGGAGACTTCAGGTATAAAATTGCAAGGATCAGATAGCAAATACTCTGATGAAGAACAGAAATAGAGAATCCCTGCCTCCAGCCAGGAGGAGGAAAGGGATGACCGAATCTACTGGACTGTGTAAGTTCAATGGCCTGGCACATCAAACCCATCTCTAGTTTACCTGGCCTCTCAGAAGACTGTTTTGTTGTGGGATTGCTGCAAGTTCAAGAGGAACAGGTAACAATTGCTATCAGGACAGTGCACCGGAGGCAATAATGCACGAACCGAGATTCCCTGGCTCCCATCCGTGAGTTGATTCATCAACTGGAGGCTCAAGCAGTAATTAGCAAAACTCATTCCCCATTTAATAGTCCCATATGGCCTGTGCAAAAATCTGATGGAGAGTGGAGGTTAACAGTAGACTATCGTGGCCTGAAGGAAGTCACAAAACCACTGAGTGCTGCTGTACCAGACATTTGAGATCTCCAGTATGAACTGGAGTCAAAAGCAGCCATGTGCTATGCTACGATTGACATCGCTAATGCATTTTTCTCAATTCCATTGGCAGCAGAGTGCAAGCCACAATTAGCCTTCACATGGAGAGGTGTCCAATATACCTGGAATCGATTGCTCCAGTGGTGGAAACATAGTCCTACTATTTGTCATAGTCTAATCCAAACTGTGCTGGGCATAAAATGGCAAGATGGACATCGGCATGTGCCTCTGGATGTTGTGAACACAATAGCAACTATGTCTCAACCAACAAATAAGAAAAAGCACAAGCTTTCCCGGGTCTTGTGTGATTCTGGAGGAGTCATATCCCAGGTTATGGTCAGCTTGTGAGCCCTCTTTTTAGAGTAACCAGAAAGAAGAACTGTTTTGAGTGGGGCCTTGAGCAACAACAAGCTTTTCAAATAAATTAAATAGGAAATGGCTCATGTAGTTGCCCTTGGGCCCATCCGTACAGGACCAGATGTGTAGAATATCCTCTACACTGCTGCTGGAGAGCATGAAAATATCTGGAGAAATCCGAGGTCGACCATTAGGGTTTTGGAGCCGAGGATATCTAGGATCAGAAGCTCACTACACCCCAAGTGAAAAAGAAATACTAGCAGCATATGAGGGACTTTGAGCTGCTTCAGAAATCATTGGCACAGAAGCTCATCTCCTCTTGGCACCACGTCTGCCTGTGTTACACTGGATGTTCAAAGGGAAAACCCCTTCTATACATCATGCAACCAGCGCTACATGGAGTAAGTGGATGCCGTTGATTACATAACGATATCGGCTGGGGAAATCTAATTGCCTAGGGATCCTAGAAGAGATCATGGACTGGCCAGAAGGTAGGGATTTTGGAGCATTTCCTGAGGAAGTAGCTCGTGCCCAAGAGGCACCACCATATAATGAACTATCAGAAGATGAGAGGCATTATGATTTGTTTACTGATGGATCCTGCCGCGTGGTAAGAAATCTTCGTAAGTAGAAAGCTGCTGTGTGGAATACCACACGACGAGTTGTTGAGGCCACTGAAGGAGAAGGTGAGTCGAGTCAGTTTGCTGAAGTGAAAGTCATCCAACTAGCTCTAAAGATTGCAGAACGAGAGAAGTGGCCAGTACTCTATCTTTATACTGACTCCTGGATGGTGGCAAATGCTCTATGGGGATGGCTACAGCAATGGAAGAAGACCAATTGGCAGCGCAAGGGTAAACCCATCTGGGCTGCTGCATTACGGCAAGACATTGCTGCTCGGGTGGAAAACATGACTCTGAAAGTACGTCATGGAGATGCTCACGTGCCCAAAAGCCGTGCCACTGAAGAACAATGGAACAACCAACAGGTAGACAAACCTGCCAAAATTGAAGTAGCTCAGGTAGACCTAGACTGGTGAACTATTTATAGTTCGGTGGGTCCCATGAAACATCAGGATATCTGGGAAGAGATGCAACATATAGATGGACTCGTGATCAAGGGGTGTACTTGACTGTGGAAGCTATTACACAGGTCACTCACGAATGTGAAACATGTTGCAATCAACCAAGCCACACAAATCAAGTCTCCCTGGAAAAGAGGCCAATGGCTGGGTTTATAATATGGTGAGGCCTGGCAAATTGACTATGTTGGACCGTTACCACGAAAACACCAAGGCAAGCGTTATATACTCACCATGGTGGAAGCAACTATCGGCTGATTGGAAACATACCCTGTAAACCATGCCACTGCCCGAAATACTGTCTTGAGTCGTGAAAGGCAAGTTTTGTGGCGACACAGTACTCCAGAATGAATTAAATCGGCTAATGGGACTCATTTTTTAAGTAATCTCATAAACTCCTGGGCAAAGAAACATGGCATTGAGTGGATATACCACATCCCCTATCACCCACAAGCCTCTGGAAAGATTGAAAGATATAACGGATTACTTAAGACCATGTTGAGAGCACTGGGCAATGGGGCATGGAAGCAGTGGGATAAAAATTTCGCAGAAGCCACTTGGCTGGTTAACAGCAGAGGTTCAACTAACGGCCCTGGTCCTGCCCAAACAAAATCACTACATACAGTGGGAGGAGTACCCAGGGAAGTGTCTGGGGAAGGTAGCATGGGTTGCACCTCCCATGGGAAAGAGGAAACCCATTTGTGGGATTGTCTTTGCTCAAGGGCCTGGGTGTACTTGGTGGGTGATGAGAAAGGATGGGGCAAGAAAACCGGACAAGTGGACAAACCAAGTCGGTGCTGGTGCCCAATACTGAACACACTCTTTCCCCTGGCCTGGATATCCATCTTGATGGATGAGACCTAAGTTATGGCCTGCTCCAGTGAACATCTACAGAGGATGAAAGATATAAGAATGTTGTTTGTTTGATGCAAGATGCAAGAGGGAATACAAGAATGATGTTTGTGTGTTGAAGAGTGAGGGTACTGCTGAGTGAGAGTATATAAGAGTGTATATGGGTTATTAGGATGGTTTGTCTGAGCATGACATAAATGGTATGGAATAAAGAGTGGAGATTGTAGTGGGTCTAGGATGGTAATGACTTTCCACAGCAGCTCTTGCAGTGCTGTGCTTAGTGTTGATATCAATATTATGACTACTGCACGCATAGCATCAGGGCTTTCCCTCCAGTATTCCTTCCCCCACCTTCACCAATAGCTGTGAGTGAGCACAATCCTGGGAGGGACCATGGCCAGAACAGCTGACCCAGGCTGACCAAGGAGATATTCCATACCATATGACCTCAGCTCAGTAATATAAACTGGGGGAGAGAAGCAGGAAAGGGAGACAAGATTCATTTCTGGCTTTCCAAAAGTAACTGCTACGTGTACTAAAGCCCTGCTTCTCGGGAGGTGGCCAGACATCGCTGCTGATGGGAATTAGAGAGTTACAGCTTTATCTGCTTTTTCTTTGCTTCACGTGCACGCGTCTTTTCTGTTTCTTTATTAAACTGCTTTTATGTAAACCTACTTCCATTATATTTTATCTCTTTCCCTGGTTTGCTGGGGGATAGAGCGGTGTGGTGGGCACCTGGCATCTAGTCAGGGTCAAATTACCACAGTGGCAAAGTACTGGCTGCTGTACTAGTTGATCGGAAATAGCTCCCACAGGAAAGCAGTTGAAAAGGTGATGCAGTGCTGGCTGTTAGGCTACACAGGACCTACGCATCAAAGTCAGTGGGATCTGTGTACCTGTTTTCTTTTAGTTCCCACACGCTCTGATGTAATTTCTACCGGTAGCCTGTATTTTTTACAATCGGAGCTGAGTAGGCTTGGATTGGAGCTTTCTTCCTTAGTAAAGCAGCTGCCACGGTAGAACAGTGCTGGCTGATAGGCTACACTGGGTCCTACATACCAATGTAGATGTGGTCTGCATATCTGCTTTCTTGTAGCTCCCAGACGCAGTGGCGTAACTTCTACCAGCAGCCTGTATTTTCCATGAAAGCTGAGAAGGCTGAGTACGAGGGACTGGAGATAGCTCCCACAGGAAAGCAGCTAAAAAGGTGGCAAATTGCTGGCTAATAAGCCACACGGGGATCAACATACCACTGTAGGTGGGATATGCTTACCTGCTTTCTTGTAGCTCCCAGACGCAGTGGCGTAACTTCTACCAGCACCTTTATTTTCAATGGGAGCTGAGAAGGCCAAGGGATTGGAGAGAAGGCCAAGGCATTGGAGAGAGCTCCCACAGGAAAGCACCTGCAAAGTTTGCACAGTGCTTGCTGATGGACTACACAGGGATCAAAGTGCCACTGTAGGTGAGGTCTGCATACCTGCTTTCTTGTAGCTCCCAGACGCAGTGGTGGAACTTCTACCAGCAGCCTGTATTTTCCATGAAAGCTGAGAAGGCTGAGTACGAGGGACAGGAAAGAAGCTAAAAAGGTGGCAAAGTGCTGGCTAATAAGCCACACGGGGACCAACATACCACTGTAGGGGGGATATACGTACCTGCTTTCTTGTAGCTCCTAGACGCAGTGACATTACATGTTCCAACAGCCTGTATTTTTTCAATGAGAGCTGAGCAGGCCAATGATGCTCTATTCGAGAGTTCCCACAGGAAAAGAACTGTCAAGGTGGAACATTACTAGCTGTTAGGCTATACGGGGACCTACGTACTAATGTAGGTGGGGTCTGTGTACCTACTTTTTTATAGCTCCCAGAGGCAGTGGTATAACTTCTACACCAATGCATGCAGCCTGGGGAATAAGCAGGAGGAATTGAGATGTGGGTGCGGATGCGGAGCTACGACCTCATTGTGGTCACAGATACGTGGTGTGACAGCTGCCATGACTGGAGCACAGCCATGGAGAGTTTATGGGTAAAAATTAATGGCCAGGGAAAGGCAGGTGATATTGTTGTAGGAGTCTGCTACAGGCCACCTGATCAGGATGTGGATGAGGCCTTCTACAAACAGCTGGGAGTTGCCTCATGATCACAGTCCCTGGTCCTCATGGGAGACTTCAACCACCCTGATATTTGCTGGGATAGCCACACAGCCAGGCACATGCAGTACGGGAGGTTCCTACAGATTGTTAACAACAACTTCCTGTCGCAGATGATAGAGGAACCAACAAGGAGGAGTGTACATCTGGACTTGGTACTGACAAATACAGAGGGCCTAGTTGGGGATATTAAGGTTGGAGGCAACCTTGGGTGCAGTGACCATGAGATGGTAGAGTTCAAGATCCTGTGTGGAAGGGACAGAACACAAAGCAGGACCGTGACCCTGGATTTCAGGCGAGCCGACTTTGGCCTCTTCAAAGATCTACTTGGATGAATCTCATGGGATATGATTTTAGATGGTAGAAGTGCCAATGAGAGTTGATCAATCTTTAAGCATCACTTCCTTCAAGCCCAGGATCAGTGTGTTCCAAGGCTCAAGAAAGGAGGAAAAGGAGGTAGGAGGCCTCCATGGATGAGCAAGGATCTGCTGGGACAACTCAGGCAGAAAGCAGCCATCTATGAGAGGTGGAAATAGGGGCTGGCTTTTTGGGAAGAAGAATTTCTTACAGAAACCATTTAACTGTTTCCTTAGCCTGATTGGTGCAACAGGGAAAGACTTCTGGCCATCCTGAAAAGGTGTAAACCCCAACCAACCCATATTTATATCCATTGCATTTAGGTAATTCTATAAAATCAATTTGTCAATAATCTCCTGGTCCCACTCCAGTTTTTATTTTTCCCATCTTTACCCTTTTTTTTTTTTACTATTGGATTGTTCTTTAAACAATGAGCTTTTTCTTTTGATACCTTGTACCTGTTTAATCCCAAAAAGTTTAAAAGTTCAATGGTTACCTGTATGCAGGCTTATCTTCCCGTTGTGGCAATTAGGATGTCATCCACATATTGGAGAAGCAGATGCTCTGGTCACGGTGTCACTGTCTTTTCATTAGTCCAAAGTTCCAGTTCTTTTGCTGGTTGTCTTCCAAAGATAGTCGGGCTGTTCTTGAATCCTTGGGGTAGCCGTGTCCATTTTAACTGTACCTTGCATCCTCTTTGAGGGCTTTCCCACTCAAAAGCAAATAGTTTACATCTTTCCTTTTCCAAAGGGATACAAAAGAAAGCATCTTTTAAATCAAGCACTGTAAACCACTGATAATTTTCTCTCAGAGCTGTGAGTAAGGTATCCAGATTTGTTACAACTGGATGTATATCTTTCACAATCTGATTTATGGGCCTTAAGTCCTGAACTAACCTATACTATCCATTCAATTTCCATACTGGTAAAATAGATGTATTGTACTCTGACTCACATTCGTCTAGAATTTCATATTTCAGAATATTGTCAATTAGTACTTTAAATCCTTCTTTTTTCTCAGATTTTATTAGGTATTTTCTTACTCTGACTGATTTTACTTTTTCTTTTATTTCAATTTTTACTGGTTGTGTCAATTTTCATTTTCCTGGAATCTCAGTTTTCCACTCCATTGAGATCACTATATTCTCCACTTCTGGAGGTTAATCTAGCACCTTTGTTTTTTCTTTTATCATCGATATTTGTCCTGTCTTTGATTCAGGTATTTTTAGTAACAAGTCTCCATTTTCAAAGACAATTTGTGCATTTAATTTAGATAACAATTCCCTCCCCATCAGGGGTATGAGACATTCTGAATCATACAAAAATTCATATGTTAACACTTTATTGCCAAATTGTAAATTTAAGGGTTTCAAAAATGGCCGATTTTCTTCTTTCTTTCTGGCTCCCACAATATTTGCAGTTTTAGTTCCTATTGCTCCTCTGGGTCTCTGGTCTATTGCTTTTCCTTCCTTCCTTCCTTCCTCCTTCTCTGGCTGAAGGGTCCGCGTGGTCGCCTCCATCTTGTATCACTCATACACCTCCTGCCAGCACTTCAAATTCCCTTCCCCTAAATAGTGATCGCAGAGGAGCCAGATTGGCCCAGCCGGGCTGGAGGTGGATGTGAACCCAGGATCCGGGGGAGAGTCCGCAAACTCTTTACCAGGTCTTCCCTGCAACCCACTCCCCCTGTTAGTAAGCCAAAAGCAGCTCCTACTAAAAAAGAACAGTAACCAATCAAGGTGAAGGGCTACATTAATATATGGACATTTTATGCATGCTTGTGTTGGCAAATTAATTTTTTTTTAGAGTCGTATAAAAAACACGAAGCATTTATGGAGAAGCTATCCCCTGTGTTTTCCCAGCGCTGCATAATAAAGAAACGCCTGCTTATCTGCATTCCCGTGTAGATAAGTTTTTCACAATTGCGGATCCGTCAACAGTATTGGAAACCCAGATGGTACCACTGTAGGTGGGGTCTGCGTACCTGCTTTCTTGTATCTCCCAGACACAGAGCTGTAACTTCTACGGGCAGCCTGTATTTTCAGTGGGAACTGAGCAGGTCAAGTGTGGGGGATTGGAGATAACTCACAGGAAAGCAGCTGTAAAGGTTGCACAGTGCTGGTTGATAGGCTACATGGGGACCAATGTACCACTGTAGGTGGTGTCTTCGTACCTGCTTTCTTGTAGCTCCACGACGCAGAGGTGTAAATTCTACCAGCAGCTTGTATTTTCAATGGGAGTTGAGAAGGCCAAGTGCAAGGGATTGGAGATTGCTCCCACAGGAAAGCAGCTGCAACAATTGCAAAGTGCTGGCTGATAGGTTACACAGGGACCTACAGACCACTGTAGATGGGGTGTGAATACCTCTTTCTTGTAGCTTTTAGAGGCTTTGGCATAAAATCTACTGACAGTCTGTATTTTCAAAGGGAGCTGAAGAGACCAAGGGTGTGGGATTGGAGATAACTCCCAAATGAAAGTAGCTTCAAAGGTGGATCAGTGTTGGCTGTTAGGCTACACAGGGCCCTACGTACCACTGTAGATGAGATTTGCCTACCTGCTTTCTTGTAGCTCCAGACGCAGTGGCGTAAAATGTACGAGTAGTCTTTATTTCAAATGGAAGCTGAGCAGGCCAAGTGTGCGGGACTGAAGATAGTTCCCAAAGGAAAGCAACTGCAAAGGTGATACAGTAGTAGCTGATAGGCTACACGAGAATCAACGTACCACTGTAGGTGGGGTCTGCATACCTGCTGCTTTTAGGTCCCAGATGCAGTGGCGTAACTTTTACTGAGATGCTGTATTTTTTCAATGGGAGTTGAAAAGGCCAAGTGCGTATGATGAAAGATATCTCCCACAGCAAAGCAGCTGTAAAGGTGATACAGTGCTGGCTGATAGGCTACACTGGGACCTACGTTCCACTGTAGGTGCGGTCTGCCTACCTGCTTTCTTGTACCTCTCAGATGCAGTGATGTAACATGTACCGGCAGGCTGTATTTCAAATGGGAGCTGAAAAGTCCAAGTGTGCAGAAACGAAGAGAGCTCCCACAGGAAAGCAGTTTCAAAGGTGGCACAGTGTTGGCTGATAGGCTACATGGGGACCAACGTACCACTGTAGATGGGGTCTTTGTACATGCTTTCTTGTAGCTCCCAGATGCAGTGGCGTAACTTCTACCAGCAGCATGCATTTAAAACAGGAGCTGAGCAGGCCACCTGCGCAGGATCGGAGATATATCACACAGGAAAGAACCTGCAAAGGTGGAACAGTGCTGGCTAATCGAATACACGGGCAACTACGTACCACTGTTGGTGGGGTCTGCATACCTGCTTTCTTGTACCTCTCCGACACAGTGATATACCATGTACCGGCAGGCTGTATTTCAAATGGGAGTTGAACAGTCCAAGTGCGTGGTAACAGAGATAGCTCCCACAGGAAAGCAGCGGAAAAGGTTGCACAGTGCTGGCTGATAGGCTACACATGGATCTACATACCACTGTATGTGGCGTCAACGTAACTACTTGTAGCTCCTACACCTAGTGGTGTAACTTCTACCAGCAGCTTGTATTTTCAATGGGAGCTGAGCAGGTCAAGGGAGTGTGAAAGAGATATCTCTCACAGGAAAGCAGTTGCAAAGGTTGCACTGTTGAGAGATCCTTAATGAGAAAAACTTATCTACACAGGAATGCAGATAAGCCAGGCACTTCTTTATTATGCAGTGCTGGGAAAACAGGGGGATAGATCCTCCATAAGTGCTTCATTGTTATTTACTATTTACAGGGTTTTTATATGGCTCAAACAAAAGAATCACATTTGCCAACACAAGCATGCATAAAATGTCCATCTATCGATTTAGCCCTTCACCTTGATTGGTTTCCAGTAAACACAAAATTTCCAAAATCACAGTGATTGGTCAAAAAAAGATATCAGTCCCTTTGTTTTAGTAACAACTAACAATTGTCTCTTCACAATGCTGTCAAGATTCTATTGGTCCATCATGTACTTTGTATTATTTCTCTTTTGATGCAACAACATGCCAAATAGATTGCCAAAAACATTATAATCAATAACAAAAGTGTTTCAATCCGTGACTTTATCCAGGATTTTAGGTCCAGGCCCAGTCCCTGAAAAACTTTATCTATCCAGGGTGTGTGCATGTTTTCCCTAATTTCCTGTGTTTCCCTTTCTATGTTGTCTAATTGATCTAAATCGTGTTCTACATCTGTGGTGACATTTGGAATGTGTATGCAACAATGGTCTACTCTGTCTTTTAGGAGGACACACACCCCATGTTCTTTCAGCAACAGCATGTCCAGAGTCATTCTATTTTGCAATGCCATTCTAGAAGTAGCCTGTAACTGTAAATTCAGTTTTTTAAATCCCTTTCTTGTCACATTTGCCAACCGTTCAACCTGCCCAGTCAATCTATACAGCCACTCTCTATTTCGGTAGGATGCTATAGGATTTAAGAGAGATTCCAGCACCCAGCCAATTTTTACTCCAGTACCTGGATCATTCCAATTATCATCATCTAATTTTGATCTTTTCACTCGTGTCAAATGCAAACTTTCTAAATTGCCCTTAAAGGGAGATTTTTTTCCAAATTGGGCATAATGTAGGCAATCCCATCTACTGGCAGATGAGATGTCCATGTGCCATCACTCATAGCCCAGACCAGATGTCCTGGGCTTGGAATCATATATCTTTGACAGTTAATTCTCCAGAGGCTGGTCACGTTTAAGTTGTTCTTCAGTCCTATGCATAAACAACCAATCTTCAGGGCTATTGCCAATTGGGGTACATGCTGAACTGCTTGGCTCACTGTGTTGCAATTGTATGCTTGTTCACATTCCCACCAAGGAACTTTTTTCCCCTTTTCTCTTGTCGAAATACTTCTATCTAATACAAACCTGCTTACCATGAATTCAAGTCCATCCCATTCAAAACACCAAGATGTCTTAGCCCTGTATCTGAATTGTAAGTTTACACTAACACCCCAAACTGAATTCCATTCCTCCTCCCTGTTTGCTGTTCTGTTAACCTGTTCACATCCCCATTTCATAGTCATTTGGGACCCATTCCTTGTTTTCGATTCATCATATCTGCACCACTCAACATCTCCAAATCTTCCTATGGCGGTAAATTGAATATTTAGCAACTTATAACAGTCCACTCTATTACCGGGGGTTGTCCATTGCTTTCTAATGTAATCTATTCTCTCTTCCCAACTTATCACTGGTTTTGGATGTGCAGTCCCATTTTTCTTAACAGTGCTCAAATTCATGGTTAAGATTCCCCAAGGAATGGACTCTCCCACTGCCTGTGGTATAGGTAGGCAAGCAGTAATTTGGGAGACATTTGGCAGATGTGTGAATTCCTTAATCAAGCCTATCATCAGATTTTCCTCCTGAGTTTTTCCTGGTATTGGAATTACGTGTTCCGAGTCTATTTCTGTCCAGACTGGAGTCTGGGCTTGAACATTCAATACAAATTGATTTGACCATACAATTTCGATCCATGTTTCCACCACCATAGACTGAAAAAACAACAAAACCAAAAATTTAGTCATGTTTCAGAGTTAAATTGAATTTCTCAAGATCTTCTACAACTCTCCAACTTCCATGGACTTGATGGTGCATACTTCACCCAAGTGTAGTGGATCCAGGCTTCTGATTCTGCAATCTTGATTGCAGTGAAGGTGCTCAGCAACACCTGGTATGGTCCCTTCTGTTGTAGTAGTGCAGGAAATATTCACTCGAAGACATAGAGAGTCTAAGTAACACATGTGCAGAGACGTACACAGGCAACATAGTACAACCACCAGAGTTGACTCAAAGCCACCTTTCCTGCGAAAGGAACTTTAGCCCTGAAAGGAACTAATTGAGCTATTTTAGTTCCTTTAGGTATATGAACTGGTGGCTGCCAAACTTTTACCATTATTCCAATTTTTCCTTCATAATCCGCATCAATTACACCGGGGAGCACAAAAATTCCCTGTCGAGAGGCCGATGACCGTCCTAAAAGCAAAGCACTTAATCCATAGTCAAGGGGTCCGTTAGCGTTAGATAACTGTTACCTCCGTGTTGTGGATGGTTACATCTACTGCTGTTTCCACATCCACTCCTGCGCTTCCTGTAGTGGCTGATCTGAAGCCCTCCAGGCAGCTGTTGGTGTTGAAGGGCGATTTTGTGTCATCGTGCTCGCCCTTTTTGCGCTCGTTAACCCATTTCCCTTAGGCATTGTATGTCTGGCCACTCGAGAGCGGCACTCAGTGGCTCTATGGCCAAACTTGCCACATCTGTAACAATTGCCATGAAATCTGCCTTTGGACCCAGATGGCCTGGCAGAGCTGTTTGTCCATACCAATGGTCTGGACCGACATTGATTTTTCACGTGTCCTATTTTTCCACAGTTAAAGCATTTTGGCCTCCAATTTCCTTTGTGAGGTTGAACTAAAGGTTTCAATGCTGTTGCCATAGCTTCAGCTAAATGTGCTGATGATCCTACCCTAGAGTAGGCTTCTATCATGTCGACCAAAGTTTCTGTCCGCAGGAGAGCCTGCAGGATCTTTTTGCAGTCATGGTTAGCGTTAGCAACTGCTAAGTGTAACCCTATTTCCGCCTTTACTTCAGTTGACATGTTCGGTATATGATCCAGAGCTGTTCTTAGACGGTCTAAGAAGGTCATGAAAGGCTCATTAGGTTTCTGTATAATAGTTGTATATGAGGGAACTGGCACCCCCATGTCAGGAACAATCTTAAATGCTTGACGAGCCAGTGTCTATGTTTGCTGCAAGATAGCTTCATGCAGTCGAGCTTGTACCTGAGGGTCAGCAAACGGTCCTTTACCCAACATCATATCTGCTGTGACGTCTCGCCGCGGATCTCCCTGTTGTAAGTCCATATTTTCTACTACAGCCAGATCAACTCTTTTTTCCCATTCAGACTCCCATAGTAATACCTGAGTGGGCTTCAGGAAAGTTTCTGCTAGCTTCCGGCAGTCAAAAGGAGTCATCAATCCACTGGCGAAAATATGATCCAATAACGTTTGAACGTATGGGTTGGACAAGCCATATTGCATTACAGCTTTCTGGCCTTCCCTTGCCAACTTCCAATCCAAAGGTGCCCATTGTCGTTTTCTTTGTGCTACTATTACTGGAAAGGCTTGTGGAATAAATTCTCCTTCGATTACCGCATCACGTATGAGGCCTCTCCATTTCTTAGCCGGATCATAGTCATCTGGCCGGGGGTCTCTGAGCACCTGGGGGATGAAACTTTAATCTCTGGGTTGGTTTATTCATTAATTCGTTCCAACAGTTGATTAGCTGTTGCTTTTGGTTTTTCCATCAGTTCCTCCAAATGGGCCAAAGTCTGTTTTATATCTTCTCCGTGTCGTATTAATTCTTCCTTTAATAATTGTCTTTGTTGATCTTCAACTTCACTAGATGTTGGGGGTGATGATGGAAGAGGAATGCACTCAGGGATTGATGAGCTCAGGGGCAATGGCATATCCACAGTGTCATTTGTAAAACGTACCTTTTGTTCTCTGCCAGGTACTCCTTCAGACATAGCAGAAGGATGGGATGGGGCAGGATGGTGAAGGGTGGGTGGGAGGGGAGGAGAAGCAATGCGCGTATTTGGCTCGTGCAACGGTGCTCTAGGGGGTTCTGGGTGAGGTGGGCTCACATCCATGCTCTCCTCTTCTAGAGGTGGAGTCGAGGGTATTATGACATTATCCCCTCCGAAGAGTCTCTTAGTATTTTCTTCTAGAGGTGGAGCCGATGGTACTATAAAGTCACCACCTCCAAAGAACCTTTTAGCATCTACCGGGAACGCAGATGGTACAGCAGCTTCTGCTTTCATGGCAGCAGCTGCAGCACGCTCAGCTTCTAGCTGGTGTATAATGGATGATACCGATTTACGCAAGCCGATAGCATTATTCAACATGTCTCCTAGGTTTTCCCAGTGTCCCTTTTCATATACTTCTTGGGGGGAAACAAAGAGACCTACTTCCTGTCCCCATCTTACAAGTCTTACCAAATCCTCTCTTTCATAATTGAATCCTTTCTCAGCAAGGATATGCTGGAGGGTGTCAATAGGATTTTCCTCTTTGCTTATAATTTTTCCCATTATATCAGTTTGCTCAGATCACTTGCCTTTTCAACCAGAAATCCAAGTGCTTTTCTGCTGACGGTTCTTAATCCAACCAATTCGGCGAACCACGTCGGGGTCACCAAATGTTGTAGTAGTGCAGGCAATATTCCCTCGAAGACGTAGAGAGTCTAAGTAATGCATGTGCAGAGACGTACAGGGGCAACATAGTACAACCACCAGAGTTGACTCAAAGCCACCCTTCCTTTGCTAGCTACCTCCTTATATGCTGCTTCTGCCCATGAGATCACCCAGGGCCTAATTGATTAACTTGCAGCACCTGTTTCTGAAGTAGCATGCCAGCTGCATTAACTTATCCCTACCATCTTTATTCAAGCTGGCTGGTCCAAGCTACATCTGTGCTTACACCCTTCCACCTTCCTTGCAGAGGTTCTTTGTTCCAGGTCGTTATGTAGACGTAATCTCCAGGCAGGATGTTGTGTTCTGGAATTTTCTAATTCAGAGGTCAATTCCAAACTACTGCACTTCGGAGCCTGTTTAGAGTTTTTCCAAGAGAAAGCAAATAGTTATACACATCTTCTTTTCCTGTTACATGCATGTTCAGATTGGGTTGGGGAACCTCATAGGGATTTCCAAACATTATCTCATAAGGACTTACTGACATTCCACTTCAAGTTTTCACTCTTATTTGTAGCAATGCGAGTGGAAGTGCCTGAGGCTATTTTAATTTAGCCTCCTGACAAATTCTGCTAATTTGTCTTTTTAGGGTCTGATTCATTCTTTCCACTTTTCCACTTAATTGTGATCTCCAAGGGACGTGTATTTCACAGGAAATTCCTAGGACTTTTCTTACCTCTTGTACCATATTGGCCACGAAATGTAGCCAATTTCTCATCCTCCCATGAATATTCTGGTGGCTCCTTAGTGAGCGCTACTGTTCTGGTGGGGATGATTGCTTTGTGAGACTGTTGTGCTATTTTCCTAGCAGTCTGATATGCTAATCTATTTCCATCAATTATCTTTGAGTTCCCTGTCTGATGTGCTTTACAGTGCATGATTGTCACTTGAACTGGTTCCTGCACTGCCGCCAGCAGTTGCAAGATTTCCTTTTGCTGCTTAATGTTTATTCCCTGGGAGGACAGTAGTCTTCTTTCTTTCCACAGGGCACCATGGACATGGACTACTCCAAAGGCATATTTTGAATCAGTCCAAATATTAACTCGTTTTCTTTAACTTAATTCCAAAGCATGTGTCAATGCAATCAGTTCTGTATTTTGTGCAGAAGTTGTAATTTGCAAAGCATTTGCTTCTATTACCGTGTTTTCGGTTGTTACCTCGTTTCCCGCGTTGCGAGTTCCATTAATGGCGAAGCCACTGCCATCTGTGAACAGTTCCCATTCAGGGTTTTCAAGAGGATCATCCTTCAGGTCCTCTCTGCTGGAATATTTATGTTCAATGGTTGCAACACAGTCGTTTTCCAGTTGTTGCTCTTCCTGTGAAGTGCTCAGAAACACTGCAGGATTTAGAAGGTTAGTTGTTTTAAACACTACATCATCCTGCTCAGTGAGAATTGCCTGGTATTACATCATTTGGCTTGGGGATAACCAATATTCCCCCTTTTGCTCCAAGAATTTGGTTACCATATGTGGGACATAGACTCTAATAGTCCTTCCCAAGGTCAGCTTTCTGGCTTCTTGGATGAGTGTGACAGTGGCAGCTACTGCTCGCAGGCATGAAGGACATCCATTGCTCACCAAGTCCATTTATTTGGAAAAATATCCCACTGGTCTCTTACAGCTTCCTAGTTCCTGCGTCAGAACTCCTAGAGTCGTTCATGAAGAAATAACTGAAAGTCTTTGGTTAGATCTGGCAAGCCTAAGGCTGAGGCTTTCATCAGAGCTATTTTAAGCTTCAGGAAAGCTTCTTGCTGTTCTTTACCCATTGAAAAGGGGTAGATTTTTGGTCTTCATATAATGGTTTGGCTATATGGAATAGCATAAATAGCATAAATAGCACAAATCTCTTCCTTTCCATTTGTCCCCAGCCTCTGTTCTCCTTTTGAAATTTCAAGGCTCAAATATATCACTGTTTGGCTGCTATTTGAGCTTTTTCTTTTGATACCTTGTACCTGTTTAATCCCAAAAAGTTTAAAAGTTCAATGGTTACCTGTATGCAGGCTGACCTTCCCGTTGTGACAATCAGGATGTCATTCACATATTGGAGAAGCAGATGCTCTGGTCTCGGTGTCACTGTCTTTTCATTAGTCCAGAGTTCCAGTTCTTTTTCTAGTTGTCTTCCAAAGATAGTTGGGCTGTTCTTGAATCCTTGGGGTAGACGTGTCCATGTTAACTGCACCTTGTGTCCTCTTTCGGGGCAAATAGTTTACGACTTTCCTTTTCCAAAGGGATACAAAAGAAAGCATCTTTTAAATCAAGCACTGTAAACCACTGATAATTTTCTCTCAGAGCTATGAGTAAGGTATACAGACTTGCTACAACTGGATGTATATCTTTCACAATCTGATTTATGTGTCCTAAATCCTGAACTAAATTATACTGTGCATTCAATTTCCATACTGGTAAAATAGGTTTATTATACTCTGACTCACATTCTTCTAGAATTTGATATTTCAGAAATTTATCAATTAATATGTTTAATCTTGTTTTGCCTCACATTTTATTGGGTATTGTCCTACTCTAACCAATTTTACTTTTTCTTTTATTTCAATTTTGACTGGTTGTGCCAATTTGATTTTCCTGGAATCTGAGCTTCCCACCCTATTGAGAACACTGCATTCTCCAGTTCTGGAGGTAATTCTAACACCTTTGGTTTTTCTTTTATCATCAATATTTGTCCTGTCTTTGTTTCAGGTATTTTTAGAAACAAGTCTCCGTTTTCAAGGACAATTTGTGCGTTTAACTAAGATAACAAGTCCCCCCCAATAGGGGTATGGGACACTCTGGAAGATACAAAAATTCATGTGTTATAACTTTATTTCTAAATTATAAATTTAAGGGTTGCAAAAATGCAACCTCTTTCCCTGTGGCACCCACAATATTTGCAGTTTTAATTCCAAGTTTTCTTTTTTGACTGTTTAGTACAGAAAAGGTTAAACCTGTATCCACCAAAAATGTAACCTCTTTTTCTCCCAGCTTAATTGCAACCAGAGGCTTAGCTGGGTTCACCTCTGGTCCTTGTCAATCCATATATTCTCCCAAGATCATCAATTTAGCATGTTTACCAGCTAATTTAGGGCATTCATTTTTCCAATGTCCCTCTTCCCTGCAAAAAGCTCACTGATTAATTCCAAGGGGGGTTCTGCCAACTTGTCCTCTTCCCCTTCCTCTCATCCCTCCTCTCATAGAGCTTTGTCCCCGTCCTTGATTTGAAAATCCAGGCGTCCTATTCACTACTGCAAGTAATCTTCTTTGTTTCCTTATCTCATTTTCTTTATCTCTATTATTATAAACTTTCCAAACTACTTCCACTAATTTGTCCAGATTTTGTATATCTGTTCCTTCCAACTTTTGGAGTTTCTTTCTAATGTCCTCCTGTGCTTGCCCCAGAAATATTAAGGCTAGTTGTGCCTTAGTTTCTTCGACTTCAGGTTGCAAGTTGGTATATTTACGAACTGCTTCCTTCAGCCTTTCTAAGAATGCTGTTGGGGATTCTTTCTTCTCCTGTCTCACATCATATAATTTAGACCAATTTATAGTTTTGGGCATGGCATTTTGGATCCCATATATAATCCACTGTTGGTACCTTTTCAATCTCTGCATATGATCGTCCCTATTTGGATCCCATTGTGGGTCCTCTGTAGGGAAATTCTGATCTATGGTACCCCCGACTGTCCGAGTTCGGACATTTTCTTCTGCCCACTTTGGAGTGGTTCTCAAAACCATTTGTTTTTCACTAGGGTCCATAAGAGTATCTAAAATCACCTGTATATTCTCCCAATCAGGATTTTGAGTTTTCATTATCATTCCCATTATTCTCCCCACTTTACCAGGATCCTCTCTATAAGGACCAGTTGATTCTTTCCATATTATTAAATCTGAGGGAGAGAAGGGCATTTTTACATACACTGGTCCGTGTTGCCCAACGCCCTGTCTCAAGGGGGCTATCAACAGTCTCCCCTCCCGTGTTTTTAGAGGGGTTATCAAATGAGTACGCTGTCTCGTTCTCCAGGATATAGGTGGAGAGGAGTCTAAGTCTGATTCCTCCTCCTCTCTCCATCTACTACTATTTTGGCGGGGTCCTAAATCATCAGGTCCTAGTGCAAGTCGCCTGGCTGGGCTATCAACCTCAGAATCAGATGATGATGGAAGACGGGGATGTAATGGAATAGGAACTATGGAGGCAGATGGAGCTATGTCCAATTCTGGCTCCGTATTATCATGCTCCTTTTCCTTTTGTTTTATAGCCAAATGTTTGCAACAAGTTTTAGTAAGGGTGCAGGCAGAACAATTCTCTTTATCCTTCATTTTTTTTACGGTTAATGGCATTTGGGTACATGCGTGCTTATCTAATTCGCATTTCTTTTGCCAATCCGGTTTTTCTCGAAGGTAAAATAAAAGATGTTTATATGGGACCTCGTTCAATTTTCTTCCCCTCTTACAGAATAACATTAATTGCATAATTGTATTATAATTCAAAGACCCATTTAAGGGTCACTTTTCCCCACTATCCAAATCATACAACAACCACGCATGATTAAGGTACCCTATAAGTTGATCTTTGCGAAAATCACCCTTAAATTCCTTCCAGTGTGCCAACAAACACCCAAGGGGTGAATTCTCAAATACTTTGTTTGCCATTTAAAATCCTTTTAGTTACAAATACTTTCTCAACAGTCGTTTCGTTCTTTCGCTTCGCTTCTCTCCGGCTTGAGATAAAAGCAGTTTAATAAAGAAACAGCAAAGCCTCACGCATGGGAAGCAAAGCAAAAGCAGATAAAACTGTTAATGTCTACTTCCCATTTGCAGCGATGTCTGGCCACCTCCCGAGAAGCAGGGCTTCAATACCCGTAGTGGTTACTTTTGGAACGCCAGAAATGAATCTTGCCTCCCTTTCCTGCTCCTCTCCCCAAGTTTATATTAGTGAGCTGACTTTGTATGGTATGGAATATCTCCTTGGTCAGCCTGGGTCAGCTGTTCTGGCCGTGGTCCCTCCCAAGATTGTGCTCACCCACAGCTATTGGTGAAGGTGGGGGAAGAAATGCTGGAGGGACAGCCCTAATGCTGTGCAAGCAGTAGTCATAATATTGATATCAACAGTAAGCACAGCACTGCAAGAGTTGATGTGGAAAGTCACTACCGTCCCAGACCCACTACAGTCTTCACCCCTTATTCCATACCATTTATGTCAAGCTCAGAAAAATCGTCTTAACAACCCATATACGTTCTTATTTACTCTCATTAACCAGTACCCCCACTCTTCAACAAACATCATTCTTGTATTCCCTCTTGCATCTTGCATCAAACAAACAACATTCTTATATCTTTCATCCTCGGTAGATGTTCACTGGAGCAGGCCATAACTTATGTCTCATCCATCAAGATGGATATCCAGGCCAGGGGAAACTGTGTGTTCAGTGTTGGGCACCAGCACCGGCTTGGTTTGTCCACTTGTCCGGTTTTCTTGCAAAGTTAATACCTCATCGTCTACAACAGATAACTCACATCACAGGTTATTTTTCCTCCAAGGTTAAGTCTCCTTGAGGAATACATTCAGCTTCCTCATCCTTTCTCATCACCCACCAAGTACACTCAGGCCCTTGAGCAAAAACAATCCCACAAATGGGTTTGCCATTTCCCATGGGAGGTGCAACCCATACTGCCTTCGCCAGCCATTTCCCTTGGTGCACTACAGGGACCTTACCTCCTCCCACTGTATGCAGTGGTTTTGTTTGAGCAGGACCAGGACGGTTAGTTGAATCTCTGTTTTTAACCAGCCAAGTGACTTCTGCGAAATTTTTATCCCACTGCATCTATGCCCCATTGCCCAGTGCTCTCAACATGGTCTTAAGTAATCCGTTATATCTTTCAATCTTATCAGAGGCTTGTGGGTGATAGGGGATGTGGTATATCCACTCAATGACATGTTTCTTTGCCCAGGAGTTCATGAGATTATTTCGAAAATGAGTCCCATTGTCTGATTCAATTCCTTCTAGAGTACCGTGTCGCCACAAAACTTGCCTTTTAAGACCCAAGACATTATTTCGGGCAATGGCATGTGGGACTCCGACACAGCAGCTTTCCACTTACGAAGATTTCCTACCACGCGGCAGGATCCATCAGTAAACAAAGCATAATGCCTCTCCATGTGAAGGCAAATGGTGGCCTGCACTCTGCTGCCAACGGAATTGAAAAAAATGCATTAGCGATGTCATTTTTAGCATAGCTACTTTTGACTGCAGTTCATACTGCAGCTCTAACATCTCTGATAAAGCAGCACTCAGTGGTGGTGTCACCTCATTCAGGCAACGATTGTCTACTGTTAACCTCCACCCTCCATCAGATTTTTTCACAGGCCATATGGGACTATTAAATGGGGAATGAGTTTTTCTAATTACTGCTTGAGCCTCCAGTTGATGAATCAACTCATGGAATTGGAGCCAGGGAATCTCGATTCGTGAGATATTGCCTCCAGTGCACTGTCCTGATAGCAATTGGTACCTGTTCCTCTTGAACAAGCAGCAATCCCACAATAAAAGGGTCTTCTGAGAGGCCAGTTAAACCGGAGAGTTGTATGATTTTCTCTGTATCTACAGTGGCTATACCAAAAGCCATCGAAACCCCTTGGGATCTTTGAACTACCCTCTCCTCAGGTAATCTATGCCATGAATACAAAGGGCCTCTAGACCAGTCACAATGGAGTGCTTTTCCCATTTTTCCCCTGTTAAGCTCACTTCAGCCTGTAATACAGATAATTTTTCACATCCCTGTCACTCCAGAGATCCAGACAGAATCTGTGACTCTCTACCTTGATGGCATCAATGTACATTGTGCCCTTGTGTCTACTAAGGCTTTATACCTTTGTGGGTTTGATGTGCCAGGCCATCAAACCCACACAGTCCAGTAGATTCGGTCATCCCTTTCCTCCTCCTGGCTGGAGGCAGGGACCTTCTATTTCTGTTCTTCATCAGAGTATTTGCTATCTGATCCTTGCAATTTTAGATCTGAAGTCTCCTCATTGACATTGCAGGAAGTGGTTGCAGTTCTTCTATGTCTTGGAGATTGCTGATTATCCTCTTTTGTTCTGGCATCTACTATGCTGACAGCCCTCTTGGGTGGTCCTTTTCTAACAGCTGTCTTACCCTTTAGTTCACGTACACGTGCTTCCAGCTTAAAAGTGGGTTCACCATCCCATTTCCTCATATCCTCTCCTTTTCCACGCAAAAAGAGCCAGAGTTAATTTTGTGGTGTACTCCTGCGTCTGGGAATTCCTTTTCCCCTGGTCGGGCCAGTGGATGACCGAATTCTTGAGGCAGTTCTGACAGTCAGGCCATCATCCCACACTGGTGAGGAGGTGCAGAGAGTAGTTCATAGTTTTGTAACCAAGAAGATATTTTCTCCACTGTTGGTATATCCATGTTTGGGTGATACACCATTGCCAAGATATTAGAATACGTAGCTGGGGCACTCTGAATCACTTTTCTCAACATGGCCCGTGTACACTGGACATCGTCTGGATCTGTGGAGGCCTCGGCATTATCTAGATCACCATAGATGACTTCCAAGACAGCTAATTCCCTTAGGTATTGGATGCTATCATCTGCTCTAGTCCACTTTCGTCGGGCATTTACAAGATCTTCCTCGAAGGGGTATCTTGCCCTTACACTTGAGACGAGCGATTTCCAGAGACTGCAAATTTAGGTGTTCTTTCTAATGCCTCTATCAATTCCCTAATCCCTAGCAAGAGATCCCAGCTGTTGGTCTTCTCTGCCTTCCAATTCCTGACTGTCAGCCCCGTTATCTAAACATCAGAGCAGCCAGGCACCAATCTGATCACTTGGTTGGGGACTGTAATTGTTGCAGATACACAATTATTTTAGAACTTGTTAACCACCTAGTAATAGTTCAGTCAATTAGCTTAGCACTTGCAAATAACTCAAACACCTATTGATTAAGTAAGTATTCATTTGAATCACATAAGGATCAAACTGTGAGAGTTACATACCGCACCTGATAGGGACCTTTTACATTAGCCAGGAGACCCTGGTAAATGTATTTGTTAGATTACCTTAGCTGTAACCTTAGTTTTTACTAAAACAAAGGGATTGATATATTTTTTTGAACAATCACTATGATTTTGGAAATTTTGTGTTTGTTGGCAACCAATCAAGGTGAAGGGCTAAATTGATAGATGGACATTTTATGCATGCTTATGTTGACAAATGTGATTCTTTTCTTTTAGCCCTATAAAAACCCTGAAAATTGTAACTAATACCAAAGTACATATGGAGGAGCTATCCCCCGTGTTTTCCCACCACTGCATAATAATGAAGTGCCCACTGTCGTGGTTTTGCCCAGCCGGGAACAAAGAGCCAGGAGGGTGCTCGCTCACTCCTCCCCTCCCGGTGGAGTGGGAAGGGGAACCAGAGAAAAAGGGGAAAAAACCCGCATAGGTTGAAATAAGAGCGGTTTAATAGAAGAACAATAAGAATGAACAGGTTCAGGGGGAAAAAGGAACAGTTTTAACAGTACACGAGGGGAATATACAAAAGGAATGGCGCGTGCCGCGGCTGCTCACCACCCGGGACCCGACGCGACTCCCCCTCCGACCGGCAGCCCCGTCTGAGCTCCCGAAGCCCCGCCCCCGACTAGCTCCCTGCTTCTAGGTACTGGGCATGATGTCAGTATGGTATCGAATACTTGTTGGCCAGCCCAGGTCAGCTGCCCATGCTGTGCCCCTTCCTACTTCCTGATCAAAGTTAACTCTATCCTAGCCAAAACCAGGACACCCGCTTATAAGAATTCCTGTGTAGAAAAAGTTTTTTTTCTATTTACGATTCCTCAAGATAATCTTTTCGCATATCTCTAAGTTCTGATGAGGTGAGGGATCGAGTCGTTTCCATTTCTTTTTCTATTTCTTTCACTCCTTCTCCTGATGTCCTTACTGAAGGACCAGCTGCTTCTTCTAACCTTTCCACTTCCTCCTCTTCTGCCCTTAATAATCAATGATATTGACTTGACCTCCTTATCCACTGTTTCTTTTTCACTACTGGGGCAACCATTGTGGTTGTTGTTTGATTCCCTGACTCAACCATGGTGGTCTCAGATGCAGGTTGAATTGCCACCTCAGCCATAGTTCTCTGAAGAGGACTGGATTGTGACTGACTTAACCATGGTGGTCTCAGATGCAATTTGAGTTTCCACTTCAACCATAGTTCTCTGAGAGGACTAGAGTGCGGCTCGGTAGGCAGAGGCTAGGCCCCAGTATAGTGCCTGAACCTGATGGGCCTCATTAGGGTAGGCAAGACACCCTTCTATCAGGTGGCGTGCCAGTAAAGCAGGGTTTTTTATCTGTTCAGGTGTAAAATCCCAGGTTACAGGAGGTGATAATCTTCCTAGGAATTAGCCCAAATTAACCCACACACCCTGCCACCCGGAGACTTGCCACTTCAGGGGGCATTTTATCATATTTCCATCCAATATTTGTCCTCTCTGATACCCAGATGAGTCCAGATTCCACAAAATATGTAATATACCAGCCATATTAATTAGTAATATTAAAACTCTCATAAAAGGGTTACTAATGACCTGGGAAGTCTGTATAACAAAATTGTCCACATCAGTGCGAGCTGAAAGAGATGCTTTGTCCCACGACCTCCACAAGATAGCTCCCACAGCACAGTAAATCCATCAGTAATTGAATGAGACCCACTATTATTATTTGGGCCATCATGTTCCCAGGCCGTTTCATCCTTTTCACAAAATCATACAGCCAACTTTGCAAAGCTATCAAGGTTAGAGTGCAGCACAGAGTCAGTGTTAGTAGCATCATGTCCCCAAACATTACAAAGTGTAAGATAAGCTGCTTTACAGCAAGACTCCGTGACCAGCACAGGAACTTTGCAGTCATTGGCTTACTATAATTACAATGCAGTTAATGTAAACCTGCTATTATCTCACCCCATGGTGGATGCCAAAAAGGCTGAGGTAGTTTGACCGTGTCTAGATGTCAGGTGCCCACCACACCGCTGTATCCCCCACCTCTCCAGCGAGCAAGGGAAGGGGAGAAAATATGATGGGAGTCTCGTGGGTTGAGATAAAAGCAGTTTAATAAAGAAACAGCAAAGCCGTACGTGCAAGAAAGAAAGCAAAAGCAGATAAAGCTGTTACACTCTACTTTCCATCTTCAGCGATGTCCAGCCACCTTCCGAGAAGAAGGGCTTCAGTACACTCAGGGGTTTCTTTTGCAAGGCCAGAAATGAATCTTGTCTCTCCTTCCTGCTCCTCTCCCTCAGTTTATTTTACTGAGGTGACGTCATATGGTATGGAAAATCTCCTAGGTAAGTCTGGGTCAGCTGTTCTGGCCGTGGTCCCTCCAAGATTGTGCTCACCCAAAGTTATCGGTGAAGGTGGGGGAATGAATGTTGGAGTTACAGCCCCGATGCTGTGTGAGCAGTAGTCATAGTATTTGTATGAAGTGTAAGCACAGCACTGCAAGAGCTGCTGTGGAAAATCACTATCATCCCAGACCCAGTATAGCCACCTTTTCAACTGCTTTCCTGTGGGAGCTATCTCCGATCCCACGCCGTTTCAGCTACCGTTTTAAATACAGGCTGCCGGTAGATATTACGCAACTGCATCTTTGAGCTACAATAAAGCAGGTATGCTGATCCCACCTACAAAGTTGCGTAGGTCCCTGTGTAGTTCCCGCATAAGTCCACCTTTGCAGCTGCTTTCATTTGGGAGCTATCTCCCATCTGGTGCACTTGGCCTGCTTAGCTTCCATTCCAATAATACAAACTGCTGGTAGAAGTTACGCCACTGCGTCTGAGAGCTGTTCTGTATTTTCCCGTTGAAAATACAGGCTGTTGACGGAAGTTATGCCTCTGTGTCTGGGAGCTACAACAAAGCAGGTACACACAACCCACAGACAGTTGTACTTTGGCCCCCGTATAATCTATCAGCTAGCAATGTGCCACCTTTGAACTTACTTTTATGTGGGAACTATCTCCAGCCTCGAGCACTCTGCCTGCTCAGCTCCCATTGAAAGTACAGACTGCCGGTAGAAGTTACGCCACTGTGTCTGGGAGCTACAAGAAAGCAGACCTGTCCTACAATGGTACATAGGTCCTCGTGTAGTCTGTTAGCTAGCACTGTGCTGCCTTAGCAGATGCGTATCTGTTGTAGCTATCTCCAATACAACGCAGTTGGCCTGCTCAGCTCACATTGAAAATACAGGTTACTGGTACAATTACGTCACTTCGTCTGGGAGATAAAAGAAAGCATGTACGCAGACCCCACCAACAGTGGTAGGTAGGTCCCCCTGTGACCTATCAGCCAACACTGTGTCACCTTTGCAGCTGCTTTCCTGTGGGAGCTATCTCAAATCCCGCGCACTTGGCTTGCTAAATTGAAAATACAGCCTGCCAGTAGAAGTTACACCCCTGCATCTTCGAGCTACAAGAAAGGTACAAGAAAGCAGACACCACCTACAGTGGTACCATCTGGGTCGCAAAACTGTTGCGAAAAACTTATCTACACAGGAATGCAGATAAGCAGGCACTTCTTTATTCTGCAGGGCTGGGAAAACTCGGGGGATAGCTCCTCCATAAGTGCTTCCTTGTTAGTTACCATTTTCAGAGTTTTCATAGGACTCAAAAAAAAGAATCACGTTTGTCAACACAAGCATGCATAAAATGTCCATCTATCAATTTAGCCCTTCACCTTGATTGGTTCCCAACAAACACAGAATTTCAAAAAACACAGTGATTTGTCAAAAAAAGATAACAAATGTTTGAGTTTTTTGCAAGTGCTTAGCTAATTGATTGAATTATTACTAAGTGATTAACAAGTGCTTAACAAGTAATTGACTACTTATTGTGGTGATAAGTTGTTAACTAAAATAATTGTGTATCTGCAAAAACCATGGTAGCCTATCAGCCAGCACTGTGCTACCTTTGCAGCTGGTTTCCTGTGGTAGTTAATTCCAATCCCATGCACTTGGCCTACTCAACTCCCATTGAAAATAAATGCTGTCAATGGAAGTAATGCCTCTGGGTCTCAGAGCTACAAGAAAGCAGGTACGCTGACCCCACCTGCAGTGGTACGTAGGTCTCCGTGTAGCCTAACAGCCTGAACTGTGTCACGTTTGCAATTACTTTCCTAATTGAGCTATCTCTTTCCCACGCACTTGGCCTGCTCAGCTCTAATTAAAAACAAAAGGCTACCGGTAGAAGTAACGCCATTGCTTCTGAGAGCTACCAGAAAGGAGGTACGCAGACCGCACCTTCAGTGATATGTAGGTCCCCGTGTAGCCTATCAGCCAGCACTGTGTAATCTTTGCCACGGCTTTCCTGTGGGAGCTATCTCCAATTTTGCGCAATTGACCTGCTCAGCTCCCATTGAAAATAAAGGGTGCCAGTAGAAGTTACGCCACTTCCCCTGGGAGATACAAGAAAGCAGGTACGCAGACCTCATCTACAGTATAACGTAGATCCCCGTGTAGCCTATCAGCCAGCTCTGTGTCACCTTTGCATCTGCTTTCCTCTCAGAGCTATCTGCAGTCCCACGCACTTGGCCTGCTCGGTTCCCATTGAAAAAATATAGCCTACCGGTAAATCTTACTTCACTGCCTCTGGGAGCTAAAAGAAAGAAGGTACGAAGACCCCACCTACAGCGGTACGTTGGTCCCCATGTAGCCTAACAGCCAGCACTGTATCACCTTTGCAGCTTCTTTCCTGTGGGTCCTATCTCCTATCTTGCGCATCTGGCCTGCTCAGTTCCCATTGAAAAAATGCAACCTGCCAATAGAAGATACGCCACTGCCTCTGGAAGCTACAAGAAAGCACATTGCTGACTCATATTTAGTTTATTATCAGTCAGGACTCCCAGATCTCTCTCCGCAGAGTTGCTCTTAAGCAGTTTCACCCTCAGCCTGTACTGGTTCATGGGGTTGTTCCTTCCCAGATGCAGGACTCTGCACTTGTCCTTATTGAACCTCATGAGGCTACTCTCTGCCCAACTATAAAGCTGGTCGAGATCCCACTGAATGGCAGCACAGCCTTCTGGGAAATCAGTCAGTCCTCCATGTTTGGTGTCATCAGCGAACTTGCTGAGGGTACACTCTGTCCCCTCATCCAGGTTGTTGATGAAGATGTTGAACAAGACTGGCCCCAGAATCGATCCCTGTGGAACTCCTCTGGCCACAGACTTCCAACTCGATTCCATATCATTGTTCACCACCCTCTGGACTCTGTCATTCAGCCAGCTCTTGATCCACCTCACTGTCCACTCATCCAAGTCACACTGCCTGAGCTATCTGATGAGGATGTTGTGGGAGACAGTGTCAAAAGCCTTGCTGAAGTCAAGGTAGATGACATCCGCTGCTCTCCCCTCATCTAGCCAGCCGGTTATGCACTCATAGAAGGATATCAGGTTAGTCAAACAGGATTTCCCCTTGATGAAGCCATGTTGACTCCCCCTGAGAACCATCTTATCCTTCATATGTTCAGTGATAACATTCAGGATGAGTTGTTCCATCACTTTTCCAGGGATGGAGGCTGACCGGCCTGTAGTTTTCCGGGTAGTCCTTCCTGTCCTTTTTGAAGACTGGCGTGAGATTGGCCTTTCTCCAGTCCTCAGTTACCTCACCTGTCCTCCATGATTGTTCAAAAACGATAGAGAGAGGTTTAGCAATCACAACAGCCATCTCTCTCAGTAATCTAGGATGCAGTACTCCCTGTATCCTCAGAAACCATGGCACCCTTTGTATTCAGCAGCTGGCCCACATTACCCCTCACCATCCTTCTGCTGCTGATGTACTTGAAAAAAGCCTTATTGCTGTCTGTAACATCCCTGGCTAAATTTAATTCTAGAAGGGCTCTAGCCTTCCTATTTGCACCCCTGCATGCCCTGGCAATGTTCCTATACTCTTCTCAAGAAACCAGCCCCTGTTTCCACCTCTCATAGATGACTGCTTTCTGCCTGACTTGTCCCAGCAGATCCTTGCTCATCCATGGAGGCCTCCTACCTCCTTTTCCTCCTTTCTTGAGCCTTGGGACACACTGATCCTGACTTTGGAGGAAGTGGTGCTTGAAGATTGACGAGCTCTCATTGGCACTTCTACCATCTAAAATCATATCCCATGAGATTCGTCCAAGTAGATCTTTGAAGAGGCTAAAGTCAGCTCGCCTGAAATCCAGGGTCACGGTCCTGCTTTGTGTTCTGCCCCTTCCACACAGGATCTTGAACTCTACCATCTCATGGTCACTGCAGTCGAGACTGCCTCCAACCTTCACATCGCTAACCAGGTCCTCTCTATTCATCAGTACCAGGTCCAGCAGCACACCCTCTCATTTTGGGTTCCTCAATCATCTGGGACAGGAAGTTGTCGTCAACAATCTGTAGGAACCTCCTGGACTGCATGTACTTGGCTGTGTGGCTAACCCAGCAAATATCAGGGTGGTTGAAATATCCCATGAGGACCAGGGACTGTGATTGTGAGGCAGCTCCCAGCTGTTCATAGAAGGCTTCATCGAAATCCAGATCCTGATCAGGTCGCCTGTAGCGGACTCCTACAACAACATCACCTGCCTTGCCCTGGCCATTAATTTTTACCCATAAGCACTCTACTCTCTCCTCATCCCCACCCAGACACAGTTCAGTACACATTAATTGCTCTCTCACATAAAGAGCAACTTCACCTCCACGCCTTGTCAGTCTGTCTTTCCTGAACAATACATAACCCTCCATGGCTGTGCTCCAGTCATGGCAGCTGTCCCACCACGTCTCTGTGACCGCAGTGAGGTTGGAGTCCCGCATCTGAACCCACATCTCGAGTTCCTCCTGCTTATTCCCCAGGCTGCGTGCATTGGTGTAGAGGCAGCCCAGGATCTTACTCAAACACACAGGTTCCCCTCGGTAAGTGAAGGAAGTTGCTTCCCGGTTTGGCTCCTTCCCAGGGTTGTAAGCCTTCTGTATCTAAGCCCAGTGTGCATATGAAGGGCACTTAGTGTTGCGTTCCCTGTCCTGCCCTGTACAGCCTTTTCTATTTGGTTCTCCCCCCACCCGCCAAGTCCCTTAGTTTAAAGTTTATCAGCCAACACTATAACACCTTTGCAGATGCATTCCTGTGGGTGCTATCTCCAATCCCGCACTTGACCTGCTCAGCTCACATTGAAAATATTGACTGCCCATAGAAGTTACGACAATGTGTCTGACAGCTAAAAGAAAGCAGATACGCAAAAACCACGTACAGCGGTAAATTGATCCCCATGTAGTCTATCAGCAAGCATGGTGCCACCTTTGCACCTGCTTTCCTTTGAGAGCTGACTCCAATGCCGCACACTTGGACTCCTCAGCTTCCATTGAAAAAATACAGGTTGATGGTAGAAGGTACACCACTGCGTCTGGAGCTAAAAGAAAGCAGGTACGCAGATCCCACCTACAGTGGTACGTATGTCCCCATGTAGCCTATCAGTCAGTAATGTGAAACCTTTGCAGCTGCTTTTCTGTGGGAATATCTCGAATCCCGCGCACTTGGCCTGCTCAGCTCCCATTGAAAATACAGGCTGCCAGTAGAACTTACACTACTGCATCTGGGAGTTTCAAGAAAGCAGGTACACAGACCCCATTTACATTGGTACGTAGGTATCTGTGTAGGCTATCATCCAGAACTGTGTCACCTTTGCAACTACTTTCCTGTGGGAGCTATCTCCAATCCCGCGCTCTTGGCCTGCTCAGCTCTCATTAGGAAAGATAGGTTGCCGGTAGAAGTTACACCTCTGGTACATTTTACGTCACTATCTCAGGGAAATACAAGAAAGCAGGTACTCAGATCCGACCTACGGTGGAACGTAGGTCCCCGTGTAGACTATCAGCCAGCACTGTGCCACTTTTGCAGCTGCTTTGCTGTGGGAGTTCTTATCAAGCGCACTTGACGTGCTCAGCACCCATTGAAAAAATTCATGTTGCCAGTAAAAATTACGCCACTGCATCTGGGAGCTAAAAAGCAGGTACACAGACCCCACCTAAAGTGGTACGTAGGTCGCCATGAAGTCTATCAGTAAGCACTGTTCAACCTTTGCAGCTGTTTTCCTGTAGTAGCTACGTTCAATCTCATGAACTTGGTCTGCTCAATCTTTTTTGAAAATAAAGGCTGCTGTTAGAAGCTACGTCAATGCATCTGGGAGCTACAAGAGCAGAGAAAACATACAGTTTTATGTAGGTCCCCATGTGGCGTATCAGCCAGCACTGTCACCTTTGCAGCTGCTTTCGTGTGGGAGCTATCTCCAATCCCGTGCACTTGGCCTGCTCAGCTCCAATTTGAAATACAGGCTGCCAGTAGAATTTACACCTCTGTGTCGTGGAGCTAAGAGAAAGCAGGTATGCAGACCCCACTTACAGTGATTCGTAGGTCCCCGTTTAGTTTATCAGTCAGCACTGTGCCACCTTTGCAGCTACTTTCCTGGTTGAGCTATAACTTTCTGGCGCTCTTGACCTGCTCAACTACCATTAAAAAATACAGACTGCCGTTAGAACTTACGTCGCTGCATCTACGAGCTACAAGAAAGCAGGCACGCAGATCTCACCTACAGTGGTACGTAGGTTCCAGTGTCCTTATCAGCCAGCATTGTGCCACCTTTGAAGGCTGCCAGTAGAATTTACACCTCTGCGTCGGGGAGTTACAAGAAAGCAGGTACGTAGACCCCACTTACAGTCTACACTACAGTAGGTCCCCATGTAGTCTATGTAGTGGTTTTGTCTAGCCGGAGCAAAGGGGAAAAAAAAAAAAAAACGTGACTCCTCCCCCTCCCGACGGAATGTGTAGGTCATCAGAGAGAGACAAAAAAAGTAAAAGAGCCCGCATAAGTCGAAATAAGAACAATTTACTAGGGAAAATTGAAGAGGAACAACTATGACAAACAAGGGAATATTCCAAAGAAAAATGGTGAGTGATGCAGTTGCTCACAACCTGGGGCCCGACCTAAGCGACCGCTCCGGGCCGACGATCGAGAGTACACGACCCTGAAAGAGAGTTTCTTCAGGCTAGCCTCCACCTATATACTGGGCATGACTTTAGGATGGTATCGAATACCTGCTGGCCAGACTGGACCATCTGTTCAGTCTGTACCCTTTCCTGGTTCCTCAAGGGAATTAACTCTATCTTGACTCAAACTAGGACATTCCATCCCTTATTCTATACCATCTACACGTCATGTCTAGGTTTACACATCATCATCCTATACATAACATAGAGCAACTATAGGAATAATGACATTCAATAGCTATAATTATATAATTTAATTCACGGGTTATTCTCACTCAAAATCAAGTTCCCTTGAGGCACACATTGGGTCTTCCCATCCTTGCACATCACCCACCAAGTACTCCCAGGTCCCTGAAGAAAAATTATCCCACGGATGGGTTTGCCTTTACCTGAGGCAGGAATCACCCAGACTGCCTTCCCTAACATCTTTTATATGTACCACAGGGATTTTGTCACCTTCTACAGTATGTAAGGGTTCTGATTGGGCAGGGTCAGCTCATTGACATATCCTCTGGAGTTGACTAACCAGGTAGCCTTTTCCAAGTGTGTATCCCAATGCTTGAAAGTTCCACCTCCCATTGCTTTCAGTGTGGTTTTCAATAACCCATTGTGTGTCTCAACTTTTCCTGAGGCTGGTGCATGATAGGGAATATGATAAATCCATTCAATGCCATACTCTTTGGTCCATGCATCTATGAGGTTATTTCTGAAGTGTGTCCCATTGTCTGACTCAATTCTTTCTGGGGTGCCATGTCGCCAGAGGACTTTCCTTTCAAGTCCCTGAATAGTGTTCCGGGCGGTGGTATGAGCCACAGGATATGTTTCCAACCATCCTGTGGTTGCCTCCACCATTGTGAGCACACAGCGTTTGCCTTGGCAAGACTGTGGCAGTGTGATGTAATCAATCTGCAAGGCCTCTCCGTATTTATATTTCTGCCATCGTCCTCCATACCATATGGGCTTCAACCGTTTTGATTGTTTAATTGTAGCACGCGTCTCACACTCATGGATAACCTGTGCAATAGTGTCCAAGGTTAAGTCCACCCCTATATCTATCTGAGAAATCTTAGCAGCCTTGTCAACTCTCTGGTTATGCAGATGTTCTTCCGTGGCCCGCTTTATGAGTACGTGAGCATCTACATGGTGCACCTTCTCAACTAGTTTCTCCATTCGAGCAGTAATGTCCTGCCATAGTGGAGCAGCACAGACGAGTTTGCCCCACCGTTGCCAGTTGTTCTGTCTCCATTGCTGTAGCCTTCCCCACAGAGCGTTTGCCATCATCCACGAATCAGTGGAGAGGTAGATACTTGGCCATTTTTTCCATTCAGCAATGTTTAAAGCTAACTGGATGGCTTTTACCTGTGCAAACTGACTGGATTCAACCTCTCCTTCTGCAGCTTCTGAAATTTTGAGAAAGGGACTCCATACAGCTGCCTTCCATCTCCGATGCCTTCCCACAAGGCATCAGGATCCATCGGTAAACAGGGCATACCGCTTCTCATCTTCTGGCATTCGATGGGGTCTCATCAACACGTGTCATCTTCTCTGGTGATATTTCACCATCTTCGCACTCTGGCCAGTTGATGATCACCTCCAGAATCACAGGGCTGCTAGGCTTCCCTATGCGAGCTCATTTTGTGATCAGTGCGATCCACTCACTCCATGTAGCATCAGTTGCATGATGCGTAGGGAATGCCTTCCCCTTGAACATCCAGCCCAGCACTGGCAGTGGAGGTGCTAGGAAGAGTTGTGTTTCTGTGCCAATCACTTCTGACGCAGCTTGAACTCCTTCATATGCTGCCAGTATCTCCTTCTCGGTTGGAGTGTATCGGGCCTCGGGTCCTCTGTATCCCCGACTCAAGAACCCGAGGGGTCGATGTCGGCCTCGACCCTCCCCAGGTGCTCTCTGCCAAAGACTCCAAGTAATGCAATTCTCCCCAGCTGCAGTGTAGAGCACATTTTTAACATCTAGTCTTGTCCGGAATGGCCCAAGCGCCATCACATGAACAATCTCCCATTTAATTTGTTCAAAACTTTGTTGCTGCTCAGGATCCCATTCAAAATCATCCTTCTTCCATGTCACACGGTAGAGGGGGCTAACAATCATACTGCAATTTGGAATATGCATTCTCCAAAAACCCACAAAACCTAAGAAAGCTTTTGTTTCCTTTTTGTTAGTTGGTGGAGACATGGCTGCAATCTTCTTTATCACCTCTTTTGGAATATGATGATGTCCATCCTGCCGTTTTACTCCTAAAAACTGCATCTCCTGTGCAGGTCCTTTGACTTTCCTGCGTTTAATGGCAAAGCCAGCCTTTAGAAGAATTTGAGGCAGGGCCCCCCTAATACTGGTCATCGCAGTCATCATTTACTCTTTCCCAGGAAGCACTAGAGGTCCCCTCAAGGAAATCAAAATTGAAATCAACCCTACTATCTTTTCTAGGGCGTTGCTCACTGGAAACTAGAGCGACATTCCTCCAAGGATAGTTACTTCTTTTACCCTTCCTCTCTGCAAATCCTGTGCCCGTGCTTTTGGATTGTGCCTGTGCCTGTGCTTTTTGCACCAATATTGTGCTCAGCAATCAGTGAGTGTCAGGAGTGTACACAAGGAGGTTGTTTAAACCCACCCTGTTCCATTTCAACCTCGCGGGCCCCAAGTTGGGAGCCAATTAATTTAGGGGTTTTACCCAACCAGAGGAAAGGGGGGAAAAAAAAAAAACGGCACTCCTCCCCCTCCCCCTCCCCCTCCCCCTCCTGACAGAATTTGGAGGGCATCAGAGAGGGAGAAAAAAAGTAAAAGAGCCCGCGTAACTTAAAGTAAGAACAATTTACTAGGGAAAATTCAAGAGGAACAACTATGACAAACACAAGGGAATATTACAAAGAAAACTGGTGAGTGATGCAGTTGCTCACCACCCGAGACCCGACCTAAGCGATCGCTCTTGACCAGCGACCGAGAGCACGTGACCCCGGAAGAACTTCTTCCTGCAAGCCTCCACATCTATACCGGGCATGACGTTAGGATAAAGAATACCTGCTGGCCAGCCTGGGTTATCTGTTCAGGCTGTACCCTTTCCTGGTTCCTCACGGGAATTAACTCTATCCTGGCTAAATTTTGACAAACTATCAGCCAACACTGTGTCACCTTTGCAGCTGCTTTTCGTGGTTGAGCTATCTCTTTCCTGCGCACTTGCCCTCCTCAACTCCCATTAAAAAGAAAGGCTGCTGGTAGAAGTTACGCCACTTCCTTTGGGAGCTACTAGAAAGCAGGTACGCAGATCTCACCTACAGCGCTTCGTAGGTCCCCGTGTGGCCTATCAGCCAGCACTGTGTCAAATTTACAGTAGCTTTCCTCTAGGAGCTATTTCTTTACTGCACACTTGGCCTGCTCTGCTCACATTAAAAAATATAAGTTGCCAGTAGAAGTTACAACTCTGCATCGTGGAGCTATAAGAAAGCAGGTATGCGGACCTCACCTACAGTGCTTTGTAGGTACCCATGTAGTATATCAGGTAGCACTGTGTAACCTTTGCAGCTGCTTTCCTGGTAGAGCTATCTCTTTCCCAGGCTGCCGGTAGATGTTATGCCACTGCGTCTGGGAGCTACAAGAAAACAGGTACGCAGACCCTACCTACAGTGGTACGTAGGTCCCCGTGTAACCTATAATCCAGCACTGTGCCATCTTCGCAACTGCTTTCTTGTGGGAGTTCTCTCCAATTCAACGCACTTTTCCTACTCAGCTCCCATGTAAAATACAGGCTGACGTTAGAAGTTACGCCATTGCCTCTGGAAACTCAAAGAAAGCAGGTACACAGAGCCCTCCTACAGTGGTAGGTTGATTCCCATGTAGCCTATCAGTCAGCAGTGTGCCACCATTGCATCTGCTTTCCTGTGGGAGTTATCTCCAATCCTGCGCAATTGGCCTACTCAGCCTCCGTTTAAAAAATACAAACTGCCGGTAGAAGTTAGACCACCACGTCTGGGAGCAACAAGAAAGCAGGTATGCAGATCGCAGCTACAGTGGTACGTAGGTCCCTGCGTATCCTATCAGCTAGCACTGTGCCACCTTTGCAGCTTCTTTCCTGTGGGAGCTATCTCCAAATCCGAGCACTTATCCTTCTCAGCTCCCATTGAAATAATACAGGCTGCCAGTAGAATTTACGTCACTGCGTTTGGGAGCTCCAAGAAAGAAGGTACAGAGACCATACCTACAGTGGTACGTTCGTCCCCCGTGTAGTCAATCTGCACGCATGGTACCACCTTTGCAGCTGCTTTCCTGTGGGAGCTCTTTAACAGTACTTGGTCTTCTCAGATCCCTTTGAAAATACAGGCTGGTGGTATAAGTTTCTCACGTTCCTGTAGAAGCTACAAGAAAGTAAGTACGCAGACCCCACCTACAGTGGTACGTAGGTCCCCGTGTAGCTTATCAGCCAACACTGTGCCACCTTTGAAGCTGCTTTCCTGTGGGAGCTATCTGCAATCCCGCGCTCTTGGCCTGCTCAGCTTGAAATACAGACTGCCGGTAGAACTTACATCACTCTGTCATGGAGATAAAGGAAGAAAGCAGACCTCACCTACAGTGGTACATAGATCACTGTGTAGCCTATAAGCCAGCACTGCTATAACTTTGCCACTGCTTTCTTGTGGGAGCTATCTGAATCCCGCACACAAGACCTGCTCAGCTTCCATTTTAAATACAGGCTGCCGGTAGAAGTTACACCACTTCATCTGGGAGCTACAACAAAGCAGGTACTGTGCTGCCTTTGCAGCTGATTTCCTGTGGGAGCCATCTCTTTCCCGAGCACTTGACTTGCTAAGCTGCCATTGAAAATACAAGCTGCTGATAGAAGTTACACCACTGCATCTGGGAGCTACGAGAAAGCAGGTATGCCGACATCACCTACAGTTGTAAGAAGGTCCCCATGTAGCCTATAAGCCAGAACTTTGCCACCTTTTCAGCTGCTTTCCTGTGGGAGCTATCTCCAATCCCGCACTCTTGGCCTGCTCAGCTCTCAGTTAAAATACAGGCTGCCAGTAGAATCATAGAATCATAGAATGGTACGGGGACCTTTTGAGATCATCGAGTCCAACCCCCCTGCAGAAGCAGTTTCACCTAGATCAGGTCGCATAGGTCCATGTCCAGTCGCGTCTTGAAGACCTCCAAGGAAGGAGACTCCACAATCCCCCCCTGGGCAGCCTGTTCTACTGCTCCATCACTCTCACGGTGAGATAGTTTAAGCAGAATTTTTTGTGTTCCAGCTTCATCTCATTACCTCTTGTCCTGTTAATATCTACTATAGAAAAGAGGGATCTCCCAACCTCCTGACACCCACCCTTTAGATATTTATAAATGTTAATAAGATCTCCCCTCAATATCCTCTTCTCCAGACTAAACAGCCCTAGTTCCCTCAGTCTTTCCTCGTAGGAAAGATGTTCTATACCCTTGATCATCTTGGTGGCCCTGCGCTGGACTATCTCCAGCACTTCCCTTTCCTTCTTCAGCTGAGAAGCCCAGAACTGGACACAGTACTTCACATGACGCCTCACCAAGGCAGAGTAGAGGGGTAGAATCACCTCCCTCGACCTGCTGGCCACACTCTTCTTGAATCACATCGCATCCCAGAATGTCGTTTGCCGCGATTGAGAGACGGAGACGCAACTTGATGCAAGCAAAGTGTCCGCTTTATTGAATACAAGCAACATTTTTATATCTTCTTAAAGTCAACGCGTTACATGCTGATTGAACCATTCACTTAATTAGCTCATACATATTGCAAAAGCTAAGCTCCTAATAGGCTGACAAAAAGGCACACGATTCTTCCAAAGGGCTATTGTTTCACAAGATTAGATAAGTTTCAAGGTTTACTTAGCAGTCTCGTAGCAGTCTGTTACTAAGCACCATGTCCCTATCTCTAACCACAAGTTTTCTGTCTTTCCGTCAAATTCCTGTTCTTTTGCACGTACTTCTACATACTGTGCTTTTCACTGCCCTCAGCATTTTTCCATGCTAGCACAACAGTCGTTGGCCTTCTTTGCCACAAGGGCACATTGCTGGTTCATTATCAATCAGGACATCCAGGTGTCTCTCTGCAGAGCTACTCTTCAGCAGATTGACCCCCAGACTGTACTGGTTCATGGTGTTGTTCCTTGCCGGATGCAGGACTCTGCACTTGTCCTTGTTGAACCTCATCAGGTTCCTCTCTGCCTAACTCTCAAGCCTGCCGAGATCCCGCTGAATGGCAGCACAGCCTTCTGGGGAATCAGCCAGTCCTCCCAGTTTGGTGTCATCAGCGAACTTGCTGAGGGTACACTCTCTCCCCTCGTTGATGAAGATGTTGAACAAGACTGGCCCCAGAATCGATCCCTGTGGAACTCCACTGACAACAGGCCTCCAACTCGACTCCGTGCCAGTGATCACCACCCTCTGGGCTCTGTCATTCAGCCAGCTCTCGATCCACCTCACTGTCCACTCATCCAAGCCACACTGCCTGAGCTTTCTGATGAGGATATTGTGGGAGACAGTGTCAAAAGCCTTGCTGAAGTCAAGGTAGATGACATCTGCTGCTCTCCCCTCATCTAGCCAGCCGGTTATGCACTCATAGAAGGCTATCAGGTTAGTCAAGCAGGATTTCCCCTTTGTGAAACCATGTTGACTCCTCCTGAGAACCATCTTATCCTTCATATGTTCAGTGATAACATTCAGGATGAGTTGTTCCATCACTTTTCCAGGGATGGAGGTGAGGCTGACCGGCCTGTAGTTTCCTGGGTAGTCCTTCCTGTCCTTTTTGAAGACTGGACGTGACATTGGCCTTTCTCCAGTCCTTCAGACACCTCACCTGTCCTCCATGATTGTTCAAAAATGAGAGAGAGAGGTTTAGCAATCACATCAGTACCAGGTCCAGAAGCACACCCCCTCCTTTTGGGTTCCTTGATCATCTGGGAGAGGAAGTTGTCGTCAACAATCTGTAGGAACCTCCTGGAATGCATGTGCTCGACTGTGTGGCTATCCCAGCAAATATCAGGGTGGTTGAAGTCCCCCATGAGGACCAGGGACTGTGTGTCCCACCACGTCTCTGTGACCGCAATGAGGTCTTAGGGACTCATCCGCACCCACCTATCAATTTCCTCCTACTTATTACCCAGGCTGTGTGCATTGGTGTAGAACTTAGGCCACTGCCTCTGGGAGCTACAATAAAGCAGGTACACAGAGCTCATCTACAGTGGTAGATAGGTCCCCGTGTAGCCTATCAGCAAGCACTGTTCAACCTTTGAAGTTTCTTTCCTCTGGGAGCTATCTCCAATTCCATGCACTTGGCCTGCTCTGCTGCCTTTGAAAACACAGGCTGCTGGTAGAAGTTACACATCTGCATCATCGAGCTACAATAAAGCAGGTATGCAGACCCCAACTAGAGTGGTACCATCTGGGTTGCCAAACTGTTGTTGGATCTGAAATCGAAAAAAACTTATCACCTCCTGTAACCTGGGATTTTACAACTGAAGAGACAAAAAACCCTGTTTTACTGGCACGCCACCTGATAGAAGGGTGTCTTCCCTACCCCAATAGAGGCCCATGAGATTCAGGCACTATACTGGGACCTAGCCTGTGCCTTTAGTCCTCTCAGGGAACTATGGTGGAAGTGGAAACTCAAATTGTATCTGAGACCACCATGTTTTAGTAACAACTAATGTAACAGCCAAGGTAACCTAACAAATACATTCACCAGGGTCTCCTGGCTAAGGTAAAAGGTCCCTATCAGGTGTGGTATGTAACTCTTGCAGTTTGATCCTTATGTGATTCAAAGGAATACTTACTTAATCAATAGATGTTTGAGTAATTTGCAAGTGCTTAGCTAATTGATTGAACTATTACTAAGATATTAACAAGTGTTAAACAAGTGCTTGACTACTTATTGCGATGATAAATTAACTAAAATAATTGTGTATCTGCAACATTTCCTCCCTTTGAAAGTACTGATAATCATATTCCAATACTTTCACTCTTGTATTTTAGTTGTCTCCATAACAAAACCATGATTGTCATACGGTGGTGTATTGCCCTTGAACTGAAAATTCTCCAATGGTATCTGAGACCACCATGGTTGAGTCAGTCGCAGACCAGTCCTCTCAGAGAACTATGGCCGAGGTGGAAATTTAAACTGTATCTGAGACCACCATGGTTGAGTCAGGGAATCAAACAACAACCACAGTGGTTGCCCCAGTAGTGAAAAAGAAACAGTGGATAAGGAGGTCAAGTCCATATCATTGATTAGTAAGGGCAGAAGAGGAGAAAGGGGAAAGGGTAGAAGAAGAAGCTGGTCCTTCAGTAAGGAGATCAGGAGAAGGAGTGAAAGAAATCGAAAAGGAAATGGAAACTACTCGGTCCCGTCATCTCAACAGAACTTAGAGATATGTGAAAAGAATGCAGTCACCAGCCAGGTGAGCAAATTGGTTCCTGACTATTCCGATGCTGGGATAATGGGACTGACAGTCAGGAACTGGAAGATAGAGAAGCCCAACAGCTGGGATCTCTTGCTAGGGACCGGGGAATTGATAGAGACATTGGATAAAAGACCCCAATTGGTAGTCTCTGGAAACGACTCCTCTCAAGTGTAAGGGCAAGATACCCATTCACGGAAGATCTTGTAAATGCCCGAGGAAAGTGGACTAGAGCAGATGAAGGCATCCAATACCTAAGGGAATAAGCTGTGTTGGAAGTCATCTATGGTGATCTAGATAATGCTGGAGGCATCCAGCCGATGTCCAGTGTACACGGGCCATGTTGAGAAAAGTGATTCAGAGTGCGCCAGCTACATATCCTAATATCTTGGCAATGGTGTATCACCTAGACATAGATATACCAACAGTGGAGAGGGTATCTTCTTGGTTACAAAACTATGAAGAGAGTCTCTGCACCTCCTCATCAGTGTGGGATGATGGCCTGACTGTTAGAACTGACCCAAGAATTCAGTCATCCACTGTCCCGAAAAGGGGAAAAGAAAGTCCCAGACGCAGGAGTACACCACGAAATGAACTCTGGCCAAGGAGAGGATTTGAGGAAATGGGATGGTGAACCCACTTTTAAGCTGGAAGCATGTGTACGTGAACTAAGGAGGAAGACAGCTGTTAGAAAAGGACCACCCAAGAGGACTGTCAGCATAGTAGCTGCCAGAACAAAAGAGGACAATCAACAATCTCCGAGACATAGAAGAACTGCAACTACTTCCTTTGATGTCAATGAGGAGACTTCAGGTCTAAAATCGCAAGGATCAGATAGCGAATACTCTGATGAAGAACAGAAATAGAGGGTCCCTGCCTCCAGCCAGAAGGAGGAAAGGGATGACCGAATCTACTGGACTATGTGGGTTCAATGGCCTGGCACATCAAACCCACAGAGGTATAAAGCCTTACTAGACACAGGGGCACAGTGTACATTGATGCCATCAAGGTATAGAGGCACAGATTCTGTCTGGATCTCTGGAGTGACAGGGATATGTGAAGAGTTATCTGTATTAGAGGCTGAAGTGAGCTTAACGGGACAAATGGGAAAAGCATCCCATTGTGACTGGTCCAGGGTCCCCTTGTATTCTTGGCATAGATTACCTCAGGAGAGGGTACTTCAAAGACCCCAAGGGATATCTATGGGTTTTTGGCATAGCCACTGTAGATACAGAGAAAATCAAACAACTCGTCAGTTTAAAAAAAATCAAACAACTCGTCACCACATCTGCCTGTGTTACACTGGATGTTCAAAGGGAAAACCCCTTCTATACATCATGCAACCAGCGCTACATAGAGTAAGTGAATGACGTTGATTACACAACGATCTCGACTGGAGAAATATAATAGCCCAGGAATCCTGGAAGAGATCATGGACTGGCCAGAAGGAAGGGATTTTTGAGCATTGCCTCAGGAAATGTACTTGCAGCCTGTATTTCAAATAGGAACTGAACAGGCCAAATGCGTGGGGTTGGAGATAGCTCTGACAGGAAGGCATTTGCAAAGGTGTCACAGTGCTGCCTGATAGGCTACACGGGGACCTACGTACAACTGTAGGTAGGCTCTGGGTACCTGCTTTTTTGTGGCTCCCAGAAAAAGTGGAGTAACTTACACCGACAGTCTGTATTTTAAAAGGGAGATGAGCGTGCCAAGTGCGCAAGACTGAAGATAGGTCCCGATGGAAAGCAGCTGCAAAAGTGGAACAATTCTGGCTGATAGGCTACATGAAGACCTACGTACGACTGTAGATGGGGTCTGCGTACCTGCTTTCTTGTAGCTCCCAGACGCAGTGACGTAACTTCCACTGGCAGGCTATATTTCTTCAATGGGAGCTGAGCAGGCCAAATGCGCAGGATTGGAGATAGTTCCCACAGGAAAGCAACTGAAAAAGTGGCACAGTGCTTGCTGTTAGGCTATACGGGGATCAATGTACTACTGTACTTGGGGTCCACTTGCGTGTTTTCTAGTAGCTCCCAAATGCAGTGGCGTAACTTCTAAAGGCAGTCTGTATTTTTTCAGTGGGAGGTGAGCAGGCCAAGTGTGTGGGATTGAAGATAGCTCCCACATGAAAGCACCTGCCAAGGTGGCACAATGCTGGCTGGTATGCTCAACGGGGACCTACATACCACTGTAGGTCGGGTCTGTGTACCTGCTTTCTTCTAGCTCCCAGAAGTAGTGGCATAACTTCTACTGGTAGGCTATATTTTCAAAGGGAGTTGATCAGGATTGGAGATAGCTCCCAGAAGAAAACAGTCCGAAGTTGACAGAGTGCTGACTGATAGACTACATGGGGATCTACGTACCACTGAAGGTGGGGTCTGAGTACCTGCTTTCTTGTAGCTCTCAGACGCAGTGGGGTAACATGTTTTGAAAGCGTGTATTTTTTCAATGGGAAACAGCTGTCAAGGTGGCACATTACTGGCTGTTAGGCTATACTGGGACCTACGTACTAATGTAGGTGGGGTCTGCGTACCTGCTTTCTTGTAACTCCCAGAGCCAGTGGCGTAACTTCTACACCAATGCACGCAGCCTGGGGAATAAGCAGGAGGAACTTGAGATGTGGGTGCGGATGCGGGGCTACGACCTCATTGCAGTCACAGAGAAGTGGTGGGACAGCTGCCATGACTGGAGCACAGCCATGGAGGGTTATGTATTGTTCAGGAAAGACAGACTGAAAAGGTGTGGAGGTAGAGTTGCTCTTTATGTGAGAGAGCAATTAATGTGTACTGAACTGTGCCTGGGTGGGGATGAGGAGAGAGTAGAGTGCTTATGGGTAAAAATTAATGGCCAGGGAAAGGCAGATGATATTGTTGTAGGAGTCCACCAAAGGCCACCTGATAAGGAGGAGAATGTGGATGAGGCCTTGCACAAAAAGCTGGGAGCTGCCTAACGATCACAGTCCCTGGTCCTCATGGGATATTTCAAACACCCTGATATTTGCTGGGATAGCCACACAGCCAAGCACATGCATTCCAGGACATTCCTACAGATTGCTGACGACAACTTCCTGGCCCAGATGATTGAGGAACCAACAAGGAAGGGTGTACTGCTGGACCTGGTACTGACGAATAGAGAGGACCTGGTTGGGGATTGAAGGTTGGAGGCAACCTTGACTGCAGTGACCATGAGATGGTAGATTTCAAGATCCTGTGTGGAAGGGGCAGAACACAAAGCAGGACCGTGACCCTGGATTTCAGGCGAGCCGACTTTGACCTCTTCAAAGATCTACTTGAACAGATCTCATGGGATATGATTTTAGATTGTAGAAGTGCCAATGAGAGATGGTCAGTCTTCAAGCACCACTTCCTCCAAAGTCAGGATCAGTGTGTCCCAAGGCTCAAGAAAGGAGGAAAAGGAGGTAGGAGGCCTCCATGGATGAGCAAGGATCTGCTGGGACAAGTCAGGCAGAAAGCAACCATCTATGAGAGGTGGAAACAGGGGTTGGCTTCTTGGGAAGAGTATAGGAACATTGCCAGGGCATGCAGGGGTGCAACTAGGAAGGCTAGAGCCCTTCTAGAATTAAATTTAGCCAGGGATGTTACAGACAGCAATAAGGCATTTTTCAAGTACATCAGCAGCAGAAGGATGGTGAGGGGTAATGTGGGCCCGCTGCTATATGCTGAGGGTGCCCTGGTGTCTGAAGATGCAGAGAAGGCTGAAGTACTGAATGCCTTCTTTGCTTAAGTCTTTACGGTCAAGGCTGACCGTCGGGAAGCCCAGTCTGGCAAGGATAACATGATGGCGGCGACAGCAGAGAACTTGCCCTGTGTCGAAGAGGAAGATGTTAAAGACTTTTTTTTCCAAGCTTAAGGCTCATAAGTCAATGGGTCCTGATGGGATGCATCCTAGAGTGCTGAGAGAGCTGACTGATGTGATTGCTAAACCTCTCTCTCTCATTTTTGAACAATCATAGAGGACAGATGAGGTGCCTGAGGACTGGAGAAAGGCCAATGTTACATCAGTCTTCAAAAAGAACAAGAAGGATGACCCAGAAAACTACAGGCCAGTCAGCCTCACCTCCATCCCTGGAAAAGTGATGGAACAACTCGTCCTGAATGTTATCACTGAACATATGAAGGATAAGATGGTTCTCACGGGGAGTCAACATGGTTTCACAAAGGGGAAATCCTGCTTGACTAACCTGATAGCCTTCTATGAGTGCATAACCGGCTGGCTAGATGAGGGGAGAGCAGCAGATGTCATCTACCTTGACTTCAGCAAGGCTTTTGACACTGTCTCCCACAACATCCTCATCAGAAAGCTCAGGCAGTGTGGCTTGGATGAGTGGACAGTGAGGTGGATCGAGAGCTGGCTGAATGACAGAGCCCAGAGGGTGGTGATCACTGGCACAGAGTCGAGTTGGAGGCCTGTTGTCAGTGGAGTTCCACAGGGATCGATTCTGGGGCCAGTCTTGTTCAACATCTTCATCAACGAGGGGAGAGAGTGTACCCTCAGCAAGTTCGCTGATGACACCAAACTGGGAGGACTGGCTGATTCCCCAGAAGGCTGTGCTGCCATTCAGTGGGATCTCAACAGGCTTGAGAGTTGGGCAGAGAGGAACCTGATGAGGTTCAACAAGGACAAGTGCAGAGTCCTGCATCCGGGAAGGAACAACCCCATGCACCAGTACAGGCTGGGGGTCGATCTGCTTAAGAGCAACTCTGCAGAGAGAGACCTGGGAGTCCTGATTGATAATAAACTAAATATGACCGCGCAATGTGCCCTCGTGGCCAAGAAGGCCAATGGCATTCTTGGATGCATCAAGAGGAGTGTGGCAAGCAGGTCGAGGGAGGTTCTTCTACCCCTCTACTCTGCCCTGCTGAGGCGTCATGTGAAGTACTGTGTCCAGTTCTGGGCTCCTCAGAATAAGAAGGACAGGGAACTGCTGGAGATAATCCAGCACAGGGCCACCAAGATGATCAAGGGTATAGAACATCTTTCCTAAGAGGAAAGACTGTGGGAACTGGGGCTGTTTAGTCTGGAGAAGGGGAGATTGATGGGTGATCTTATTAACATTTGTAAATATCTAAAGGGTAATATAAAAAAAACCCCTATTTCATCTTGAGAGTGACAGAGCAGTTGAACAGGCTGCCCAGGAGCTTTGTGGAGTTTACTTCCATCAAGGTCTTCAAGACGTGCCTGGACATGGTCCTATGCGATCTGATCTAGGTGAACCTGCTTCTGCAGGGGGGTTGGACTAGATGATCTCAAAAGGTCCCTTCCAACCCCTACCATTCTATGATTCTATGATTCTTACGGCAGCCTGTATTTTAACTGGGAGGTGAGCAGACCAAGAGCGTGGGATTGGAGATATATCCCAAAAGAAAGTAGAGGCAAATTTGGCACAGTGCTGACTGATAGGCTACACGGCAACCAACAGACTACTTAGGTAAGATCTGCGTACGTGCATTCTTGGAGCTCTCAGACACAGTGGAATAACTTATAACTACAGCCAGTATTTTCAAAGGGAGCTCAGCAGGCCAAATGCGTGTGACTGGAGATAGCTCCCACAGGAAAGCAGCTGCAAATGTGACACAGTGCTGGCTGATAGATTAAACGGGGACCGTCGTAGCACTGTAAGTCAGGTCTGCGTACCTGCTTTCGTGTAGCTCCTACACGCAGAGGTGTAACTTCTACCGGCAGCCTGTATTTTTTCAATGGGAGCTGAGCAAGCCAAGTGCATGGGATTAAAGATAGCTCCCACAGGAAAGCAGCTGCAAAAGTGCACAGTGCTGGCTGATAGGCTATATGGGGACCTACGTAGCAATGTAAGTGGGCTCCGTGTATCTGCTTTCTTGTAGCTCCTAGAGGCAGTTCAGTAATTTCTACCAATCACACGCATTTGGCCTGGTCAACTTCCATTGAAAAAATACAGGCTGCTGGTAGAAATTACGTCACTGCATCTGGGAGTTACAGGAAAGCAAGTACGCAGACTCCATATAAAGTGGTACATTGGTGGCTTTGTAGCCTATCAGTCAGCACTGTACAAACTTTGTAGCTGCTTTTTATTTGAGAGCTATCTCCAATCCTGCGCACTTGGCCAGCTAAGTTCCCTTTGAAAATACAGGCTACAGGTAGAAGTTACGCCACTGTGTCTGGGAGCTACAAGAAAGCAGGTATGCAGACCCCACCTAAAGTGGTACGTAGCTCCCTGTGTAGTCTATCACCTAGCACTGTTCCATCTTTGCAGTTTCTTTCCTTTGGGAGGATCTCCAATCCCATGGACTGGGCCTTCTCAGCTTCCACTGAAAAAATATACGCTACTGGTAGAAGTTACACCACTATGTCTGAGAGTTACAAGAAAGAATGAACACAGACCCCACCTACGGTGGTATGTAGGGCCCCTTATAGCCTATCAGTCAACACTGTGCCATCTTTGCAGTTGCCTTCTTTTAGGAGTTCTCTCCAATCCCGCCCACTTGGACTGTTCAACTCCCTTTGAAAAAATACAGTATGTCGGTAGATCTTACCTCACTGCCTCTGTGAGCTAAAAGAAAGCAGGTATGCAGACCCAACCTACAGTGGTACGTAGCTCCCTGTGTAGCCAATCACCTAGCACTGTGCTACCTTTGCAGTTGCTTTCCTGTGGAAGGTCTCTCCAATTCCGCGCACTTGGCCTTCTCAGATCCCATTGAAAATATACATTCTGTCGGTAGATGTTACGCCACTGCCTCTGGGAGCTACAAGAAAGATGGTACACAGACACGACCTACAGTGTCACGTATGTCTTCGTTTACCCTATCAGTCAGCACTGTGCCACTTTTACAACTGCTTTCCTGTGGGAGCTATCTCCATTATCACGCCCTTGGCCTGCTCTGCTCCCTTTGAAAATACTGACTGTTGGTAGAAGTTATGCCACTGTGTCTGAGAGCTACAAGAATGCAGGTATGCAGACCCTAAATACAGTGGTACGTTGGTCCCCGTGTAAGCTATCAGTCAGCACTGCCCCCACTTTGCTGCTGATTTCCCGTGGGAGCTATCTCCAATCCCGCTCTCTTGGCCTGCGCAGCTCCAAGTTAAAATACAGGCTGCCAAGTAGAAGTTACGTCACGCTGTGTGGGAGCTACAAAAAAGGACATGTGCAGACCCCAGCAACACTGGTTCGTAGATCCCCGTGTAGCCTAACAGCCAGCCAAAACTGTGCCACCTTTGCAGCTGCTTTCCTCTGGGAGCTATCTCCAATCCCACACATTTGACCTGGTCAGCTCTTATTGAAAATACAGACTGTCGGTAGAAGTTACGCCACTGTTACTAGGAGCTACAACTAAGCAGGTACACAGACCTCACCTACAGTGGTACGTCGATCCCGTGTAGTCCATCAGCCAACATTTTGCCAGTTTTACACCTGCTTTCCTGGGGGAGTTATCTCAAATCCCGCGCACTTGTCCCGCTCAGTTCCCTTTGATAATACTGGCTGTAGGTAGAATTTTTGTCACTGTGTCTGGGAGCTACAAGAATGCAGGTATGTAGACCACACCTAGAGTGGTACGTTGGTCCCCGTGTAGCCTATCAGTCAGTACTGTTTCACCTTTGCAGGTGCTTTCTTGTGGGAGCTATCTCCAATCCTGCACACTTGACCTGCTCAGCTCCCATTTAAAATACAAGGTGCTGGTAGAAGTTATGCCACTGCCTCTGGGAGCTACAAGAAAGCAGGTATGCATACCCCATCTACGGGGGTACGTAGGTCCCCGTGTAAGCTATCAGTAGGCACTGTGCCACCTTTACAGCTGCTTTCCTCTGGGAGCTATCTCAAATCCCGGTGTTGAGGGATCCTCAATCAGGAAAAACTTATCTACATAGGAATGCAGATAAGCAGGCATTTCCTTTCCATGCAACAATGGGAAAACATGGGGCATAGCTCCTCCATACCTGCTTCCTTGTTACTTACTATTTTCAGGGTTTTTATACAGCTCAAACAAAAGAATCACATTTGCCAACACATGCATGCATAAAATGTCCATCTATCAACTTCGCCCTTCCCCTTGTTTGGTTCCCAACATACACAAAATTTCCAAAATCAAAGTGATGGGTCAAAAAAAAGATATCAGTCCCTTTTTTTTAGTAATAACTAAGGTAACCTAAGGAATACATTTACCAGGGTCTTGTAGCTAAGGTAACAGGTCCCCATCAGGTGTGGTATGTAACTCTTGCAGTTTGATCCTTATGTGATTCAAATGCATACTTACTTAATCAGTAGGTGTTTGAGTTATTTGCAAGTGCTTAGCTAATTGATTGAACTATTACTAGCTGATTAAAAAGTGCTTAACAAGTGCTTAACTACTTATTGTGATGATAAGTTGTTAACTAAAATAATTGTGTATCTGCAACATTTCCCCTCTTTTGAAAGTACTGATAATCACATTCCAATACTTTCACTCTTGTATTTCTGTTGTCTCCATAACAAAACCATGATATTCATATGGTGATGGATCACTTTTGAACTGATCGTTGTGTCTTGACAATGCTGTCAAGATTCTATTTCTTCATTGTGTTCTTTGTATTATTTCTCTTTTGATGCAACGATATGCCAAACAGTTTTCCAGAAACATTATAATCAATAGCAGAAGTATTTCAATCAGTGACTTTATCCAGGATTTTAGGTCCAGGCCCAGTCTCTCAAAAACTTTATCTATCCAGGGTGATTTCATGACTTACCTAATTTCCTGGTATTGCAATTACCTGTTCCGAGTCTATTTCTGTTTGGACTGGAGTCTGGTCCTGAACATTCAATACAAATTGAGTTGACCCTCCAATTTTGATCCATGTTTACACCACCATAGACTGAAAAACCAACAAAAAAACACTTAGTTATGTTTCAGAGTTAACTTCAATATCTCAAGATTTCCTAAAACTCTCCCACTTACATGGGCTTGATGGTGTCTTCTTCACTTGAGTGTAGTGAATCCAGGCATCTGATTCAGCAATCTTGATTGCAGTGAAGGTGGTCAGCAACACCTTGCACGGTCCCTTCAATCTTTCTTGCACCTTCCTTGCAGAGGTTATTCTTTCCAGCTCTTTGTGTAGGCAGTCTCTAGGCAGGATGTTTTGTTATGGATTTTTCCAAAGTCAGAGGTCGATTCTACACTACTGCATTTCCAAACCTGTTGAGGGTATTTCCAAGAGGACACAAATAGTTATACACATCTTGTTTTCCCGTCACATGCATATTTGGATATGGTTCAGGAATCTCATAGGGTTTTCCATACATTATCTCATAAGGACTTACTGACATTCCACTTCAAGGTTTCACTCTTATTTTGTAGCAATGCAAGTGGAAGTGCCTGAGGCCATCTTAATTTAGCCTCCTGACAAATTTTTCTAATTTGTCTTTTAAGGGTCTGATTCATTCTTTCCACTTTTCTACTTGGTTGCCTTCTCCAAGTGACATGTAAATCCCAGGAAATTCCTAGGACTTTGCTTACGTCTTGTACTACATTTGCCATGAAATGTGGTCCTCTGAAGACATTCCAAATGGAACTCCAAACCTTGGAATAATTTCTTTCAGGAGCCATTTAACTTTCCTTGGCCTGATTGGTGCGACAGGGAAAGGCTTCTGGCCATCCTGAAAAGGTGTCAATCCCAACCAACAAATATTTATATCCATTGCATTTAGTTAATTTTGTAAAATCAATTTGCCAGCAATCTCATGGTCCCACTCCAGTTTTTATTTTGCCCATGTGTACCGTTTTTGTACTATTGGATTGTTCTTTAAAGAAATTTCACATTTCGCCGTTACTGATTTGACCATTTCCAAAATTTGTATTGATATTACACTTCTTTTCAGAAGCTAACTCATAGTTGCTGCACCCGTGACACTCCCTATGCTTTGTTTGCAAAATCTCTCTCATGATTAAGGGAGGCAATACTACCTGACCTGTACTTGTCCTCCACCATCCTTCTGAATTTTTCTCTGCATTTAGTAACTTAGCCAATTTCTCATCCTCCCCTGAATATTTTGGTGGCTCCTTAGGGAGCACTACTGTTCAGGTGGGGATGATTGCCATTGGTGAGACTGTGTGTTGTGCTATTTTATTATCTTTGTGTTCCCTGTCTGATGTGCTTTACAGTGCATGATTGCCACTTGAACTGATTCCTGCACTGCCGCTAGCAGGTGCAAGATTTCCTTTTGATGCTTAATGTTTGTTCCCTGGGAGGACAGTAGTCCTCTTTCTTTCCACAGGATGCCATGGACCTGGACTACTCCAAAGGCATATTTTGAATCAGTCCAAATACTAACTCGTTTTCCTTTACTTAATTCCAAAGCAAGTGTCAATGCAATCAGACCTGTCTTCTGTGCAACGCATTTCCTTCTATTTCCTTGTTTTCGGTTGTTACTGTATATCCCGCGGGGCAAGTTCCATTCAAGACAAAGCTGCTGCCATCTGTGAACAGTTCCCATTCAGGGTTTTCAAGAGGATCATCCTTCAGGTCCTCTCTGCTGGAATATGTATGTTCAGTGGTTGCAACACAGTCGTGTTCCAGTAGTTGCTCTTCCTGTAAAGTACTCAGAAACACTTCAGGATGTAGAAGGTTAGTTGTTTTCAACACTACATCATCCTGCTCAGTGAGAATTACCTGGTATTTTATCATTTGGCTCAGGGATAACCAATGTCTCCTCTTTTGCTCCAAGACTGTGGTTACTATATGTGGTACATAGACTGTAGTAGTCCTTTCCAAGGTCAGCTTTCTTGCTTCTTGGATCAGTGTGACAGTGGCAGCTACTGCTCGGAGGAAAGAAGGCCATCCCTTGCTCACCAGGTCCCGTTGTTTGGAAAAACATCCCACTGATCTCTTCCAGCTTCCTAGTTTCTGCGTCAGAGCAACTAGAGACAAAAGCTTTCGTTCATGAAAAAATAACTGAAAGTCTTTGGTTAAATCTGGTAAGCCTAATGCGGGGGCTGTCATCAGAGCTATGTTAAGCTTCCGGAAAGCTTCCTGATGTTATTTGCCCCATGTAAAAGGGGTAGATTTTTGGGCTTCCTATAATGATTTGGCTATAATACCAGAATCCATGATCCAGAGCCTGCACCATCCCGTCATTCCAAAAAATGCCCGCAACTCATGCACAGTGCGTGGTTCCAAAATAGCACAAATCAATTCTTTTCCGTTTGTCCCGAGCCTACATCCTCCTTTTGAAATTTCGAAGGCTCAAATATATCACTGTTTGGTGCGCTATTTGAGCTTTTTCTTTTGATACCTTGCATCTGTTTTATCCCAAAAAGTTTAGAAGTTCAATGGTTACCTGTGTACAGGCTGACCTTCCCATTGTGGCAATTAGGATGTCATCCACATATTGGAGAAGCAAATGCTCTGGACTTGGTGTGTTATAAGTTGCTGTGATAAAGTTCACAAGCCAATTTAAGTGACTCATAGATCAAATTTATTTTGCAAGCGGCAAATAAGCAAAACAACGCTGGGCGGCCAGGAGACTCTTCTCCACCAACCGCGCACGACCTCCCCCCCCCCCCCCCGTATCAGAGTCCTTTTATACAGTCCTTATCAGTCGGGAGCATCCCTCCCTGGTGTACTCTGTGCATGTGCCCGTCTTGTTACTAGAGGGTCTTCTTCTGCCTCCTGGTGGTCGTAGGATGGTCGCTGGGATGAAGTCAGTAGTCTTCCTATAGTGACCCACTCATGAACTCTTCTCTTGGCTCTTATCAGCTCATGGGCAACCTATTGTACCTCCTATAAACACCTTAGCCAACTGCACCTGTGCACATTGTAGAAACTTTACGGTTAAAGTTTTACAGGACTTTTCAAATTACTTTAAATGGTTCCTTGCACAACTATTCTTTCATTATTTGATTAATGAACATGACCTTTTCCATTACAAGTGTCACGGTCTTTTCATTAGTCCAAAGTTCCAGTTCGTTTGCGAGTTGTCTTCCAAAGATAATCGTGTTGTTCTTGAATCCTTGGGGTAGCCGCATACATGTTAACTGTACCTTGCGTCCTATTTGGGGGCTTTCCCACTCAAAAGCAAATAGCTTACGACTTTCCTTTTCCAAAGGGATGCAAAAGAAAGCATCTTTTAAAGCAAGCACTGCAAATCACTGATAATTTTCTCTCAGGGTTGTGAGTAAGGTATATGGATTTGCTACAACTAGATGTATATCTTTCACAGTCTGATTTATGGGTCTTAAGTCCTGAATTAACCTATACAATCCATTCAGTTTCCATACTGGTAAAATAGGTGCATTATACTCTGACTCACTTTCTTCTAGAATGTGATATTTCAGAAATTTGTCAATTAGTACTTTTCATCCTTGTTTTGTCTCAGACTATATTGGGTATTGTCTCATCCTGACCGATTTCACTTTTTCTTTTATTTCAGTTCTTAATGGTTGTGTTTATTTTGATTTTCCTGGAATCTCAGTTTCCCACACTATTGGGATCACTGCATTCTCCTTTTCTGGAGGTAATTCTAGCACCTTTGGTTTTTCTTTTATCATCAATATTTGTCCTTTCTTTGATTCAGGTATTTTTAGTAACAAGTCTTCGTTTTCAAAGACAATTTGTGCATTTAATTTAGAAAACAAGTCCCTCCCCATCAGGGGTATGGGACATTCTGAAACATACAAAAATTCATATGTTATCACTTTATTGCCAAATTGTAAATTTTAGGGTTGCAAAAATGGTCGATTTTCCTCTTTCCCTGTGGCTCCCACAATATTTGCAGCTTTACTTCCTATTACTCCTCTACATGTATTTAAAACCGAATACATTACTCCCAGGTTAATATTGGGTTCTATTCTCTTTTTTTTTCTTTTCTTTTTTTTTTTTTAATTTATCTGGATACTCTTTATCGGAGTCAGTTGATTTTTTTTTTTTTTTCTCAGAGAATTAAATCAGAATGTGAGAAAGGCACTTTCATGTGTACTTGTTAAATCTGCCCAACCCCTTGCCTTAATGGGACATTTATATGCTGTTTGACTTTCGAAGTTAAGGGGAACTTTAAGGTGGTTATTACATGAGTAGAGCATTGAGTTCTCTTGGAAACAAATGAGGAAGATTCTGTGTCAGAGTCCTCATTTTTCCACGTTACTACTATCTGGACAGGACTTAGAGCCCTCCCTTGAACTCCAGGATGTATCCTTGTCAGGTGTCTGGGTCCCTGTTCAGGTTCATGTTGGGGAGCGGGTAAGTGAGAGAGGGTTGTATATATAGGAACAGCTCTCCTCCCTTAAGGATTGTAGTGGGTCTGGTATGGTAGTGATTTTCTACAGCAGCTCCTGCAGTGCTGTGCAGGAGGGCCTAAGAACATGATGGCCCAAATAATAATAGTAAGTCTCATTCTGTTACTGATGGATTTACTGTGCTGTGGGAGCTATTTGTGGAGTTCATGCGGAAAAGCACCTCTTTCCCCTGAGCTTGGACTGATCTAAAAATTTTGTTATACAGACTTCCCAGGTCCTTAGTAACACTTATATGAGAGTTTTAATATTACTAATTAACATGGTTGGTATATGACATATTTTGTGGAATCTGGACTCATCTGGGTATCAGAGAGGACAAATTTGAGATGGAAACATGTTAAAATGCCCCCTGAAGCGGCCAGTCCCTGGGTGGCAGTGTGTGTGGATGAATATGGGATAATTCCTAGGACGGTTATCACCTTCTGTATCCTAGCATTTTACACCTGATTTTACACCTGATATTAAGGTATAAAGCCTTAATAGATACAGGGGCACAGTGTACATTGATGCCATCAAGGTATAGAGGCACAGATTCTGTCTGGATCTCTGGAGTGACAGGGGCATGTGAAGAATTATCTGTATTAGAGGCTAAAGTGAGCTTAACAGGGGACAAATGGAAAAAACACCCCATTGTGACTGGTCCAGAGGCCCCTTGTATTCTTGGCATAGATTACCTCAGGAGAGGGTACTTCAAAGACCCCAAGGGGTATTGATGGGCTTTTGGTATAGCTACTATAGATAAAGAGAAAATCAAACAACTCTCTAGTTTACCTGGCTTCTCAGAAGACCCTTTTGTTGTGGGATTGCTGCAAGTTTAAGAGCAACAGGTACCAATTGCTACCAGGACAGTGCACCGGAGGCAATATCGCACGAACCGAGATTCCCTGACTCCCATCCGTGAGTTGATTCATCAACTGGAGGCTCAAGGTGTAATTAGCAAAACTCATTCTCCATTTAATAGTCCCATATAGCCTGTGAAAAAATCTGATGGAGGGTGGAGGTTAACAGTAGACTATGGTGGCCTGAATGAAGTGACACCACCACTGAGTGCTGCTGTAACAGATATGTTAGAGCTCCAGGATGAACTGGAGTAAAAAGCAGCCAAGTGGTATGCTAAGATTGACATTGCTAATGCATTTTTCTCAATTCCATTGGCAGCAGATTGCAGGTCACAATTTGCCTTCACATGGAGAGGTGTCCAATATACCTTGGATTAATTGCCCCAGGGGTGGAAACATAGTCCTACTATTTGTCATGGTCTAATCCAAACTGTGCTGGAAATGGGTGATGCCCCTGAACATTTACAGTACATAGATGACATAATTGTATGGGGCAACAAGGCAGAAGAAGTGTTTGAGAAAGGGAAAAGAATAATACAGATTCTGCTAAAAGCTGGTTTTGTTTTAAAAAGAAACAAAGTAAAGGGACCTGCACAAGAGATCCAGTTTTTGGGTATAAAATGGCAAGATGGGCGTCTACATGTGCCTATGGATGTTGTGAACAAAATAGTGACTATGTCTCAACCAACTAATAAGAAAGAAACACAAGCTTTCCTGGGCCTTGTGGGATTCTGGAGGATGCATATCCCAGGTCATAGTCAGCTTGTGAGCCCTCTCTTTAGAGTAACCAGAAAGAAGAACTGTTTTGAGTGGGGCCTTGAGCAACAGCAAGCTTTTCAACAAATTAAATAGGAAAAAACTCGAGCAGTTGCCCTTGGGCCCATCCGTACAGGATCAGATGTGCAGAATATCCTCTACACTGCAGCTGGAGAGCATGGTCTCACCTGGACCCTCTGGCTGAAAACATCTGGAGAAACCCGAGGTCGACCATTACGGTTTTGGAGCTGAGGATATCGAGGATCAGAAGCCCACTACACCCCAACTGAAAAAGAAATACTAGTAGCATATGAGGGACTTCGAGCTGCTTCAGAAGTCATTGGCACAGAAGCTTACCTCCTCTTTGCACCTCATCTGCCTGTGTTACACTGGATGTTCAAAGGGAAAACCCCTTCTATACATCATGCAACCAGCGCTACATGGCGTAAGTGGATGGCGTTGATTACACAACGATCTCGACTGGGGAAATCTAATTGCCCAGGAATCCTGGAAGAGATCATGGACTGGCCAGAAGGCAGAGATTTTGGAGCATTGAATATATAATGAACTATCAGAAGATGAGAGACATTATGCTTTTTTTACTGATGGATCCTGCCAAGTGGTAGGAAATCATCGTAAGAGGAAAGCTGCTGTGTGGAGTCCCACACGACGAGTTGTTGAGACCACTGAAGGAGAAGATGAGTCGAGACAGTTTGCTGAAGTGAAAGCCATCTAACGAGCTCTAAAGATTTGAGAACGAGAGAAGTGACCAGTACTCTATCTTTATACTGACTCCTGGATGGTGGCTAATGCTCTATGGGGATGGCTACAGCAATGGAAGAAGACCAACTGGCAGCGCAAGGGTAAACCCATCTGGGCTGCTGCATTATGGCAAGACATTGCTGCTCGGGTTGAAAATATGACTCTGAAAGTACGTAATGTAGATGCTCACATGTCAAAAAGCCGTGCCAATGAAGAACAATGGAACAATCAACAGGTAGGCAAAGCTGCCAAAATTGAAGTAGCTCAGGTAGACCTAGACTGGGAGCGTAAAGGTGAGCTATTTATAGCTCGATGGGCCCATGAAACATCAGGACATCTGGGAAGAGATGCAACATATAGATGGGCTCGTGATCAAGGGGTGGACTTGACCATGGAAGCCATTACACAGATCACCAACGAATGTGAATCTTGTGCCGCAATCAAGCGAGCCACACGAATCAAGTCTCCCTGAAACAGAGGCCGATGGATGGGTTTTCAATATGGTGAAGCCTGGCAAATTGACTATGTTGGACCGCTACCATGAACACACCAAGGCAAACGTTATATACTCACCATAGTGGAAGCAACTACTGGTTGGTTGGAAATATATCCTGTAAACCATGTCACTGCCTGAAATACTGTCTTGGATCTTGAAAGGCAAGTTTTGTGGCGACACGGCACTCCAGAAAGAATTGAATCAGATAATGGAACTCATTTTCTAAATAATCTCATAAACTCCTGGGCAAAGAAACATGGCATTGAGTGGATATACCACATCCCCTATCACCCACAAGCCTCTTGAAATATTGAGAGATATAACGGATTACTAAAGACCATGTTGAGAGCACTGGGCAATGGGGCATGGAAGCAGTGGGATAAAAATTGAGCAGAAGCCACTTGGCTGGTTAACAGCAGAGGTTCAACTAATCGTCCTGGTCCTGCCCAAACAAAACCACTACATACTGTGGGAGGAGATAAGGTCCATGTAGTGCACCCAGGGAAATGGCTGGGGAAGGCAGTATGGGTTTCACCTCCCATTGGAAAGGGCAAACCCATTCGTGGGATTGTCTTTGCTCAAGGGCCTGGGTGTACTTGGTGGGTGATGAGAAAGGATGGGGAAACTCAATGTGTACCTCAAGGAGACTTAACCTTGGGGGAAAAATAACCTGTGATGTGAGTTATCTGTTGTAGATGAACTTTGCAAGAAAAAAACCTGACAAGTGGACAAACCAAGCCGGTGGTGGTGCCCAACACTGAATATACTGTTTCCCCTTGTCTGGATATCCATCTTGATGGATGAGACAGAAGTTATGGCCTGCTCCAGTGAACATCTACATAGGATGAAAGATATAAGAATGTTGTTTGTTTTTTTGATGCAAGATGCAAGAGGGAATACGAGAATGATGTTTGTCTGCTGAAGAGTGGGGGTACTGGTTAATGAGAGTATATAAGAATGTATATAGCTTTTTCAGATAGTTTGTCTGAGCATGACATAAATGGTATGGAATAAGGGGTGGAGATTGGAGTGGGTCTGGGATGGGCATGATCTTGGGAGGGACTATGGCCAGGACAGCTGACCCAGGCTTACCAGGGAGATATTCCATACCATATGACGTCAGCTCAATAATATAAACTGGGGGAGAGGAGCAGGAAGGGGAGGTGAGATTCAATGCTGGCCTTCCCAAAGTAACCGCTATGCGTACTGAAGCCCTGCTTCTCGGGAGGTGGCCGGACATCACTGCTGATGGGAAGTAGAGAGTAACAGCTTTATCTGCTTTTGCTTTGCTTCCCGTGCACGCGGCTTTGCTGCTTCTTTATTAAACTGCTTTTATCTCAATCCACGAGACTCCCATCATATTTTCTCCTTTTCCCTGGCTTGCTGAGGAGGTGGGGGATAGAGCGGTGTGGTGGACACCTGGCATCCAGTCAGGCTCAAACTACCACAAGGGTCAAATGTTTAAGACACATTTTTGCTGCAGTGCATGGGGAGCAACCGTTTTGAACCTTTTGTTTTTCGGCTGTGAGTGACATTATGCAATTTGTTCATTCAGATTCTTTCTGCCATTCAGATTTTTCTCTTAAATAAACGAACAGATCTACATATGGGACGTTATCTCACTTTTCCTTGCTCTTATAAATCAACATTAATTGCAAGATAGTATTGTAACATAGTATTCCATTCAGGGGCAACAATTCCACATCATCCAGAGCATACATTGACCACATATGATCGCAATATTCAATAAGCTGCTTTTTACACAAATCATTCTGCATTTCTCTCTAGTGAGCCAAAAGGCAGCCCAAAGGAGAGGTTTTTGGCACAGAGTCTTATTGTTAGAATTTCCTCCCCAAAACAGGTTTGACCACTTAGATGTCATAGTCAAAAATTATGGTGTCCTTCAAACACAAAGAATTAAAGGCACAGTTCAATATTTCTACACATGATTACAGTACTCTATAAGTTGATCTTTACGAAAATCACCCTTAAATTCATTCCATTGTGCTACCAGACACCCAAGGGGTGAATTCTCAGGTACTTTGTTTACCATTTTAAAATCCTTTTAGTTACAAATACTTTCTCAACAGTCGTTTCGTTCTTTCGCTTCGCTTCTCTGCGGCTGCACCCCTCGCAGGATCACAGAACCGCGGATCAAAGCTCCGCACTCACTTCGTGCTCAATTGCATGTCTCAATCACACACACACAGACAGTTCACAACACAATATACAATAATATGCATATATATACAAAAAGCAATATACAAAGCAATGTACAAATCAAGGTACAAACCAAAATTAATAGGTATCTTATTATATACTTATGTGGGCCCACTTATACCAATTACCAATACTAATATCAATGTCAGCCCTGTGATCACTTCGTCCGACTTACGGGCTGTAATACCAATGCCAATCCTGCGATCGCTTTCACGTTTGCCTTAGGGGTGGCCCATAGGCTCCCAATACCAATACGAGGATCCTCTAGCCCAATCAAGTGGAAGTTTCGCTCTGTCTTACTGGCAGGCTCCTTTGGGCTTTCCCTCGGCCCAACGAAGCGGGGTCTTCGACTCCGCAACTTACAGGCTAGTTCACCAGGTTCTGACCCCAACCAATTAGAAGTGCCTTACGATTTCAGGAAATGTTGCAAAGAGCTGTAATGGTCGCAGACATTGGTCCACCCCGAGAATTCCTCGGTGCCGGCTGGAGTTCGATCAACATTCGATCCCATCCAGTCTAATTCGAAAGGTCCCATCTGAGTCACTAAAACTGTTGAGGAAACCCCAATCGCGAAAAACTTATCTACACAGGAATGCAGATAAGCAGGAACTTCCTTATTATGCAGCTCTTGGAAAACACGGGGGATAGCTCCTCCATACGTGCTTCGTTGTCAGTTACTATTTTCATGGTTTTTATACAGCTCAAATAAAAGAATCAAATCTGCAAACACAAGCATCCATAAAATATCCATCTATCAATTTAGTCCTTCACTTTGATTTGTTCCAAAAAAACACAAAATTTCCAAAATCACAGAGATTGGTCAAAAAAAATTATATCAGTCCCTTCATTGTAGGAACAGCTAAGGTAACAGCCCAGGTAACCTAACGAATACATTTACCAGGGTCTTGTGACCAAGGTAACAGCCAAGGTAACCTAACAAATACATCCACCAAGGTCTTGTAGCTAAGGTAACAGGTCCCCTTCAGGTGTGGTATGTAACTCTTGCAGTTTGATCCTTATGTGATTCAAATGAATACTTACTTAATCAATAGGTGTTTCAATTATTTGAAGGTGCTTAGCTAAGTGATTGAACTATTACTCGGTGATTAACATGTGCTTAACAAGTACTGACTACTTATTGTGACGATAAATTATTAACTAAAATAATTGTGTATCTGAACACCCGCACTTGACCTGCTCCGCTCTCTTTGAAAATACAGGGTGCCAATAGAAGTTACGCCACTGCGTCTGGGACCTACAAGTAAGCAGGTACGCTGATTCTACCTACAGTGGTACGTAAGTCCCCATGTAGCCTATCAGCAAGCACTGTGCCACCTTTGCAGCTGCTTTCCTCTGGGAGTTATCTCCAATCCCACGCACTTGGCCTTCTAAGCTTCTTTTAGAACATACAGGCTGTCAGTGCAAGTTACGTCACTGGTCTGGGAGGTAAAAGACAGCAGGGTGGAAGACCCCACCAACTGTGGTACTAATGTTCCCATGTAGCCTATCAACCAGCACTGTGCTACCTTTCAGCTCCTTTCCTGTGAGAGCTATCTCCAATTCCGTGCACTTGGCCTGCTAAACTCCCATTGAAAATTTAGACTGCCAGTAGAAGTGTCGCCACTGCCTCTGGCAGCTGCAAGAAAGGAGATATGCAGATCCCACCTACAGTGGAACTTTTGTCCCTGTGTAGCCTATCAGTCAGCACTGTACCACCTTTGTAGTTGCTTTCCTGTGAGAGATACATTTGTCTCACCTACCTGGCCTGCTCAGCTCCCATTAAAAAAGACAGACTGCTGGTAGAATATACACCTATGTGTCTTGGAGCTACAAAAAAGCAGGTACGTAGTCTCCACCTACAGTGGTACGTAGGTCCCCGTTAAGCCTATGTTGTGGTTTTGCCAGCCGAAGCAAAGGGGGAAAAAAAAAAGGCAACTTCTCCCCCTTCCCCTCTTGACGGAATGCGGACGGGATCGGAGAGGGAGAAAAAAAGTAAAAGAGCCCACGTAAGTTGGAATAAGAACAATTTACTAAGGAAAATTGAAGAGGGAAAAACTATAACAAGCACAAGTGAATATTACAAGGAAAACTGGTGAGTGATGTAGTTGCTCACAGTCCAGGACCCGACCTAAGCGACCGCTCCGGATCGGCGACAGAGAGCCCGCGACCCTGGAAGAGAGCTTCTTCCTGCTAGCCTCCACCGATATACTGGGCATGATGTTAGGATGGTATGGAATGCCTGTTGACCAGCCTGGGTCAACTGTTCAGACTGTACCCTTTCCTGTTTCCTCATGGGAATTAACTCTATCCTGGCTAAAACTTAGACATTCTGTCAGCCAAAACTGTGCAACCTTTGCATCTGCTTTCCTGTGGGAGCTATCTCCAATCCCGCACACTTGGCCTGCACAGCTCCCATTGAAAATACTGGTTGCCGTTAGAAATTACGATACTGCATCTGGGAGATATAAGAAATCAGGTAAACAGACCCTACCTACAGTGGTACGTAGGTCCCTGTGTAGCCTATGAGTCAACATCGTTCCACTTTTTCAGCCGCTTTAATGTGGAAGTTATCTCCTATCACGTGCATTTGGCCTACTCACCTCCCTTTAAAAATACTGACTATAGGTAGAAGTTATGCCACTGTCTCTGGGAGCTTCTAGAAAGCGGGTACGCAGATCCCTCCTAAAGTGTTACATACGTCCCATGTAGTCTATCAGCCCACAGTGTTCTACCTTTGCAGCTGCTTTCCTGTGGGAACTATCTCAAATCCCACGCACTTGGCCTGCTCAGCTCCCTTTGAAAATACAGGATACTGGTAGAAGTAATACTACTGCGTCTGGGAGCTACAAAAAACAAGGTACGCAGACCTCACCTACAGTGAGCCCCGTGTAGCCTGTCAGTCAGCACTGTGTCACCTTTGCAGCTGCTTTCCTGTGGGAGCTATCTCCAATCCCACACACTTGGCCTGCTCAGCTGCGATTGAAAAAAGGCAGGCTGCTGGGATATGTTACGACACTGCGTCTGGGAGCTACAACAAAGCAGGTATGCAGACCCGACCTACAGTGATACGTAGGTCCCCTTGCAGGCTATCAGCCAGCACAGTGCAACCTTTGCAGTTGCTTTCCTGTGGGAGCTATCTCCAGTCCCGCACACTCTGCCTGAACAGCTATCATTGAAAATAAAGGCTGCTGGTAGAAGTTACGCACTGTGTTTGGGAGCTACATGAAAGGAGGTACGCAGACCACACTTAAGGTGGTATGTAGATCCCCGTGTAGCCTATCAGCCAGTATTCTGCCAGCTTTGCAGCTACTTTCCTGGTTGAGCTATATCTTTCTTGCTCATTTGCCCTGCTTATCTCCCATTGAAAAAATACAGGCTGCGTGTAGAAGTTACCCCACTGCGTCTGGGAGCTAAAACAGAGAAGGTATGCAGACCCCAACGACAGTGGTACGTCGGTCCCCGTGTAGCCTATCAGCCAGCACTGTATCACCTTTGCAACTGCTTTCCTGTGGGAGCTATCTCCAATCACGCGCATTTGGCCTGCTCATCTCCCTTTGAAAATACTGGCTGTAGGTATAAGTTATGCCAGAGTGTCTAGGAGCTACAAGAATGCAGGTACGCAGACCCTACCTACAGTGGTACATACGTCCCCATGTAGCCTATCAGTCCACACTGTTCTAACTTTGCAGCTGCTTTCCTGTGGGAGCTATCTCCAATCCCACGCACTTGGACTGCTCAGCTCCCTTTTAAAATACAGGCTACCAGTAGAAATAACACCACTGCGTCTGGGAGCTAGAAGAAACAAGGTATGCAGATCCCACCTGCAGCTGTACGTAGGTCCCCATGTAGGTTATCAGTCAGCAGTGTTCCACCTTTGCAGCTGCTTTCCTGTGGGAACTATGTCCAATTCCACTCACTTGGCCTTCTCAGTTTATTTTGAATAAACAGGCTGCTGGTATATAGAATCATAGAATTGCAGGGGTTCGAAAGGACCTTTAGAGATCATCTAGTCCAACCTCCCTGCAGAAGCAGGTTCACCTTGATCAGGTCACATGGGAACATGTCTTGGCGCGTCTTGAAGACCTCCAAGGAAGGAGACTCCACAATCCCCCCCTGGGCAGCCTGTTCTACTGCTCCATCACTCTCATGGTGAAATAGTTTTTTCTTATGTTTAAGTGGAACTTTTTATGTTCCAGCTTCACCCCATTACCTGTTTTCCTGTTAATATCTACTATAGCAAAGAAGGATGCCCTAACCTCCTGACACTCACCCTTTAGATATTTATAAATGTTAATAAGATCATCCCTCAATCTCCACTTCTCCAGACTAAACAGTCCCAGTTCTTGCAGCCTCTCCACGTATGAAAGATGTTCTATATCCTTGATCATTTGGTGGCCCTGCACTGGACTCTCTCCAGCAGTTCTCTGTCTCTCTTGAGCTGAGGAGCCCAGAACTGGACACAGGACTCCAGATGAGGCCTCACCAGGGCAGAGTAGAGAGAGAGAAGAACCTCCCTTGACCTGCTGAACCACACTCTTCTTGATGCATCCCAGGATGCCATTGGCCTTCTTGGCCACGAGGGCATATTGCTGGCTCATATTTATTTTATTATCAATCAGGACTTCCAGGTCTCTCTCTGCAGAGCTAATCTTCAGCAGTTCGACCCACAGCCTGTCCTGGTTTTTTCCCAGATGGAGGACTCTACAGCTGTCTTTGTTGAACCTCATGAGGTTCCTCTCTGCCCCACTCTCAAACAGGTCGAGATCTCGCTGAATGGCAGCACAGCCTTCTGGGGTATCAACCAGTGCTCTCAGTTTGGTGTCATCAGTGAACTTGCTGAGGGTACACTCTTTACCCTCACCCAGGTAGTTGATGATGTTGAAAATACTGGCCCCAGAATCGATCCCTGTGGAACTCCACTGACCACAGGCCTCCAACTCGACACCATGCCATTGATCACCATCCTCTGGGCTCTGTCATTCAGCCAGCTCTCGATATCAGGTTAGTCAAACAGGATTTTCCCTTGGTGAAGCCATGTTGACTCCCCCTGAGAACCATCTTATCCTTCCTATGTTCAGTGATAAACGTCAGGATGAGTTGTTCCATCACTTTTCCAGGGATGGAGGTGAGGCTGACCGACCTGTAGTTTCCTGGGTCGTCCTTCCTGCACTTTTTGAAGACTGACGTGACATTGGCCTTTCTCCAGTCCTCAGGCACCTCACCTGTCCTCCATGAATTTTCAAAAACAATGGAGAGAGGCTTAGAAATCACATCAGTCATCTCTCTCAGCACTCTAGGATGCATCCCATCAGGATCCCTTGACAAATGAGCCTTAAACTTGGCCAAAAAGTCTTTAACCTCTTCCTCTACCACCCAGGGCAAGTCCTCTGCTGTCCTGGCCATCATGTTATCCTTCCCGGACTGGGCTTCCCGAGTGTCATGCTTGGCAGTAAAGACTGAGGCAAAGAAGGCATTGTGGTAGTTTGACCCTGGCTGGATGCCAGGTTGCCACCACACCGCTCTATCCCCCACCTCCTCAGCAAGCCAGGGAAAAGGAGAAAATAAGATGGGTATCTTGTGTGTTGAGATAGAAGCAGTTTAATAAAGAAAAAGCAAAGTCGCGCACGTGGGAAGCAAAACAAAAGCAGATAAAGCTGTTACTCTACTTCCCATCAGCAGAGAATTCTGGCCACCTCCCGAAAAGCAGGACTTTGGTAAGCGTAGCGATTTCTGTTGGAAGGCCAGAAATGAATCTTGACTCCCCTTCCTGCTCCTCTCCCCCAGTTTATATTACTGAGTTGACGTCATATGGTATGGAATATCTCCTTGGTCAACCTGGGTCAGCTGTTCTGGCCGTGGTCCCTCCCAAGATTGTGCTCACCCACAGCTATTGGTGAAGGTAAGGGAAGGAATGCGGGAGGTACAGCCCTGATGCTGTGCGGGCAGTAGTCATAATATTGATGTCAACAGTAAGCACAGCACTGCAAGAGCTGCTGTGGAAAGTCACTACCATCCCAGACTCACTACAGTCTCCACCCCTTATTCCATACCATTTATGTCATGCTCAGAAAAACAATCTTAACAACCCATATACATTCTTATATACTCTCATTAACCAGTACCCCAACTCATAAACAGACAAATATGATTCTTGTATTCCCTCTTACATCTTGCATCAAAAAAACAAACAACATTCTTATATCTTTCATCCTCGGTAGATGTTCACTGGAGCAGGCCATAACTTATGTCTCATCCATCAATATGGATATCCAAGCCAGGGGAAACAGTGTGTTATTTTTCCCCCAAGGTTTAGTCTCCTTGAGGTACAAATTCAGTTTCCCCATCCTTTCTCATCACCCACCAAGTACATCCAGGCCCTTGAGCAAAGACTATCCCACGAATGGGTTTGATCGTTCCCATGGGAGGTGCAACCCATACTTCCTTCTCCAGCCATTTCCCTGGGTGCACTACAGGGACCTTATCTTCTCCCAAAGTATGTAGTGGTTTTGTTTGGGCAGGACCAGGACGGTTAGTTGAACCTCTGCTGTTAACCAGCCAAGTGGCTTTTGCTCAATTTTTATCCCACTGCTTCCATGCCCCATTGCCCAGTGCTCTCAACATGGTCTTAAGTAATCCGTTATATCTTTCAATCTTTCCAGAGGGTTGTGGGTGATAGGGGATGTGGTATAACCACTCAATGACATGTTTCTTTGCCCAGGAGTTTATGAGATTATTTAGAAAATGAGTTCCATTATCTGATTCAATTCTTTCTGGAGTACCATGATGCCACAAAACTTGTCTTTCAAGATCCAAGACAGTATTTCAGGCAGTGACATGCTTTACAGGGTATATTCCCAATCAACCGGTTCTTTTTCCACCATGGTGAGTATATAACGCTTGCCTTGGTGTGTTTGTGGTAACTTTCCAACATAGTCAATTTGCCAGGCCTCACCATATTGAAAACCAGGCCATCGGCCTCTGTTCCAGGGACACTTGATTCGTGTGGCTCGCTTCATTGCAGCACACGTTTCACATTCGTTGGTGATCTGTGTAATGGCTTCCATGGTCAAGTCCATCCCTTGATCACGAGCCCATCTATATGTTGCATCTCTTCCCAGATGTCCTGATGTTTCATGGGCCCATCGAACTATAAATAGCTCACCATTACGCTCTCAGTCTAGGACTACCTGACCTACTTCTATTTCGGCAGCTTTGTCTACCTGTTGGTTGTTCCATTGTTCTTCAGTGACACGGCTTTTGGGCACGTGAGCATCTCTATGACCTACTTTCAGAGTCGTGTTTTCCACCCGACCAGCAATGTCTTGCCATAATGCAGCAGCCCAGATGAGTTGCCAGTTGGTCTTCTTCCATTGCTGTAGCCATCCCCATAGGGCATTAGCCACCATCCAGGAGTCAGTATAAAGATAGAGTACTGGCCACTTCTCTCGTTCTGCAATCTTTAGAGCTCGTTAGATGGCTTTCACTTCAGCAAACTGACTTGACTCACCTTCTCCTTCAGTGGCCTCAACAACTTCTCGTATGGGACTCCACACAGCAACTTTCCACTTACAATGATTTCCTACCATGCAGCAGGATCCATCAGTAAACAAAGCATAATGCCTCTCATCTTCTGATAGTTCATTATATGGTGGTGCCTCTTGGGCACGAGCTACTTCCTTAGGCAGTGCTCCAAAATCCCTGCCTTCTGGCCAGTCCATGATCTCTTCCAAGATTCCTGGGCGATTCCCCAGCCGAGATCGTTGTGTAATCAACGACATTCACCTACTCCATGTAGCGCTGGTTGCATGATGCATAGAAGGGGTTTTCCCTTTGAACATCCAGTGTAACACAGGCAGACGTGGTGTCAAGAGGAGATGAGCTTCTGTGCCAATGACTTCTGAAGCAGCTCAAAGTCCCTCATATGCTGCTATTATTTCTTTTTCAGTTGAGGTGTAGTGGGCTTCTTATCCTTGATATCCCTGGCTCCAAAACCGTAATGGTCGACCTCGGGTTTCTCCAGATGTTTTCAGCCAGAGGCTCCAGGTGAGACCATGCTCTCCAGCGGCAGTGTAGAGGATATTCTACACCCAAGGGCGACTGCACGAGCTATTTCCTGTTTAATTTGTTGAAAAGCTTGTTGTTGCTTAAGGCCTCAGTCAAAACAGTTCTTCTTTCTTGTTACTGTAAAAAGAGGGCTCACAAGCTGACTATAACGTGGGATATGCATCCTCCAGAATCCCACAAGGCCCAGAAAAGCTTGTGTTTCTTTCTTATTAGTTGGTTGAGACATAGTCGCTATTTTGTTTAAAACATAGAGAGTCACATGATGATGCCCATCTTGCAATTTTTTTGCCCAAAAACTGGATCTCTTGTGCAGGTCCCTTTACTTTGTTTCTTTTTACATAAAAACCAACTTGTAGGAGAATCTGAATTATTCTTTTCTCTTTCTCAAACACTTCTTCTGCCTTGTTGCCCCATGCAATTACTTCATCAATGCACTGTAAATGTTCGGGGGCATCACCCATTTCCAGCACAGTTTGGATTACACCTTGACAAAGAGTAGGAACATGTTTCCACACCTGGGGCAATCAATTCAAGGTATATTGGACACCTCTCCATGTGAATGCGAATTTTTGCCGGCACTCTGCTGCCAACGGAATTGAGAAAGATGCATTAGCCATGTCCATCGTAGCATAGCACTTGGCTGCTTTTGACTCCAGTTCATACTGGAGCTCTAACATGTCTGGTACAGTAGCACTCAATGGTGATGTCACTTGGTACCCTTTGATTTTGAACTTGCAGAAATCTCACAAAAAAAATGTCTTTTGAGAGGCCAGGTAAACTAGAGAGTTTATTTTCTCTGTATCTACAGTGACTATACCAAAAGCCCATCGATACCCCTTGGGGTCTTTGAAATACTCTCTCCTGAGGTAATCTATGCCAAGAATACAAGGGGCCTCTGGACCAGTCACAATGGGGTGTTTTTCCCATTTGTCCCCTGTTAAGCTCACTTCAGCCTCTAATACAGATAACTCTTCACATCCCCCTGTCACTCCAGAGATCCAGACAGAATCTGTGCCTCTATACTTTGATGGCATCAATGTACACTGTGCCCCTGTATCTACTAAAGCTTTATACCTTTGTGGTTTTGAAGTGCAAGGCCCTCGAACCCAAACAGTCCAGTAGATTCGGTCATCCCTTTCCTCCTCCTGGCTGGAGGCAGGGACCCTCTATTTCTGTTCTTCATCAGAGTATTTGCTATCTGATCCTTGCAATTTTAGATCTGAAGTCTCCTCATTGCCATCAAAGGAAGTGGTTGCAGTTTTTCTATGTCTTGGAGATTGCTGATTGTCCTCTTTTGTTCTGGCAGCTACTATGCTCACAGCCCTCTTGGGTGGTCCTTTTCTAACAGCTGTCTTTCTCCTTAGTTCACGTACATGCGCTTCCAGCTTAAAAGTGGGTTCACCGTCCCATTTCCTCATATCCTTTCCTGGGTCACGCAAAAAGAGCCGGGGTTCATTTCGCGGTGTACTCCGTCTGGGACTTCTTTTTCCCCTGGTCTGGGCAGTGGATGACCGAATTCTTGCGGCAGTTCTGACAGTCAGGCCATCATCCCACACTGGTGAGGAGGTGCAGAGGCTCTCTTCATAGTTTTGCAACCAAGAAGATATTCTCTCCACTCTTGGTATATCCGTGTCTGGGTGATCCACCATTGCCAAGATATTAGAATACGTAGCTCGGGCACTCTGAATCAATTTTCTAACATGACCCGTGTACACTGGACATCATCTGGATCTGTGGAGGCCTCAGCATTATCTAGATCACCATAGATGACTTCAAACACAGCTAATTTTCTTAGGTATTGGATGCCTTCATCAGCTCTAGCCCACTTTCCTTGGGCATTTACAAGATCTTCCTTGAATGGGTATCTTGCCCTTACACTTGAGAGGAGCCGTTCCCAGAAACTGGAAATTGACGTCTTCTCTCAAATGCCTTAGCAAGGAGACCATGGTAAATTTGTTAGGTTACATTAACTGTTACCTTAACGACAAGACCCTGGTATATGCATTTGTAAGATTACCTTAGCTGTTACCTTAACTACAAGACCCTTTTAAATGTATTCGTTAGGTTACCTGGACTGTTTCCTTAGTTGTTACTAAAACAAAGGGTCTGATATCTTTTTTTGACAAATCACTGTGATTTTGAAAATTTTGTGTTTATTGGGAGTCAATCAAGGTAAAGGGCTAAATTGGTAGATGGACATTTTATGCATGTTTGTGTTAGCAAATGTGATTCTTTTGTTTGAACCGTATAAAAATCTTGAAAATGGTAACTGACATATGGAGGAGCTATCCCCCATGTTTTCTTAGCGCTGCATAATTAAGAAGTTCCTGCTTATCTGCATTCCTGTGCAGATAAGTTTTTCTCGATTGCAGATCCGTCAAAAGTTTTGGTGACCCCGATGGGACCTTGCGAGTGAGACTGGACGGGATCAGATGCTGATCGAACTCCAGCCGGCACCGAGGAATTCTCGGGGAGGACCATCGCCTGCGACCCTTACATTTCCTCTCAATGTTCCCTGGAGTGGTAAGGCACTTCTAATTGGTTGGGGTCAGAACCTTGTGAACTAGTCTGTAAGTCGCGGAGTCGGAGACCCCACTTGGTTGGGCCCTGGGAAAGCCCGAAGGAGCCTGACAGTAAGACGGAGAGAAAGTTCCACTTGATTGGGCTAGAGAATGCTCGTATTGGTATTGGTATTGGGAGCCTAGGCGCCGTCCGTAAGGTGAACGCGAAAGTGATCACAGGGTTGGAATTGGTATTGCAGCCTGTAAGTTGGACGAAGTGATAGCAGAGCTGACATTGTTATTGGTAATTGGTATAAGTGGGCCCACATAATATATAATAAGATACCTATTAATTTTGGTTTTTACATTGATTTGTATATTGCTTTTTGTATATATATGCATATTATTGTATATTGTGTTGTGAGCTGTCTGTGTGTGTGTGACTGAAATGTGCAATTGAGCACGAAGGGAGTGCGGAGCTTTGATCCGCGGTACTGTGATCCCGCGAGGGGTGCAGGCGGAGAGAAGCGAAGCGAAAGAACGAAATGATTGTTGGGAAAGTATTTGTAACTAAAAGTATTTTGGAATGGCAAACAAAGTTCCTGAGAATTCAGCTCTTGGGTGTCTGTTGGAACAATGGAAGGAATTTAAGGGTGATTTTCATAAATATCAACTTATAGAGTACTGTAATCATGGGTACAAATATTGAACTGTGCCTTTAAGTCTCTGTGTTTGAAGGACACCATATTTTTTGGCTATGACATCTAAGTGGTCAAAACTGTTTTGGGGAGGAAATTCTAACAATAAGGGCCCTGTGCCAAAAACCTCTCCTTTGGGCTGCCTTTTGACTCACTGGAGAGAAATACATAATGATTTGTGTAAAAAAGCAGCTTATTGAATATTGCAATCATATGTGGCCAATGTATGCTCTGAATGATGAGGAATTGTGGCCTCTGAACGGAATACTAAGTTACAACACTATTTTGCAATAATATTGTTTTATAAGAGCAAGGAAAAGTGAGATAAAGTCCAATATGTAGATCTGTTCTTTTATTTAAGAGAAAAATCTGAATGGCAGAAAGAATCTGAATGAACAAATTGCATAATGTCACTCACAGTAGAAAAACAAAAGATTCAAAACAGTTGCTCCCCATGCAATGTAGCAAAAATGTGTCTTCAACATTTAACCTTAAGCAAGGAGAACTGTTCCCTATATATACACCCTCTCTCCCTTACCCGCTCCCCAACATGAACCTGAACAGGGACCCAGCAATCTGACAAGGATACATCCCGGAGTTCTGGTTCAAGGGAGGACTCCCAGCCCTGTCCACATAGTAGTAACATGGAAGAATGAGGACTCTGATAAAGAACTTTCCTCATTGGTGTCCAAGAGAACTCAATGCTGTACTCATTCTAAAATTCTTAAATTCTAAAGTCAAACAGCATATCATTGCCCCATTGAGGAAACGGGTTAGACAGAGTGAACCAGTACACATGAAAATAGCTTTCTAACATTCTGATTTAATTCTCTGAGAAAAAAATCAACTGGCTTCTATAAGGAGCACCCAGATAAAGTGAGAAAGAGAAAAAAAAACAAAAAAAACCAAAAAAACCCAAAACCCTGAGAAAAGAAACCAATATAATCATGGGAGTAATGTATTTAGTTTTAAATACATGTAGAGGAGCAATAGGAAGTAAAACTGAAAATATTGTGGGAGTCACAGGGGAAGAGGAAAATCGGCCATTTTTGCTACCCTTAAATTTACAATTTGGCAATAAAGTGATAACATGTGAATTTTTGTATGTTTCAGAATGTGCCATACCCATGATGGGGAGGGACTCGTTGACTAAATTAATTGCACAAATTGTCTTTGAAAAAGGAGACTTGTTAGTAAAAAACCTGAATCAAAGACACGACAAATATTGATGATAAAAGAAAAACCAAAGGTGCTAGAATCACCTCCAGAAGTGGAAAATGTAGCGATCCCCATAGTGTGGAAAACTGAGATTCCAGAAAAATCAAAATTGGCACAACAAGTAAAAACTGAAATAAAAGAAAAAGTAAAATCATTCAGGGTGAGACAATACCAAATAAAACCTGAGGCAAAACAAGGATTAAAAGTACTAATTGAAAATTTCTGAAATATCAAATTCTAGAAGAATTTGAGTCAGAGTATAGGTTAGTTCAGGATTTAAGACCCATAAATCAGATTGTGAAAGATACACATCTAGTTTTAGCAGATCCATATATCTTACTCACAGCTGGCCATCCTGAAAAGGTGTCAACCCCAACCAATACATATTTATATCCATTGCATTTAGGTTATTCTGTAAAATCAGTTTGCCAATAATCTCCTGGTTCCACTCCAGGTTTTTGGGTTTTTTTTGTGCCCATGTATACCCTTTTTGTAATATTGAATTGTTCTTTAAAAAAAATTCACATTTCACAATTACTGATTTGGACATTTCCAACATTTGTATTGATATTACACTTCTTTTCATAAGCTAACTCATAGCTTCTGCACCAAAGTTAAACTCCCTATGCTTTGCTTGCAAAATGTCTCACATGATTAAGGGAGGCAATACTACCTGACCTGTACTTGTCGTCCATCATCCTTCTGAATTTTTCTCTCCATTTACTAACTTAGCCAATTTCTCATCCTCCCCTGAATATTTTGGTGGCTCCTTATGAAGCACTAATGTTCTGGTGGGGATGATTGCCATTGATGAGACTGTGTGTTTTGCTATTGTACTGTTTTTGAGTTCCCTGTCTGATGTGCTTTACAGTGCATGATTGCCACTTGAACTGGTTCCTGCACTGCCTCTAGCAGTTGCAAGATTTCCTTTTGATGCTTAATGTTTGTTCCCCGGGAGGACAGTAGTCCTCTTTCTTTCCACAGGGTGCCATGGACATGGACTACTCCAAATGTAAATTTTGAATCAGTCCAAATACTAACTTGTTTTCCTTTACTTAATTCCAAAGCACATGTCAATGCAATCAGTTCTGCCTTCTGTGCAATGCATTTACTTCTATTACCGTGTTTTCGGTTGTTACCGCATATCCTGCGTGGCGAGTTCCATTCAAGTCGAAGCTGCTGCCACAGGTGAACAGTTCCCATTCAGGGTTTTCAAGAGGATCATCCTTCAGGTCCTCTCTGCTGGAATATGTATGTTCAGTGGTTGCAACACAGTCGTGTTCCAGTTGTTGCTCTTCCTGTGAAGTGCTCAGAAACACTGCAGGATGTAGAAGGCTAGTTGTTTTCAACACTACATCATCCTGCTCAGTGAGAATTACCTGGTATTTCATCATTCGGCTCGGGGATAACCAATGTCCCCCCTGTGGTTATCATATGTGGGACATAGACTGTAATAGTCCTTCCCACGGTCAGTTGTCTTGGTTCTTGGATCAGTGTGACAGTGGCAGCTACTGCTCGGAGGCAAGAAGGCCATCCCTTGCTCACCAAGTCCAGTTGTTTGGAAAAATATCCCACTGGTCTCTTCCAGCTTCCTAGTTTTTGCATGACTACAAAGGTGGCACAGTACTGGCTGATAGCGTACAAGGGGACCTACGTAGCTACTGCTGTAGGTGGAGTTTGTGTACGTGCTTTCTTGTAGCTCCCAGACGCAGTGGCGTAACTTCTACCGGAAGTCTGTATTTTTTCAATGGTAGCTGAGCAGACCAAGGGTGTGGGATTGGAGATAGCTCCCACAGGAAAGCAGCTGCAAAGGGACAACGCACTGGCTGATAGTCTACATGAGGACCTACGTATCACTGTAATTGGGGTCTGCGTACATGCTTTCTTGTAGCTCCCAGAGACAGTATTTTCAAACGGAGCAGTGGTCCAACTTCTACACCAATGCACACAGCCTGGGGAATAAGCAGGAGGAACTGGAGATGTGGGTGCAGATGCAGGGCTATGACCTCATTGCCATCACAGAGAAGTGGTGGCACAGCTGCCATGACTGGAAGCAGAGAAGGCTGAAGTACTGGATGTCTTCTTTGCTTCTGTCTTTATGGCCAAGGCCATAAAGATGGTTCTCAGGGGGAGTTTACATGGCTTCACCAAGGGGAAATCCTGTTTGACTAACCTGATAGCCTTCTATGAGTGCATAACCAGCTGGCTAGATGAGGGGAGAGCAGCGGATGTCATATACCTTGACTTCAGCAAGGCTTTTGACACTGTCTCCCACAACATCCTCATCAGAAAGCTCAGGCAGTGTGGGTTGGATGAGTGGATCGAGAGCTGGCTGAATGACAGAGCCCAGAGGGTGGTGATCACTGGCATGGAGTCGAATTGGAGGCCTGTGGCCAGTGGACGTCCACAGGGATCGATTCTGGGGTCAGTCTTGTTCAACATCTTCATCAACGACCTGGATGAGGGGACAGAGTGTACCCTCAACAAGTTCACTGATGAAACCAAACTGGGAGGAGTGGTTGATTCCCCAGAAGGCTGTGCTGCCATTCAGCAGGATCTTGATCGGTTTTAGGAGTTGGGCAGAGAGGAAGCCCATTAGGTTCAACAAGGACAAGTGCAGAGTCCTGCATCTGGGAAGGAACAAGCCCATGCATCAGTATAGGCTGGGGGTCGAACTGCTGAAGAGAGAGACCTAGGAGTCCTGATTGATAATAAACTAAACATGAGCCAGCAATGTGCCCTCGTGGCCAGAAGGCCAATGGCATTCTGGGATGCATCAAGAAAAGTTTGGCCAGCCTGTCAAGGGAGGTGGTTCTTCCCCTCTTCTGTGCCCTGGTGAGGTCTCATCTGGAGTACTGTGTCCAGTTCTGGGCTTCTCAGCTCAAGAAGGACAGGGAACTGCTAGAGAGAGTCCAGCGCAGGGAACCAAGATGATCAAGGGTATAGAAAATCTTTCATATGAGGAAAGACTGAGGGAACTGGGGCTGTTTAGTCTGGAGAAGAGGAGATTGATGGGAGATCTTATTAACATTTATAAGTGTGTGACACATTCATAAGTGTGTCAGGATCTTATTAACATTTATAAGGGTGTCAGGAGGTTGGGACATCCCTCTTTTCTATAGTAGATATTAACAGGACAAGGGGTAATGAGATGAAGCTGGAACACAAAAAATTCCACTTAAACGTAAGAAAAAACTATCTCACCGTGAGAGTGATGGAGCAGTAGAACAGGCTGCCCAGGGGGGGATTGTGGAGTCTCCTTCCTTGGAGGTCTTCAAGACGCGACTTGACATGGTCCTATGCGACCTGATCAAGGTGAACCTGCTTCTGCAGGGGGCTGGAGTAGATGATCTCTAAAGGTCCCTTCCAACCCCTACCATTCTATGATTCAATGGTTCTATGATTCTACCGGCAGCCTGTCTTTTTTTAATGGGAGTTGAGCAGGTCAAGAGCGCGGGATTGGAGGTAGCTCCCACAGGAAAGAACCGGAAACGTTGGCACAGTGCTGGCTGATAGGCTACACGGGGACCTAGTTTCCACTGTAGGTGGGGTCTGCGTACCTCTGCTCTTGTAGCACCCAGACGCAGTGGTGTAACTTCTAACGGCAGCCTGTATTTTTTCAATAGAAGCTGAGAAGGCCAAGTGAGCGTGATTGGAGATAGCTCCCACAGGAAAATAGCTGAAAAGGTGGCACAGTGCTGGCTGATAGACTACACGGGGATCTATGTAGCACTGTAGGTGGGGTCTACATACCTGCTTCCTTGTAATTCCCAGACGCAGAGGCGTAACTTCCATCAACAGCCTGTATTATTTCAAAGGCATCTGAGCAGGCCAAGTGTGCGGGAAAGAGATATTTCCCACAGGAAACCAGTTGCAATGGTGGCACAGTGCTTGCTGATAGGCTACCCTGGAATCTACTTACCACTGTAGGTGAGACCTGTGTGCCTGCTTTCTTGTAGCTCGTAGACGCAGCGACGTAACTTTTACCGGCAGCCAGTGTTTTCAATGGGAGCTTTTCAGGCCAACTGTGTAAAATTTGAGATAGCTCCTACAGGAAAGCAGCTTGAAAGGTGGAACAGTGCTGGTTTATAAATTACACGGGGACCTATGTACCACTGTAAGTGGGGTCTGCATACCTGCTTTTTTGTAGCTCCCAGGCGCAGTGGCGTAAATTCTACCGGCAGCCTGTATTTAAAATTGAAGCTGAGCAGGTCAAGTGTGCGGGACTGCAGATAGTTCCTGCAAGAAAATCAACTGCAAAGGTCGCAATGTAGGTTACACAGGGACCTACGTAGCACTGTAGGTAGGGTCTGCGTACCTTTTTTCTTGTAGCTCCTCGACACAGAGATATAACTTCTACTGACAATCGGTGTTTTTTAATGGGAGCAGAGCAGGCCAAGTGCGCGGTACAGAGTTCCCACAGGAAAGCTACTGCAAATGTGGCACAGTGCTGGCTGATAGACTAAACGGGGATCTACGAAGCACTGTAGGTGGGGTCTGTGTACCTGCTTTCTTGTAGCTCCCAGAGGCAGTGGAGTAAGTTCTACCAGCAGCCTATATTTTTTAATGGGAATTTAGCAGGCAAAGTGCTCAACCAGGAAAGCAGCTGCAAAGGTGGCACAGTGGTGGCTGATAGGCTACATGGGGATTTACGTACCACTGTAGGTGGGGTCATCGTATCTGCTTTCTTCTAGTTCTTAGACGTATTGACATAGCATGTACCGGCAGTCTGTATTTCAAATGGGAGCTGAGCAAGCCAAGTGCGCGGGACTGCAGATAGCTGCCAGAGGAAAGCAACTGCAAAGGTGGCAAAGTTTTGGCTGATAGGCTGTCCAAATTTGGCCAGGTTAGAGTTAATTCCTGTGATGAACCAGGAAAGGGTACAGCCTGAAAAGATAACCCAGGCTGGCCAGCAGATATTCGATATCCTAACATCTTGCCCTTTATATAGGTGGAGGCTAGCCGGAAGAAGCTCTCTTCCTGGATCACGTGCTTGCGGTTCCCGGTCCGGAGAGATCAATTAAGTCAGATCCCAGATGGTGAGCAACAGCATCACTCACCAGTTTTCTTTGTAATATTCTCTTGTGTTTGTCATAGTTGTTCCTCTTCAATTTTCCCTAGTAAATTGTTCTTATTTCAACTTAAGCGGGCTCTTTTACTTTTTTTCTCCCTCTCCAATTCTCTTCTGTCAGGAGGAGGAGGGGGAGGAGTCCCGTTATTTTTTCCCCTTTTACTCCGACTGGGTAAAACCACCACATTAATTGGTGCAGAACGTGGGACCCGTGAGGTTGAAATAAAACAGAGTGGGTTTAAACAAACTCCTTGTGTACACTCCTGACACTAACTGATTGCTGAGCACAATGTTGATTGATATGCTTATATGGTGGTATTACACGTCCTCTTATCTACATCATGTATTCCCTGTGATAGGGTTTCTCGTCTGTGGAAAATGTATGAAAATTCTCATGCTACTACACTGGATGGGATTGGCTTATGATATGATTTTGTCAGGGGTTATTAAGTTGGGTTGGAATGTGTACATGGCTTTTTTCTCTCTTCCACATTTTCTTCTAGAATTTAATAATGGCACTCAATTTAGGGGAAAAACTGACATGTTTAATTCCTCCCACTATGTCATTTATCTTCATTTCTTCAAGGTGCTTCTAATGGATTCTAACAATAATATTTGGAATGTTCTAAATACCATGTTTTTATTATTTTCCCTTTTTTGCACCTCCACTTAGATTGTAAAAATTTTTTTGAGAACTGTGAGTAGAGGCATACAGAATATGGGCAGGTGTCCAAGGACCTTTCTACCTGTAAAGACTTGGAAAACACACAAACCCATTCCTAATTCATCTGTTCCAGAACCAGTTGCTGTTCCAACTCCAGCAGTGGATGTCCCTGTTGCAGCTGTGAACACTCATACCCAGACTGCTGACACTGTTGCTGTTACCACTGTGGACACTCATACCCAGACGGTGGATATTGCTGCTGTGTCCACTCAAACTCAGACTGCTGCTACAACTGTGGATGCTAAAACCAAGACTGTTGCTGTTACAGCTGCAGACACTCAAACTGAGGCAACTGATACAATTGCTCTTGAATCAGAGTATCAATTTGTGCCACTATCAGTTGCACCTGTACAGAAAAAGAAGCAGCACTAAGGATGAAGATGAACAAGGGATATCACAGAGGGAAGAAGAGTTGGAGCCAGAGATAATCAGCCGGTCCATGTGGAAAGATTACAGGCGTCGCCCAGGTGAGCACATTATCACCTGGATGCTCCAATGCTGGGAAAATGGAGCCCACAGTTTGGACTTAGAGGGCAAGAAAGCCAGGCAATTGGGTTTCTTGTCCCGGGATGTGGGCATTGATAAGGATATGGGAAGACCGTCACAAATCCTCAGCCTCTGGAGATGACTTCTTTTGGGTGTGAAGGAAAGATACCCCTTCAAGGAAGATATTACAAGCTCCCCAAGCAAGTGGACCACCATGGAGAAAGGCATTCAATATTTGAGGGAGTTAGCTGTGCTGGAGATTATTTATAATGACTATGTGCCCAGAGACCCAGATGAAGTTCAATGCACACGACTTATGTGGCGAAAGTTTCTACAAAGTGCACCACCAAACAATGCCAGTTCCTTGGCAGTTGTCTCCTGGAAAGAAGATGAGAGGCAAACAGTGGAACAACTAACTGCTCAACTTCGGCAATATGAAGAAAATGTGTCTTGTTTCCTGCAGGCTGTTGTTTCGGCTGTTGTTTCAGCTGTAGAAAAAATGTCACGGAAGATTGACCAATTTGTGTCACTCTCCACCTGCCAGTACTCCAGCTGTTAAGAATAAGGGTCCCTGTGCTCAAGAGCAGGAATGTAAGGAGTATACACCCCAGGATGTTTCACGGTCCCATCCACAAGACCAAGGAGAGAATATGAGCATGTGGGATAGGCCACCTACCCCATCTACTCCAAGATCACCCACTCCAAAAGCACAGGCACTGGAGTTGCGGAAAGGAAGGGTTAAACGAAGCAACTCTCCTTGGAGGAATGCTGCTCTAGTTTCAAGTGAACAACCCTCTAGACAAGATAGGAGGGTTGATTTCAATTTTGATTCCCTCGAGGGGACCTCTGGTGTTTCCTGCGAAATAGTAAATGATGACTGCGATGACCAGTATTAGGGGGGCCGTGCCTCTAGCCAGGTGGAGGAAAGGGATAATCGGGTTTATTGGACTGTGTGGATTCGTTGGCCTGGCACATCAAGTCCACAAGAATACAAGGCTTTAGTGGACACCGGTGCACAATGTACTCTGATGCCATCAAATTTTAAAGGGACAGAATCCATTTGCATTTCTGGAGTGACGGGGGATCTAAACAGCTGTCTCTATTAGAAGCTGAAGCAAGTCTGACTGGAACAAATTGGCACAAGCATCCCATTGTGACAGGCCCCGAAGCTCCATGCATCTTAGGCATAGATTATCTTAAGAGAGGGTATTTTAAGGACCCAAGAGGATACAGGTGGGCCTTTGGTGTGACTACACTGGAGGCAGAAGAGATTGAACAATTATCCAGCATGCCCGGCCTTTCAGAGGACCCTTCTGTTGTGGGCTTGCTGAAGGTTGAGGAGCAACAGGTACCAATTGCAACCACAACAGTGCACCGTCGGCAATACTGCACAAACAGTGACTCTGTGATTCCCGTTCATAAGTTGATTCGCCAATTGGAGAGCCAAGGGGTGATCAGCAAAACTCACTCACCCTTTAACAGCCCTATATGGCCGGTACAAAAGTCTACTGGAGAGTGGAGACTGACAGTAGACTATCGTGGCCTGAATGAAGTCATTCCACCACTGAGCGCGACTGTGCCGGACATGTTGGAACTCCAATAAGAATTAGAGTCCAAGGCAGCCAAATGGTATGCCACCATTGATATTGCCAATGCATTCTTCTCAATCCCTTTAGCAAAAGAGTGCAGGCCTAAGTTTGCTTTCATTTGGAGAGGGGTGCAGTATACTTGGAATCGACTGCCCCAGGGGTGGAAACACAGCCCCACCATTTGCCATGGACTGATTCAGGCCACGCTGGAGGAGGGTGAGGCCCCAGAACATCTGCAATACATTGATGATATTGTGGTGTGGGGTGACTCAGCAGTGGAAGTCCTTGATAAAGAAGAGAAAATAATTCAAATTCTTCAAAAGACTGGTTTTGCCATTAAAGGCAGGAAAGTCAAAGGACCTGCACAGAAGATGCAGTTTTTAGGAGTAAAATGGCAGGATGGACGTCATCATATTCCAGTGGAGGTGGAGCCCTACTTGGAGTCTTTGGCAGAGAGCACCTGGGGAGGGTCGAGGCCGAGGCCGACACCTCAGGTTCTGGAGTCAGAGGATACAGAGGATCCGAGACCTGATACACTCCAAACAAGAAGGAGATACTGGCAGCATATGAAGGAGTTCAAGCTGCATAAGAAGTGATTGACACAGAAACACAACTCTTCCTAGCACCTCGACTGCCAGTGCTTGGCTGGATGTTCAAGGGGAAGGCACTCCCTATGCATCATGCAACCGATGTTACATGGAGTAAGTGGATCGCACTGATCACACAACCAGATTGCATAGGGAAGCCTAGCTGCCCTGGGATTCTGGAGGTGATCACAAACTGGTCAGAGTGCGAAGATGGTGAAATATCACCAGAGAAGGTGACACGTGTTGACGAGGCCCCATCGTATGATGAACTGCTAGAAGTTGAGAAGCGGTATGCCCTGTTTACCAATGGGTCCTGCTGCCTTGTGGGAAGGCACTGGAGATGGAAGGCAGCTGTATGGAGTCCCTTAAGCAAAATTTCAGAAGCTGCAGAAGGAGAGGGTGAATCCAGTCAGTTTGCAGAGGTAAAAGCCATCCAGTTGGCTTTAGACATTGCTGAACGGGAAAAATGGCCAAGTATCTACCTCTCCACTGATTCGTGGATGGTGGCAAACGCTCTGTGGGGATGGCTACAGCAATGGAGACAGAACAACTGGCAACGATGGGGCAAATGCGTCTGTGCTGCTCCACTGTGACAGAACACTGCTTCTCTAATGGAGAAACTAGTTGTGAAGGTGCACCATGTAGATGCTCACGTACCCAAAAATCGGGCCACGGAAGAACCTCTGCATAACCAGCAAGTTAACAAGGCTGCTAAGATTTCTCAGATAGATCAAGGGGTGGACTTAACCTTGGACACTATTATACAGGTTATCCATGGGTGTGAGACGTGTGCTACAATTAAACAAGCAAAACAGATGAAGCCCATATGGTATGGAGGACAATGGCAGAAATATAAATACGGAGAGGCCTGGCAGATTGATTACATCACACTGCCACATACTCGCCAAGGCAAACGCCATGTGCTCTCAATGGTGGAGGCAACCACAGGATGGTTGGAAACATATCCTGTGGCTTATGCCACCGCCCGGAACACTATTCAGGGCCTAGAAAGGAAAGTCCTCTGGCGACATGGCACACCAGAAAGAATTGAATCAGACAATGAGACACACTTCAGAAATTACTTCATAGATGGCTGGACCAAAGAGCATGGCACTGAATGGATTTATCATATTCCCTATCATGCACCAGCCTTGGGAAAAGTTGAGAGATACAATGGGTTCTTGAAAACCACAGTGAAAGCAATGGGAGGTGGAATTTTCAAGCATTGGGATACACACTTTGAAAAGGCCACCTGGTTAGTCAATTCCAGAAGATCTGTCAGTCGAGCTGGCCCTGCCCGATCAGAACCCTTACATACTGTAGGAGGTGACAAAGTCCCTGTGGTGCATATAAAAGACATGTTAGGGAAGGCAGTGTGGGTGTGTCCTGCCTCAGGTGAAGGCAAACCCATCCGTGGGATTATTTTTGTCAAGGACCTGGGTGTACTTGGTGGGTGATGTGCAAGGATGGGAAGATCCAATGTATGCCTCAAGGGAACTTGATTCTGGGTGAGAATAACTTGTGATTTAAATTGTGTAATGATAATTGTTGAATGTCATTATTCCTATAGTTGCTCTATGTTATGTATGTGTATATGATTATTATGTGTAAACCTAGACATGATGTGTTGATGGTGTAGAATAAGAAATGGAATGTCCTAGTTTTAGCCAGGATAGAATTAATTCCCGTGAGGAACCAGGAAAGGGTACAGCCTGAACAGATAACCCAGGCTGGCCAGTAGGTATTCGATACCATCCTAACGTCATGCCCAGTATATAGGTGGAGGCTAGCCGGAAAAAGCTCTCTTCTGGGGTTGCGTACTCTCAATCGTCGGTCCGGAGCGATCACTTAGGTCGGGTCCCAGGTGGTGAGCAACTGTATCATTCACCAGTTTTCTTTGTAATATTCCCTTGTGTTTGTCATAGTTTTTCCTCTTCAATTTTCCCTAGTAAGTTGTTCTTATTTCGACTTACGTGGGCTCTTTTACTTTTTTTCTCTCTCTCCGAGCCCCTCTGCATTCTGTCGAGAGGGGGAGGAGTTGTGGATTTTGTTTTCCCCTTTGCTCTGGTTTGGCAAAACCACAACATAGACTACACGGGGACCTACATACCACTGTAGATGGGGTCTGCGTACCTGCTTTTTTGTAGCTCCCAGATGCAGTGGCATAACTTTTACTGGCAGGCTGTATTTTCAATGGGAGCGGAGCAGGCCAAGTGTGAAAGAACGAGATAGCTCCCACAGGAAAGCAGCTGCAAAGGTGGAACAGTGCTGCCTGATAGGCTACACGGGGATCTAAGTATTACTGTAGGTGCGGTCTGCGTATTTTCTTTCTTGTAGCTCTAAGATGCAGTGGTGTAACTTCCACCGCAGTGTGTATTTTCAATGGGAGCGGAATAAATTCTCCTGGCAGCCTGTATTTTCAAAGGGAGCAGAGCAGGTCAAGTGCACAGGATTGGCGAAAGCTCCCATATCAGAGCAGCTGCAAATGTGGCACAGTGTTGGCTCATAGTCTACACAGGGAGCTACGCAGCACTTTAGGTTTCTTGTACTTCCCAGACGCAGTGGCGTAACATGTACCAGCAGTCTGTATTTCAAATGGAAGCTGAGCAGGCAAAGTGTGCGGGATTGGAGATAGCTCGCACAGCAAAGCAGCTGTAAATGTGGCATAGTGTTGGCTGATAGGCTAAACATGGATCTACATACCACTTTAGGTATGACATGCTTTCATTTAGCTCGCAGAGGCAGTGGCGTGACTTCTACCAGCAGCCTCTGTTTTAAATGTGAGCAGAGAAGGCCAAATGCGTGGGATTTGAGATAGCTCTTACAAGAAAGCAGATGCAAAGGTGGCACAGTGCTGGCCGATAGGATACACAGGGACCTATCAACCACGGTAGGCAAAATCTGCTTACCTGCTTTCTGGTAGAACTCAGAGGTAATGACGTACTATCTACCGGCAGCCTCTATTTTCAATGGGAACGGAGCAGTCCAAGTGCGCCGGAAAGATATAGCTGAACCAGGAAAGCAGCTGCAAAGGTGACACAGTTCTGACTGAAAGACTGCACGGGGACCAATGTACCACTGTATCTGGGGTCTGCGTATGTGCTTTCTTGTATCTCCGAGATGCAGTGGTGCAACTTCTACCGGCAGCCTGTATTTTTTCATCAGAAACTGAGCAGGCCAAGAGCGCGGGATTGGAGATAACTCCCACAGGAAAGCAGCTACAAAGGTGGAACAGTGTTGACTGATAGACTACACGGGGACCTACGTACCAATGTAGGTGTGGTCTTAGTACCTGTTTCCTGTAGCTCTGAGAACAAGTGGCGTTACTTGTAACGGTGGCATTTTTTTTTCAATGGGAGCTGAGCAGACCAAGTGTACGGGATTGGAGCTATCTCCCACAGGAAAGCAACTGCAAAAGTGGCACAGTGCTGGCTGATAGACTACACGGGGACCTACGAACCACTGTAGGTGGGGTCTGCGTATTTGCTTTCTTGTAGCTCTCAGAGGCAGTGGCGTTACTACTAACAGCAGCCTGTATTTTCAGTGGGACCTGAGCAGACTAGGTGAGCGTGATTGAAGATGGCTTCCACAGGAAGGCAACTGCAAAGGTGACACAGTTCTTGCTGATAGACTACATGGGGACCTACGAACCGCTGTAGGTGGGGTCTCCGTACCCGCTTTCTTCTAGCTCCCAGAGGAAGTGGCGTTAATTTTAACTACAGCCTATATTTTCAATGGGAGCTGAGCAGGCCAAGTGTGCGGGAATGGAGATAGCTCCTACAGGAAAGCAACTGCAAAGGTAGCAGAGTTCTGACTGAAAGACTGCATGGGGACCAATGTACCACTGTAGGTGGGGTCTGCGTACCTGCCTTCTTGTAGCTCCCAGACACACTAAAGTATCTTATACCAGTAGCCTGTACCATCAATTGGAGCTGAGTAGGCCAAGTGTGCGGGACTGGAAATAGGTTCCACAGGAAAGCAGCTGCAAAGGTGACACAGTGCTGGCTAATATGCTACACGGAGATCTACATACCACTGTCGGTGGTGTCTGCAAACCTGGTTTCTTTTAGCTCCCAGACGCAATGGTGTAAGTTCCACTGGCAGTCTATATTTTTTCAAGGGGAGATGAGCAAGCCAAGTGCGCGGGATTGGATATAGCTCCCACAGGAAAGAAGTTTCAAAGGTGGAACAGTGCTGACTAATTAGCTACAAGGGTACCTACCTACCACTGTAGGTGTGGTCTTCGTACCTTTTTCTTGTAGCTCTCAGAGGAAATGGCATTATTTTTAGTGCAGCATGTATTTTAAGTGGGAGTTGAGTAGGCAAATAAGGCGGGATTGATGATAGCTCCCACATGAAAGCAGCTGCAAAGGTGACACAGTTCTGGCTGATAGGCTACATGGGGACCTAAGTGCCATTGTAGGTTTGGTCTGTGTACCTAGCTCTATGATGCAGTGACATAACATGTACCGACAGGTTGCATTTCAAATTGGAGCTTAGCACGCCAAGTGTGCGGGATTTGAGATAGCTCCCACAGGAAAGCAACTGCAAACGTGGCACAGTACCGGTTGATAGGCTACAGGGGGACCTCTGTACCCGGCAGCCTTTATTTTCAATGGGAGGTGAGCAGGCCAAGTGCGCGAGATTATAGATAGCTCCCGCAAGAAAACAGCTGCAAAGGTGGAACAGGATTGGTTGATAGGCTACATGGGCTGCTTTCTTGTATTTTCCAGAGGTAGTGGTGTAACTTCTACCTGTAGCCTGTATTTTTTAATGGGATCTGAACAGCCAAATGCGTGTGATTAGAGATAGCTCAACCAGGAAATCAGCCTCAAAGCTGGCAAAGTGTTGGCTGCTAGGATACACGGGGACCTACGTACCACTGTAGGTGGGCTCTGCTTACCTGCTTTCTTGTAGCTCCACTACGTAGAGGTGCAACGTCTACCAACCGCCTGTATTTTCAATGGGAGCTGAGCAGGCCAAGTGTGCAGGATTGTAGATGTGTCACACAGGAAAGCAGCTGCAAAGGTGGCACAGTGTCTTCTTATAGACTACAGGGGGATCTCTGTACCCTCAGTCTGTGTTTTCAATGGGAGCTGAGCAGGCTAAATGCGTGTGACTGGACAGACATATCTCCCACAGGAAAGCAGCTGCAAAGGTCGCACAGTGCCTGCTGATAGACTACAGGGGGACCTCTGTACCCAGCAGCCTGTATTTTCAATGGAGTTGAGCAGGCCAAAAGCGCGGGATTGAAGGTAGCTCCCATAGGAAAGCAGCTGTGTCGTAGTTTTTCCCAAAGGGAGAAAAAGGGAAAAAAAAACTGCAACTCCTCCCTCACAGCGAATCGGAGAGGGGATCGAGGTTGAAAAAAAAAGGTAAAAGAGCCCGCGTAAGTTGAAATAAGAACAATATACTAGGGAAAATTGAAGAGGAACAACTATAACAAAAACAAGGGATTATTGCAAAGAAAACTGGTGAGTGATTCAGTTGCTCACCACCCAGAACATGACCTAAGGGACCGCCCCGCACCGGCGACCGAGAGCCCTCGACCCCGGAAGAGAGTTTCTCCCGGCTAGCCTCCACCTATATACTGGGCATAAATTTAGGATAGTATGGAATACTGGCTGGTCATTCTGGGTCAGCTGTTCAGGCTGTACCCTTTCCTGGTTCCTCATGGGAATCAATTCTATCCTAGCTCAAACCAGGACAAGCTGCAAAGGCATAATCGTGCTGACTCATAGGCTACATGGTGACCTACATCCCACTTTAGGTGGGCTCTGCGTACCTGTTTCTTATAGGTCCCAGAGGCAGTGACGTAACTTATAACGGCAGCATGTATTTTCAACGGGAGATGAGCAGGCCAAGTGAGCAGGACTGGAGATAGTTCCCACAGGAAAGCAGCTGCAAAGGTGCAACAGTGCTTACTGATAGGCTACACGGGGACCTAGGTACCACTGTAGGTGGGGGTCTGTGTACCTGCTTTCTTGTAGCTCCCAGACACAGACGGGTAACTTCTTCCAGCAGCCTGTATTTTCAATGGGAGCTGAGCAGGCCAATTGCGTGGGATTGGAGAGAACTGCCACAAGCAAAGTAGCTGCAAAGGTGGCAAAGTGCTGCCTGATAGGCTACACGGAGACCTACGTGTCACTATAGGTGGGATCTGCATACCTACTTTCTTGTAGCTCCCAGAGGAATTGGTGGTGGTAGAAATTACTTCAAACATCAGTCTGTATTTTCAATGGGAGCTGAACAGGCCAGTGCGTGGAACTGGAGATAGCTCCTACAGGAAAGTAGCTGCAAAGGGAGCACAGTGCTGGGTGATAGGCTACACGGGGACCTACTTACCAGTGTAGGTGTGGTCTGCGTACCTGTTTTCATGTAGCTCCCAGATGCAGTGGCGTAACTTCTAGCGACAGTCTGTATTTTTTCAATGGGAGCTGAGACGGCGGGGGACTGAAGATAGCTCCCACGGGAAAGCAGTTGAAAAGGGAACTATACAGGGTCTGGGATGGTAGTGATTTTCCACAGCAGCTCTTGCAGTGCTGTGCTTAATGTTGATATCAATATTATGACTACTGCTTGCACAGCATAAGGGCTTTCCCTCCAGCATTCCTTCCCCCACCTTCACCAATAGCTGTGGGTGAGCATAACCTTGAGAGGGACCACGGCCAGAACAGCTGACCCAGGCTGACCAAGGAGATATTCCATATCATATGACGTCAGCTCAGTAATATAAACTCGGGGAGAAGAGAAGGAAGGGGAGTCAAGATTCATTTCTGGCCTTCCAAAAGCAACTGCTACGCGTACCGAAGCCCTGCTTCTCGGGAGGTGGCCGGACATCGCTACAGATGGGAAGTAGAGATTAACACCTTTATCTGCCTGTGCTTTGCTTCCTGCGTGCGCGGCTTTACTGTTTCTTTATTGAACTGCTTTTATCCCAACCCACGAGACTCCCATCTTGTTATCTCCCCTTCCCTGGCTCACTGGGGAGGTGGGGGATAGAGCGGTGTGGTTGACACCTGGCATCTAGCCAGGCTCAAACTACCTCAGCCTTTTGGGCGCCCAACATGGAACGAGATAATAACAGTTTTACATTAAATGCATTGTAATTATAGCATGCCAATGAGTGCAAAGTTCCTGTGCTGGTAACAGAGTCCTGCTGTAATGCAGCTTATCTTACACTTTGTAATGTTTGGGGACATGATGCTACTAACACTGACTCTGTGCTGCGCTCTTACCTTGATAACTTTGCTAAGTTGGCTGTATGATTTTGTGAAAAGGATGAAAGGGCCTTGGAACATGATGGCCCAAATAATAATAGTCAATCTAATTCTATTACTTATCGATTTACTGTGCTGTGGGAGCTATCTTGTGGAGGTGAGGGGCAAAGCACCTCTTTCCCTTCAGCTCGGACTGATGTAGACAATTTTGTTATACAGACTTCCCAGGTCCTTAGTCACCCTTATATGAGAGTTTTAATATTAGTAATTACTATTTAGCTGCTATATTACATATTTTGTGCAATCTGGACTCATCTGGGTATCAGAGAGGACAAATTTGAGATGGAAACATGTTAAAATGCCCCCTGAATGTCCCTGGGTGGCAGGGTGTGTGGATGAATTTAGGCAAATTCCTAGGACAGTTATCACCTCCTGTAACCTGAGATTTTACACCTGAACAGATAAAAAACCCTACTTTACTGGCACGTCTACCTGCTAGAAGGGTGTCTTGCCTACACCAATGAGGTCCATGAGGTTTAGGCACTATACTGGAGCCTAGTCACTGCCTACTGAGCCGCACTCAAGATCTCTCAGAGAACTATGTTTTAAGTGGAAACTCAAATTGTATCTGAGACCACAATGGTTGAGTCAGGGAATCAAATAACAACCACAGTGGTTGCCCCAGTAGTGAAAAAGAAACAGTGGAAAAGGAGGTCAAGTTCATATCATTGATTAGTAAGGGCAGAAGAGGAGGAAGAGGAAAGGTTAGAAGAAGAAGCTGGTCCTTCAGTAAGGAGATCAGGACCAGGAGTGAAAGAAATCGAAAAGGAAATGGAAACTACTCGGTCCCTAACCTCATCATAACTTCGAGATATGACAAAAGATTATATCGAGGAATCCACAATCGTGAAAAACTTATCTACACAGGAAGGCAGATAAGCAGGCACTTCTTTATTATGCAGCACTGGGAAAACAAGGGGGATAGCTCCTCCTTATGAGCTTCGTTGTTAGTTACCATTTTTAGGTTTTTATACGGCTCAAACAAAAGAATCAAATTTGCCAACACAAGCATGCATAAAATGTCCATCTATATATTTAGCCCTTCACATTGATTGGTTCCCAACAAAAACAAAATTTCAAAAATCACAGTGATTGGTCAAAAAAAGATATCAGTCCCTTTGTTTTAGTAACAACTAAGGTAACAGCCAATGTAACCTAAGGAATACATTTACCAGGGTCTTGTAGTTAAGGTAACAGCTAAGGTAACCTAACAAATATATTTTCCAGGGTCTCCTAGCTAATGTAATAGGTCCCTATCAGGCGTGGTATGTAACTCTTGCAGTTTATCTTTATGAGATTCCAATGAATACTTACTTAATCAATAGGTGTTTGAGTCTGTAATGGAAGTGGTCATGTTCGTTAATCAAATCATGAAAGAATAGTTGTGCAAGGAACCATTTAAAGTAATTTGAAAAGTCTTGTAAAACTTTAACCGCAAAGTTTCTACAATGTGCACAGGTGCAGTTGGCTAAGGTGTTTATAGGAGGTACAATAGGTTGTGCATGAACTGATAAGAGCCAAGAGAAGAGTTCATGAGCGGGCCACTAGAGGAAGACTACTGACTTCATCCCAGCGACCATCATACAACCACCAGGAGGCAAAAGAAGACCCCCTAGTAACAAGACGGGCACATGCGCAGAGTACATCAGGGAGCGATGTACCCGACCGATAAGGACTGTATAGGAGGACTCTTATACAGGGAGGGGTGGGTCGCGCACCGTTGGTGGAGCAGAGTATCCTGGCTGCCCAGCGCTGTTTTGCTTATTTGCCGCTTGCTTAATAAATTTGATCTATGAGTCACTTAAATTGGCCTGTGAACTTTATCACAGCAACTTATAACAGTGTCATTTGCATGTGCTTAGCTAATTGATTGAACTATTACAAAGTGATTAACAAGTGCTTAGCAAGTGTTTGATTACTTATGGTGATGATAAGTTGTTAACAAAAATAATTATGTATTGGCAAAATTTCCCCAGGATTGTCATATGGTGGTGGATTACTTTTGAACTGATCATTGTCTCTTGTCAATGCTGTCAAGATTCTATTGCTCCATAGTGTTCTTTGTATTATTTCTCTTTGTTGCAGCAATATGCCAAATAGATCACAAAAAACATTATAATCAATAACAAAAGTGTTTCAATCAGTGACTTTATCCAGGATTTTAGGTCCAGTCCCTCAAAAACTTTATCTATCCAGCTTGTGTTCATGTCTTCCCTAATTTCCCGTGTTTCCCTTTCCATGTTGTCTAATTGATCTAAATCGTGTTCTACATCTGTGGTGACATTTGGAATGTGTATGCAACAATGGTCTACTCTGTCTTTTAGGAGGCCACACACCCCATGTTCTTTCAGTAACAGCATGTCCAGAGTCAGTCTATTTTGCAATGCCATTCTAGAGGTAGCCTGTAATTGTAAATCCAGTTGTTTAAATCCCTTTCTTGTCACATTTGCCAACCGTTCAACCTGCCCGGTCAAACTGTGCTGAAATTGTATACTTGTTCACATTCCCACCAAGGAAACTTTTTTTCCTTTTCTCTTGTCAAAGTACTTCTATCTAATACTAACCTGCTTACTGTGAATTCAAGTCCATCCCATTCAAAACACCAAGATGTCTTAGCCCTGTATCTGAATTTTAAGTTTACACTAACACCCCAAACTGAATTCCATTCCTCCCCCCTGTTTGCTGTTCTGTTAACCTGTTCACATTCCCATTTCATAGTCATTCGGGACACATTCCTTGTTTTTGGTTCATCATATCTGCACCACTCAACATCTCCAAATCTTCCTATGGCGGTAAATTAAAAATTAAGCAACTTATAACAGTCCACTCTATTACCGGGGATTGTCCATTGCTTTCTAATGTAATCTACTTTCTCTTCCCAATTTATCACTGCTTTTTGTTTACAGTGTGCAGTCCCATTTTTCATAACAGTGGTAAAATTCATGGTTAAGATTCCCCAAGGAATGGACTCTCCTACTGCCTGTGGTATAGGTAGGCAAGCAGTAATTTGGGAGACATTTGGCAGATGTGCAAATTCCTTAATCAAACCTATAATCAGATTTTCCTCCTGAGTTTTTCTGGTATTGGAATTACATGTTCCGAGTCTATTTCTGTTTGGACTGGAGTCTGGGCCTGAACATTCAATACAAATTGATTTGACCATCGAATTTTGATCCATGTTTCCACCACCATAGACTGAAAAAAAAAAACCAAACCACCACTTATTCATGTTTCAGAGTTAACTTCAATTTCTCAAGATCTTCTACCACTCTCCCATTTCCATGGGCTCGATAGTATCTTCTTCACCCGAGTGTAGTGGATCCAGGCATCTGATTCGGCAATCTTGATTGCAGTGAAGGTGGTCAGCAACACCTGGTATGGTCCCTTCCACCTTCCTTGCAGAGGTTCTTTATTCCAGGTCTTTATGTAGATATAATCTCCAGGCAGGATGTTGTGTACTGGATGTTCCAAAGTAAGAGGTTTATTCCACACTACTGCACTTCGGAGCCTGTTTATAGTTTTTTCCAAGAGAAAGTAAATAGTTATACACATCTTGTTTTCGTTTTACATGCATGTTTGGACTGGGTTAAGGAACCTCATAGGGATTTCCATACATTATCTCATAAGGCTGACCAAGGAGATATTCCATACCATATGACGTCAGCTCACTAATATAAACTGGGGGAGAGGAGCAGAAAGGGGAGGCAAGATTCATTTCTGGTCTTCCAAAAGCAACCGCTACGCTTACGAAAGCCCTACTTCTCGGGAGGTTTCTGGACATCTCTGCAGATGAGAAGTAGAGAGTAACAGCTTTATCTGCTTTTACTTTGCTTCCTGCCACTGCGGCTTTGCTGTTTCTTTATTAAACTGCTTTTATCTCAACCCACGTTACTCCCATCTCATTTTCTCCCCTTCCCCGGCTTGCTGGGGAAGGTGGGGGATAGAGCGGTGTGGTGGTCACCTGGCATCCAGCCAGGGTCAAACAATCACAGTGACAAAGTGCTAGCTGCTATGCTGGTGGACTTGGGATAACGTCCACAGGAAAGCAGCTGCAAAGGTGACACAGTGCTAGCTGATAGGCTACATGGGGATCTACGTAACACCCTAGTGGGATTAGCGTACCTGCTTTCTTGTAGCTCCTAGTGGCAGTGACATAACTTCTACTGGCAGTCTGTATTTCAAACGGGAGCTGGGCAGGCCAAGTGCACAGGACTGAAGGTAGCTCTCACAGGAAAGTAGCTGTGCCCTGGTTTTACACAAAGGGAGAAAAGGGAAAAAAAAAACCCGTGACTCCTCCCCCTCCCCCTCCCAGCGGAATGCAGAGGGGATCGGAGAGGAAAAAAAAAAAAGTAAAAGAGCCCGCGTAAGTTGAAATAAGAACAATTTACTAGCGAAAATTGAAGAGGAACAACTATAACAAAGACAAGGGGATATTACAAAGAAAACTGGTGAGTGATGCAGTTACTCACCACCCGGAACCCGACCTAAGCAATCGGTCCGGACAGGCGACCGAGAACCCGTGACCCCGGAAGAGAGCTTTTTCCGGCTAGCCTCCACCTATATACTGGGCATGACGTTAGGATGGTATCGAATACCTACTGGCCAGCCTGGGTTATCTGTTCAGGCTGTACCCTTTCCTGGTTCCTCATGGGAATTAATTCTATCCTGGCTAAAACTAGGACATTCCATTTCTTATTCTACACCATCAACACATCATGTCTAGGTTTACACATAATAATCATATACACATACATAACATAGAGCAACTATAGGAATAATGACATTCAACAGCTATCATTATACAATTTAAATCACAAGTTATTCTCACCCAGAATCAAGTTCCCTTGAGGCACACATTGAGTCTCCCCATCCTTGCACATCACCCACCAAGTACACCCAGGTCCCTGAGCAAAAATAATCCCACAGATGTGTTTACCTTTACCTGAGGCATGAATCACACAGACTGCCTTCCCTAACATGTCTTTTATATGTACCACAGGGACTTTGTCCCTTTCTACAATGTGTAAGGGTTCTGATCGGGCAGGGTCAACTCAACTGACAGATCCTCTGGAATTGACTAACCAGGTGGCCTTATCCAAGTGTGTATCCCAATGCTTGAAAGTTCCACCTCCCGTTGCTTTCAGTGTGGTTTCAATAACCCATTGTATCGCTCAACTTTTCCTGAGGCTGGTGCCTGATAGGGAATATGATAAACCCATTCAGTGTCATGCTCTTGGGCCCAGGCATCTATGAGGTTTTTTCTGAAGTGTGTCTCATTTTCTGATTCAATTCTTTTTGGGGTTCCATGTCACCAGAGGACTTTCCTTTCAAGGCCCTGAATAGTGTTCCGGGTGGTGGCATGAGCCAAAGAATATGTTTCCAACCATCCTATGTGTCGTGATTTTGCCCAGCTAGCACAGCAACACCACGACAGTCTCTCGCTCGGTGACGCCATTCACCCCCACCCTCGTAAGGACGGAGGAGCCCCCAGCGAAATGGGAGTAAAAAGATAAGCAAGGTTGTTGTGGATTGAGACAAGGGCAGGGAGGGCTTGCTGCCCATTACGGTTCTGGGCAAAATAGATTCCAGTACTCAACTTAGAGAGGAAAGTAGGAAAGTTTATTCTATAAGAAACAGAATGGAATAAAAGCAAAAAGGGAGTAGGATGATGAGAAAATTACAACCAACACTTTAAGATCTCCCTCCCCCATCCCTCCTTTCTTCCCGGGCCCAACTCACTGCTCCTGATATATCTACCTCCTCCTCCCTCAAGGGCTCAGGGGGGCAGGGAGTGGGGGATGTGGTCAGTCTCTAACAGATGGGCTCTGCCCCTTCTGTCTTCTCAGATGAGGACGACTGCTGACATTCTTCCCCTGCTCCAACACAGGGTTTCTCGCCCGGGACACAGTCCTTAACGAACTTCTCTGGTGTGGGTTGTTCCCAATAGCTGTGACTTCTGCTGATACAGGGTCCCTCACACGGGACGTAGTCCTTGGTAAATATCTGTGGTGTGGATTCTTTGTCACGGTTGCAGTTTCTGCAGTTACAAGGTCCCTCTCTCGGGATGAGGCCTCTTCTGGGCATAAGTTTAATGAGCTGCTTTGTCGTTAGCCTACACGGCCTACTCCGGCCATAGTGATAAAGGGTCCCTCCCACGGGACACGACCTCTTCCGGTCATAGTTTTAAAGAAGATAATCATTGCCCCTGGCTCGGGGTCTGCAGTGAAGTGGTTGGGTCCCTCCCATGGGACACGACCTCCTCCGGCCATAGTCACTGTCCCTGGCTCGGGGCCTTTAATGAAGTGAATTGCTGCCCCTTGTCTGGGGCCAGCTTCAGCAAAATGAGTCTTTGCCCCTGATACAGGCTCATTATCAAAATGAGTTTCTAACACTGATGCGGGGTCTTTATAAAAATGAAAATAAATCTCAGCTTCACCAGTTCTCTCCATAGAATGCAGGGGAGTCTCTGCTCCAACACACCTCCTCCTTCTCTTTCATCACTGACCTTGGAGTCCTCATGGTTGTTTCTCTCACTGTTCCTACTCCTTGCACCACCACCAGCCAGAAGAAGAAAGGGCAGAAGAAAGAAGAAGATTGATTAAAGAAACCTTCTCTTCCGGCTTCTTGTTAAAAAGTGATCGTGGAGGCGTCTAATTGGCTCAGTCCCAGATGTGTGTCTGACAAAGAGCTACGGAGGGTTGCAAGCAACTTCTTACACGAGCCATCATTACAGCCCCTTCCCAAAAAAGGCTATCATGTCAAACCATGACACTATGGTTGCCTCCACCATTGTGAGCACATGGTGTTTGCCATGTAATCAATCTGCCAGGCCTCTCCGTATTTATATTTCTGCCATCATCCTCCATACCATATGGGCTTCAGCCATTTGGCTTGTTTAATTGTAGCACGTCTCACACTAATGGATAACCTGTGCAAGAGTGTCCAAGGTTAAGTCCACCCCTCGATCACGAGCCCATCTATAGGTAGCATCTCTGCCTTCATGATCTGATGTATAATGGGCCCATTGAGCTAAAAATAATTCCCCCTTATGTTGCCAATCCAGATCTATCTGAGAAAGCAGCCTTGTCAACTTGCTGGTTATGCACATGTTCTTCTGTGGCCCACTTTTTGGGTACGTGAGCATTTACATGGCGCACCTTCACAACTAGTTTCTCCATTCGAGCAGCAATGTCCTGCCATAGTGGAGCAGCACAGACAACTTTGCCCCGTCGTTGCCAGTTGTTCTGTCTCCATTGCTGTAGCCATCCGCACAGAGCGTTTGTCACCATCCACGAATCAGTGGAGAGGTAGATCCTTGGCCATTTTTCCCGTTCAGCAATGTCTAAAGCCAACTGGATGGCTTCTACCTCTGCAAACTGAATGGATTCACCCTCTCCTTCTGCAGCTTCCGAAATTTTGCTTAAGGGACTCCATACAGCTGCCTTCCATCTCCAATGCCTTCCCATAAGGAAGTAGGATCCATCAGTAAACAGGGCATATCGCTTCTCAACTTCTGGCAGTTCATCATACGATGGGGCCTCGTCAACACGTGTCACCTTCTCTGGTGATATTTCACCATCTTCGCACTCTGGCCAGTTGGTGATGACCTCCAGAATCCCAGGGCAGCTAGGCTTCCATATGCGAGCTTGTTGTGTGATCAGTGTGATCCACTCACTCCATGTAACATCAGTTACATGATGCATAGGGAATGCCTTCCCCTTGAACATCCAGCCAAGCACTGGCAGTCGAGGCGCTAAGAGTTGTGTTTCTGTGTCAATCACTTCTGATGCAGCTTGAACTCCTTCATATGCTGCCAGTATCTCCTTCTCTGTTGGAGTGTATCGGGCCTCAGATCCTCTGTATCCCCGACTCCAGAACCCGAGTGGTCGGCCTCAATCCTCCCCAGGTGCTCTCTGGCTCCAACTCTTCTTCCTTCTGTGATATCCCTTGTTCATCTTCATCCTTAGTGCTGCAAACTGGGTTTTTTCTGTGTTATTTTTTCTGTACAGGAGTAACTGATACTGGCACAAATTGATACTCTGATTCAACAGCAAATGTATCAGTTGCCTGGGTTTGAGTAGTCACAGTTGTAAAAGCAGCAGTCTGAGTTTGAGTGGACACAGCAACAATATCCACTGTCTGGGTATGAGTGTCCACAGTGGTAACAGCAAGGGAGTCTGCTGTTTCGGTGTGAGTGTTCACAGCTGCAACAGGGACATCCACTGCTGGAGTCGGAACAGCAACTGGTTCTGGCACAGCTGAATTGACTGCAACATCCACTGCTGGAGACGGAACAGCAACTGCTTCTGGCACAGATTAATTAGGAATGGGTTCATGTGTTCTCCAAATCTTTACAGGTAAAAAGTTCCTTGTACACCTGCCCATATTCTGCATGCCTCTCCTCAAATACCTACCCAACCTCACAGTTCTCCAAAAAACAATTTTTACAATCTAAGCCAAGGTGAAAAAAAGGGAAAATAATAAAAACATGGTAATTAGAACATTCCAAGTATTATTGTTAGAATCCATTGGAAGCACCTTGAAGATATGAGGGTAGAGTGACATAGTGGGAGGAATTAAACGTGTCAGTTTTTCCCCTAAATTGAAAGTCATTATTAAGTTCTAGGAGAAAATGTGGAAGAGATAAAAAAGCCATGTACACATTCCAACCCAACTTAATAACCCATGAGACAATCATATCATAAGCCAATCCAAACCAGTGCAGTAGCATGAGAATTTTCATACATTTTCCACAGACGAGAAAAAAAGGTGAGCTGGCCAAGTGCGCGGGATTGGAGGTAACTCCCACGGGAAAGCAGTAGCAAAGGTTGAACAGTGCTGGCCTATAGCCTACACAAAGACCTACGTAACACTGTATGTGGGGTTCCCATATCTGATTTCTTGTAGCTGCCTGTGGCAGTGATGCAACTTCCACTGGCAGCCTGTATTTTTCAATGAGACCTGAGCAAGCAAAATGGCGCAGGATTGAAGATAGCTCCTACAGGAAAGCAGCTGCAAAGGTTTTACAGTGCTGACCGATAGGCTACACGGGCACCTACATATCACTGTAGTTGGGCTCCTGGTACCTGCTTTCATGTAGAATCCAGACACAGTGGCGTAACTTCTACCGGCAGCCTGCATTTTCAATGCAAAGTAAGCAGGCCAAGTGCATGGGATTGGAGATAGTTCCCATATGAAAGGAGCTGCAAAGGTTGCACAGTGCTGGGTGATAGGCTACCTGGGGATCTACTTACCACTCTAGGTGAGGTCTGCCTACATGCTCTCTTGTAGCTCCCTGTGGCAGTGGCGCAACTTCCACCGGCAGCTTGTCTTTTAAGTGCGAACTGAGTAGGCCAAGTGCACGGCACTGGAGATAGCTCCCACAAGAAAGCAACTGAAAAGGTGGCTTTACTGGGTCTTGGATGGTAGTTATTTTCCACAGCAGCTCTTGCAGTGCTGTGCTTCCTGTTTATAATATTCACTAGCCAATTTAAGTGACTCATAGATCACATTTATTAAGCAAGCGGCAAATAAGCAAAACAACTCTGCTCCACTAACGACGTGTGATCCCCCCCCCCCCCGTATCACAGTCCTTTTATAGAGTCCTTATCGGTCGGGTGCATTGCTCCCTGGTGTACTCTGCGCATGTGCCTGTCTTTTTACTAGGTGGTCTTCTTCTGCCTCCTGGTGGTTGTAGGATGATCGCTGGGATGAAGTCAGTAATCTTCCTCTAGTGACTCGCTCATGAACTCTTCTCTTGGCTCTTATCAGCTCATGGGCAACCTATTGTACCTCCTATAAGCATCTCAGCCAACTGGACCTGTTCACATTGTAGAAACTTTACAGTTAAAGTTTTACAAGACTTTTACAATGACTTCAAATGATTCCTTGCACAACTATTCTTTCCTGATTTGACAGCCTGTATTTTTTTCATTCTTTCCTGATTTGACAGCCTGTATTTTTTCAATGGGAGCTGAGCAGGCCAAGTGCGCAGGATTGGAGATAGCTTCCACAGAAAAGCAGCTTCAAAGGTTGCACAGTGCTTGCTGATAGGCTACACGGGGACCTACGTACCACTGAGGTGAGATCTGCGTACCTGCTTTCTTGTAGCTCCCAGTGGCAGTGGCGTAACTTCCACCAACAGCCTGTATTTTTTCAATGGGAGCTGAGAAGGCCAAGTGAGCGGGATTGGAGATAGCCCCCACTGAATAGCAGCTGAAAAGATGGCACAGTGCTTGGTGATAGGCTACACGGGGACGTACGTACCACTAAAGATGAAATCTGCGTACCTGTTTTCTTTTAGCTCCCAGACGCAGTAGCGTAACTTATACCGGCAGTCTATTTTTTCAATGGCAATTGAACAGGAAAAGTGCACGGGATTGGAGATAACTCCCACAGCAAAGTAGCTGAAAACGTTGCACAGTGCTGCCTGATAGGCTACATGGAGACCTATGCACCACTGTAGGTGGGATCTGGGTACCTGCTTTCTTGTAGCTCAAAGATGCAGTTGCATAATATCGACAGCCTGTATTTCAAAGGGGAGCTGAGACTGCGGGGGACTGGAGATAGCTCCTACAGGAGAGCAGCTGACAAGGTGGCTGTAGTGGGTCTGGGATGGTAGTGATTTTCCACAGCAGCTCTTGCAGTGGTCTGCTTACTGTCGATATCAATATTATGACTACTGCTCGCAGAGCATCAGGTCTGTCCCTCAAGCATTCCTTCCCTCACCTTTACCAATAGCTGTGGGTGAGCACAATTTTGGGAGGGACTATGGCCAGGACAGCTGACTCAGGCTGACCAAGGAGATATTCCATACCATATGACGTCAGCTCAGTAATATAAACTGGGGGAGAGGAGCAGGAAGGGGAGGTGAGATTCCTTTCTGGCCTTCCCAAAGTAACCGCTACGCGTACTGAAGCCCTGCTTCTCGGGAGGTGGCCGGACATCGCTGCTGATGGGAAGTAGAGAGTAACAGCTTATCTGCTTTTGCTTTGCTTACCGCGCGCGCGGCTTTGCTGCTTATTTATTAAACTGCATTTATCTCAACCCACGAGACTCCCATCTTATTTTCTCCCCTTCCCTGGCTTGCTGAGGAGGTGGGGGATAAAGCGGTGTGGTGGGCGCCTGGCATCCAGACAGTCTCAAACTACCACAGTCCTTTTGGCGCCCAACGTGGGGCGAGATAATAGCAGTTTTACATTAACTGCATTGCAATTACAGTAAGTCAATGAGTGCAAAGTTCCTGTGCTGGTCACGGAGCCTTGCTGTTATGCAGCTTATCTTACACTTTCTAATGTTTGGGAACACGATGCTACAAACATTGACTCTGTGCTGTGCTTTAACCTTAATAGCTTTGCTAAGCTGGCTATATAATTTTGTGAAAAGGATGAAAGGGCCTGGGAACACGATGGCCCAAATAATAATAGCAAGTCTCATTCTGTTACTGATGAATTTAGTGTGCTGTGGGAGCTATCTTGTGTAGGCCATGGGGCAAAGCACCTCTTTCTCCTCAGCTCGGACTGATCTAGACAATTTTGTTATATAGACTTCCCAGATCCTTAGTCACCCTTATACGAGAGTTTTAATATTACTAATTAACATGGTTGATATATTATATATCTTGTGGAATCTGGACTCATCTGGGTATCAGAGAGGACAAATTTGAGATGGAAACATGTTAAAATGCCCCCTGAAGCGGCCAGTCCCTGGGTGGCAGGGTGTGTGGATGAATTTAGGCAAATTCCTAGGATGGTTATCACCTCCTGTAACCTGGGATTTTACACCTGAACAGATAAAAAACCGTGCTTTACTGACACGCTACCTGATAGAAGGGTGTCTTACCTACTCTAATGAGGCCCATCAGGTTCAGGCACTATACTGGGGCCTAGTCTCTGCCTACCGAGCTGCATTCCAGTCCTCTCAGAGAACTATGATTGAAGTGGAAACTCAAACGGTACCTGAGACCAACATAGTTGAGTCAGTCGCAGTCCAGTCCTCTCAGAGAACTATGGCCGAGGTGGAAATTCAAACTATACCTGAGACTACCATGGTTGAGTCAGGGAACCAAACAACAACCACAGTGGTTGCCCCAGTAGTGAAAAAGAAGCAGTGGATAAGGAGGTCAAGTCCATATCATCGATTAGTAAGGGCAGAAGAGGAGGAAAAGGAAAGGCTAGAAGAAGAAACTGGTCCTTCGGTAAGGAGATCAGGAGAAGGAGTGAAAGAAATCGAAAAGGAAATGGAAACTACTCTGTCCCTCACCTCAACAGAACTTAGAGATATGCGAAAAGATTACAGTCGCCAGCCAGGTGAGCGGATTGGTGCCTGGCTGCTCCGATGTTGGGATAACGGGGGTGACAGTCAGCAATTGGAAGGCAGAGAAGCCCAACAGCTAGGATCTCTTGCTAGGGACCGGGGAATTGATAGAGGCATTGGAAAGAAGACCTCAATTTGTAGTCTCTGGAAACGGCTCCTCTCAAGTGTACGGACAAGATACCCATTCAAGGAAGACCTTGTAAATGCCCGAGGAAAGTGGACTAGAGTTGATGAAGGCATCCAATATCTAAGGGAATTAGCTGTGTTGGAAGTCATCTATGGTGATCTAGATAATGCTTAGGCCTCCACAGATCCAGATGATGTCCAGTGTACACGGGTCATGTTGAGAAAAGTGATTCAGAGTGCGCCAGCTACATATTCTAATATCTTGGCAATGATGTATCTCCCAGACATGGATATACCAACAGTGGAGAGGGTATCTTCTTGGTTACAGAACTATGAAGAGAGCCTCTGCACCTCCTCATCAGTGTGGGATGATGGCCTGACTGTCAGAACTGCCCCAAGAATTCAGTCATCCACTGTCCCGACCAGGGGAAAAGGAAGTCCCAGACGCAGAAGTACACCGCAAAATGAACTCTGGCTCTTTTTGCTGGCCAAGGAGAGGATATGAGGAAGTGGGATGGTGAACCCACTCTCCAGCTGGAAGCGCGTGTACGTGAACTAAGGGGGAAGACAGCTGTTAGAAAAGGACCACCCAAGAGGGCTGTCAGCAGAGTGGCTGCCAAAACAAAAGAGGACAATCAACAATCTCCAAGACATAGAAGAACTGCAACTACTTCCTTCGATGTCAATGAGGAGACTTCAGGTCTAAAATTGCAAGGATCAGATAGCAAATACTATGATGAAGAACAGAAATAGAGGGTCCCTGCCTCCAGCCAGGAGGAGGAAAGGGATGACCGAATCTACTGGACTGTGTGGGTTCGATGGCCTGGCACATCAAACCCACAAAGGTATAAAGCCTTAGTAGACACAGGGGCACAGTGTACATTGATGCCACCAAGGTATAGAGGCACAGATTCTGTCTGGATCTCTGGAGTGACAGGGGGATGTGAAGAATTATCTGTATTAGAGGCTGAAGGGAGCTTAACAGGGGACAAATGGAAAAAACACCCCATTGTGACTGGTCCAGAGGCCCCTTGTATTCTTGGCATAGATTACCTCAGGAGAGGGTACTTCAAAGACCCCAAGGGGTATCGATGGGCTTTTGGTATAGCCACTGTAGATACAGAGAAAATCAAACAACTCTCTAATTTACCTGGCCTCTCAGAAGACCCTTTTGTTGTGGGATTGCTGCTTGTTCAAGAGCAACAGGTACCAATTGCTACCAGGACAGTGCACCGGAGGCAATATCGCACGAACCGAGATTCCCTGGCTCCCATCCGTGAGTTGATTCATCAACTGGAGGCTCAAGGAGTAATTAGCAAAACTCATTCCCCATTTAATAGTCCCATATGGCCTGTGAAAAAATCTGATGGATCCTGCCGCGTGGTAGGAAAGCATCGTAAGTGGAAAGCTGCTGTGTGGAGTCCCACATGACGAGTTGTTGAGGCCACTGAAGGAGAAGGTGAGTCAAGTCAGTTTGCTGAAGTGAAGGCTATCCAACTAGCTCTAAAGATTGCAGAATGAGAGAAGTGGCCAGTACTCTATCTTTATACTGACTCCTGGATGGTGGCTAATGTCCTATGGGGATGGCTACAGCAATGGAAGAAGACCAACTGGCAGCACAAGGGTAAACCCATCTGGGCTGCTGCATTATGGCAAGACATTGCTGCTCGGGTGGAAAATATGACTCTGAAAGTACGTCATGTAGATGCTCACGTGCCAAAAAGCCGTGTCACTGAAGAACAATGGAACAACCAACAGGTAGATAAAGCTGCCAAAATTGAAGTAGCTCAGGTAGATCTAGACTGGGAGCGTAAAGGTGAGCTATTTATAGCTCGATGGTCCCATGAAAGATCAGGACATCTGGGAAGAGATGCAACATATAGATGGGCTCGTGATCGAGGGGTGGACTTGACCATGGAAGCCATTACACAGGTCACCCACGAATGTGAAACGTGTGCCGCAATCAAGCGAGCCACACGAATCAAGTCTCCCTGGAACAGAGGCCGATGGCTGGGTTTTCAATATGGTGAGGCCTGCCAAATTGACTATGTTGGACCACTACCACGAACACATCAAGGCAAGCGTTATATACCCACCATGGTGGAAGATACTACCGGTTGGTTGGAAACATACTCTGTAAACCACGCCACTGCCCGAAATACTGTCTTGGGTCTTGAAAGGCAAGTTTTGTGGCGACACGGCACTCCAGAAAGAATTGAATCAGATAATGGGACTCATTTTCAAAATAATCTCATAAACTCCTGGGCAAAGAAACATGGCATTGAGTGGATATACCACATCCCCTATCACCCACAAGCCTCTGGAAAGATTGAGAGATATAATGGGTTACTAAAGACCATGTTGAGAGCACTGGGCAATGGGGCATGGAAGCAGTGGGACAAAAATTAAGCAGAAGCCACTTGGCTGGTCAATAGCAGAGGTTCAACTAACCGTCCTGGTCCTGCCCAAACAAAACCACTACATACTGTGGGAGGAGATAAGGTCCCTGTAGTGTACCCAGGGAAATGGCTGGGGAAGGCAGTATGGGTTGCACCTCCCATGGGAAAGGGCAAACCCATTCGTGGGATTGTCTTTGCTCAAGGACCTGGGTGTACTTGGTGGGTGATGAGAAAGGATGGGGAAACTCGATGTGTACCTCAAGGAGGTACACATAATAACCTCTTATAACCCATAATAACCTCTTATGTGAGTTATGTGTTGTAGATGAACTTTGCAAGAAAAACCGGAGAAGTGGACAAACCAAGCCGGTGTTGGTGCCCAACACTGAACATACTGTTTCCCCTGGCCTGGATATCCATCTTGATGGAGGAGACAGAAGTTATGACCTGCTCCAGTGAACATCTACAGAGGATGAAAGATATAAGAATGTTGTTTGTTTGTTTGATGCAAGATGCAAGAGGGAATACAAGAATGATGTTTGTCTGTTGAAGAGTGGGAGTACTGGTTAATGAGAGTATATAAGAATGTATATGGGTTGTTAAGATGGTTTGTCTGAGCATGACATAAATGGTATGGAATAAGGGGTGGAGACTGTAGTGGGTCTGGGATGGTAGTGATTTTCCACAGCAGCTCCTGCAGTGCTGTGCTTACTGTTGATATCAATATTATGACTACTGCTCGCACAGCATCAGGGCGGTCCCTCCAGCATTCCTTCCCCCACCTTCACCAATAGCTGTGGGTGGGCCTGATCTTGGGAGGGACTATGGCCGGGACAGCTGCCCCAGGCTGACCAAGGAGATATTCCATACCATATGACGTCAGCTCAGGAATATAAACTGGGGGAGAGGAGCAGGAAGGGGAGGCGAGATTCATTTCTGGCCTTCCCAAAGCAACCGCTATGCGTACTGAAGCCCTGCTTCTCGGGAGGTGGCCGGACATCTTTGCTGATGGGAAGTAGAGAGTAACAGCTTATCTGCTTTTGCTTTGCTTCCCGCGTGGGCGGCTTTCCTGCTTATTTATTAAACTGCTTTTATCTCAACCCACGAGACTCCCATCTTATTTTCTCCCCTTCCCTGGCTTGCTGAGGAGGTGGGGGATAAAGCAGTGTGGTGGGCACCTGGCATCCAGCCAGACTCAAACTACCACAGAGCTGTGTTCTTCCTGCAAACTTTGCCGGCTCCGCTCGCATTGAAAATACAGGCTACCTGTAAAACTCACGCCACTACGTCTGGGAGCCACAAGAAAGCAGGTACAAAGACCCCACCAACAGTGGTACCATCTGGGCCATCAAAACCGTTGACGGATCCACAATCACGAAAAACTTATCTACACAGCAATGCAGATAAGCAGGCACTTCCTTACTATGCAGCGCTGGGAAAACATAGGGGATAGCTCCTCCATAGGTACTTCGTTGTCAGTTACCATTTTCCGGGTTTTTATTCGGCTCAAACAAAAAAATCGCATTTGCCAACAGAAGCATGCATAAAATGTCCGTCTGTCAAGGTAACCTAACGAATACATTTACCAGGGTCTTTTAGTTGACGTAACGGCTAAGGTAACCCAACAAATAAATTCACCAGGGTCTCCTGACTAAGGTAACAGATCCCTAGCAGGTGTGCTATGTCACTCTTGCAGTTTTATCCTTATGTGATTCAAATGAATACTTACTTAATCGGGAGGTGTTTGAGTTATTTGTAAGTGCTTAGCTAATTCACTGAACTATTACTAAGTGATTAACAAGTGCTTAACAAGTGCTTGACTACTTATTGTGATGATAAGTTGTTAACTAAAACAATTATGCATCTGTAACATTTTCCCCCTTTTGAAAGTATTGATAATCTCATTCCAATCCTTTCACTCTTATATTTCTGTTGTCTCCATAACAAAACCATGATTTTCATATGGTTGTGGATTACCTTTGAACTGATCATTGTCTCTTGACAATGCTGTCAAAATTTTATTGCTTCATCACGGTATTGACATTACCTGTTCCGAGTCTATTTCTTTTTGTACTGGAGTCTGGGCCTGAACATTCAATAAAAATTGATTTGACCATCCAATTTTGATCCATTTTTCCACCACCGTAGACTGAAAAAAAAAATGAAAAACCTAAATACTTAGTCATGTTTCAGAGTTAACTTAAATTTCTCAAGATCTTCTACAACTCTTCCAATTCCATGGGCTTGATAGTATCTTTTTCACCCTAGTGTAGTGGATCCAGGCATCTGATTTGGCAATCTTGATTGCAGTGAAGGTGGTCAGCAATACCTGCTATGGTCCCTTCAAACTTTCTTGCAGAGGTTCTTTTCATTCCAGGTCTTTATGTAGACAATCTCCAGGCAGGATGTTGTGTACTGGATGTTCCAAAGTCAGAGGTCCATTCCACACTACTGCACTTCAGAGCCTGTTCAGGGTTTTTCCAAGAGGAAGTAAATAATTATACACATCTTGTTTTCCTGTCACATGTATGTTTGGATTGGTTTAAGGAACCTCACAGGGATTTCCATACATTATCTCATAAGGACTTATTGACATTCCACTTCGAGGTTTCACTCTTATTTTGTAGCAATGCGAGTGGAAGTGCCTGAGGCCATTTTAATTTAGCCTCCTGACAAATTTTTCTAATTTTTTCTTTTTAGGGTCTGATTCATTCTTTCCACTTTTCCACTTGATTGCTGTCTCCAAGGGGCATGTAAGTCCCAGGAAATTCCTAGGATTTTGCTTATCTCTTGTACCACATTGGCCACGAAATTTGGTCCTCTGTACAATACATTTGTATAGCTTCTGAACCCCAGTGACACTCCCTATGCTTTGTTTGCAAAATCTCTCTCATGATTAAGGGAGGCAATACTACCTGACCTGTATTTGTCATCCACCATTCTTTCGAATTTTTCTCTGCATTTAGTAACTTAGCCAATTTCTCATCTTCCCCTGAATATTTTGGTGGCTCCTTAGGAAGCGCTACTATTCTGGTGGGGATGATTGTCATGTGAGACTGTGTGTTGTGCTATTTTCCTAGCAGTCTGATCTGCTGATCTATTTCCATCAATTATCTTTGAGTTCCCTGTCTGATGTTCTTTACAGTGCATGATTGCCACTTGAACTGGTTCCTGCACTGCCGCTAGCAGTTGCAAGATTTCCTTTTGATGCTTAATCCCTGGGAGGACAGTAGTCCTCTTTCTTTCCACAGGGTGCCATGGACCTGGACTACTACAAAAGCATATTTTGAATCATTCAAAATATTAACTCGTTTTCCTTTACTTAATTCCAATGCATGTGTCAATGCAATCAGTTCTGTCTTCCGTGAAATGCATTTGCTTCTCTTACCGTGTTTTCGGTTGTTACCTCATATCCCATTAACGATGAAGCTGCTGCGATCTGTGAACAGATCCCATTCAGGATTTTCAAGAGGATCATCCTTCAGGTCCTCTCTGCTGGAATATGTATGTTCAATGGTTGCAACACAGTCGTGTTCCAGTTGTTGCTCTTCCTGTGAAGTACTCAGAAACACTGCAGGATTTAGAAGGTTACTTGTTTTCAACAGATTATTCTGCTCAGTGAGAATTACCTGGTAATTCATCATTCGACTCGGGGATAACCAATGTCCCCCCTTTTGCTCCAAGACTGTGGTTACCATATGTGGGACATAGACTTCAATAGTCCTTCCCAAGGTCAGCTTTCTTGCTGCTTGGATCAGTGTGACAGTGGCCGCTACTGCTCGGAAGCAGTTGTTTGGAAAAATATCCCACTGGTCTCTTCCAGCTTCCTAGTTTCTGTGTCAGAACTCCTAGAGTCAAATGCTGGAAGTCTTTGGTTAAATCTGGGAAGTCTAAGTCTGAGGCTGTTATCAGAGTTATTTTAAGCTTCCGGAAAGTTTCCTGCTGTTCTTTTCCCCATGAAAAAGGGGTAGATTTTGGGCTTCATATAATGGTTTGGCTATAAGACCATAATCCATGATACAGAGCCTGCACCATCCTGTCATTCCGAAAAATGCCCGCAAACCATGTACAGTGGGTAGTTCCAGAATAGCACAAATCGCTTCCTTTCCTTTTGTCCCCAGTCTCCGTTCTCCTTTTGAAATTTCGAGGTCTAAATACATCACTGTTTGGTTGCTATTTGAGTTTTTCTTTTGATACCTTGCACCTGTTTAATCCCCAAAAGTTTAAAAGTTCAATGGTTACCTGTATGCAGGCTGACCTTCCCGTTGTGGCAATCAGGATGTCATCCACATATTGGAGAAGCAAATGCTCTGGTCTTGGTGTCACTGTCTTTTCATTAGTCCAAAGTTCCAGTTCTTTTGCTAGTTGTCTTCCAAAGACAGTCGGTCTGTCCTTAAATCCTTGGAGAATCCCGTGACCATGTAAACTGCACCTTGTGTCCTGTTTTGGGGCTTTCCCACTCAAAAGCAAATAGTTTACGGTTTTTCGTTTTCCAAAGGGATACAAAAGAAAGCATCCTTAAAATCAAGCACTGTAAACCACTGATTATTTTCTCTCAGAGCTTTGATTAAGGTTAATGGATTTGTTACAACTACATGTTTATCTTTTACAATCTGATTTATGGGTTTTAAATCCCGAATTAACCTATACTCTGACTCAAATTCTTCTAGAATTTGATATTTCAGAAATTTGTCAATTAGTAGTTTTAATCCTTGTTTTGTCTCAGGTTTTTTTGGATTTTGTCTCACGCTGATCGATTTTGCTTTTTCTTTTATTTCAGTTTTTAATGGTTGCGTCAATTTTGATTTTCCTGGAATCTCAGTTTTCCACACTATTGGGATTGCTGCATTTTCCACTTCTGGAGGTAATTCTAGCACCTTTGGTTTTTCTTTTATCATCAGTATTTGTCCTGTCTTTGATTCAGGTATTTTAGTAACAAGTCTCCGTTTTCAAAGACAATTTGTGCATTTAATTTAGACAACAAGTCCCTCCCCATCAGGGGTATAAATACAAAAATTCATATGTTATTACTTTATTGCCAAATTGTAAATTTAAGGGTTGCAAAAATGGCCGATTTTCCTCTTTCCCTGTGGCTCCCACAATATTTGCAGTTTTAGTACGTATTGCTCCTCTACATGTATTTAAAACTGAATACATTACTCCCATGTTTATATTGGTTTCTATTCTCTGTTTCTTTTTCTTTTTTCTTTTTTTTTTTTTTCTCTCTCACTTTATCTGCATGCTCCTTATAGGAATCAGTTGATTTTTTCTAAGAGAATTAAATCAGAATGTGAGAAAGGCACTTTCATGTGTACTGGTTCACTCTGCCTAACCCCTTGCCTTAATCGGGCAATTATATGCTGTTTGACTTTCGAATTTAAGAGGATCTTTAAGGTGGTTATTAAATGAGTACAGCATTGAGTTCTTTTGGACACCAATGAGGAAGGTTCGTTGTCAGAGTCCTCATTTTTCCACTTTACTACTATCTGGACAGGGCTGGGAGTCCTCCCTTGAACCAGCACTCCAGGATGTATTCTTGTCAGGTTTCTGGGTCTCTGTTCAGGTTCATGTTGGGAAGCGGGTAAGTGAGAGAGGGTGTATAGGAACAATTCTTCCCCCTTAAGGGTCAAATGTTTAAGAAACATTTTTGCTACATTGCATGGGGAGCAACCGTTTTGAACCTTTTGTTTTTCTACTGTGAGTGACATTACACGATTTGTTCATTCAGATTCTTTCTGTCATTCAGATTTTTCTCTTAAAAGAACAGATCTACATCTGGGACTTTATCTCACTTTTCCTCGCTCTTATAAAACAACATTATTGCAATATAGTATTTTAACTTAGTATTCCATTCAGGGGCCACAATTCTTCATCATCCAGAGCATACATTGGCCACGTATTATTGCAATATTCAATAAGCTGCTTTTTACACATTATGTATTCATTATGTATTTCTCTCCAGTGAGCCAAAAGGCAGCCCAAAGGATAGGTTTTTTGCACAGGGCCCTTATTGTTAGAATTTCCTCCCCGAAACAGGTTTGACCATTTATATGCCACAGCCAAAAATTATGGTGTCCTTCAAACACAGAGACATTGTGGTAGGCATCCAGAAGATCTCGGGTTGTAACGTGAGAGGTAGAAGGTACAGAAGAGATGGGCACGAGGTGGAGTGAGAGGAGGTGCTGGTGGTAGCAGATATAAGCACATGGTGTAAACAAGGGGTTGGAGTAAAGTATCATCAATGCTGAGTGTGTGGTGATCCTTGTCTCCTCAGCGGGGGGGGCTGGGTAATCCGTGCGGGGGTCTGGTGGTGTTGCCGGTGGCGGCAACATATGGTGACCCCGACGTGATCGGCAGAACGCAGCTTGTTTGCAGCCATGGAGCAGGTGGAGGAAATGATTGAGGGACTTAAGAGGATGGCGTCTGAGGTGGGTGAACAGATTCAGTACATGCCCACAGTCGCTTGCATCATATGGTTGCAGGGGCGAGGTGTGATATGGGCACAGAAATGGACAGTGGTGGGCAGGGAGTTATATCAGGCTTTTGTAGAGGGGTCTAGGGAATGGGCAGCTTTTTGATGCGTGGGGAAATATAAAAAGGATTCTGATAAAGTCAACAGAGAAAAAACAGTCTCAGTTATCGGTGCAGGAAGCTCTCCGGAAAAAGGAGCTGGAAGTACTGACAGAGGAGGTAGTTTATAGTGATCAGGAAATGTGCAACGTGGAAGTAGAGAGTTTAGGACCGCAGGCGGGTCCATTATTGTGGATAGACGCGGAATGTGATGAGTCTAATTGCTGAAGACGACGGGAGACAAGCCCACCCTGTAGTGCAACAAGTCTCAACTTTATTTGCAAAGATACAACTCTTTTATAGATACAATAATCAGGCTCATACATATTGCAAAAGCTAAGCTCATCATCGGTTCCCAGTTAGGTGCAAATCTCGCCCTTGTTTCAACATATTCCAGATACTTGTGGCTGCTTAACCCAAACTAAGCTCCTGTTTTCTCATCCTGTTATCATACAACTCTCTTACTCTCACGTCCTTGAGCAGGAGTCCAATATCTTATCGCTTAATGCTCACTGCCTAACAAGCTATATTCTATCATGTCCTCTTTCCTCTAGCCAAGTCTCCACAAAACTCCCCACATTTCCCCGTTTTCTTTTTGGAAAATGATATTAGCCTGCCATATCCTCTCAAATGTTCTTTCTATTGTCCGTTGAATACAATTTATAAAACAGGGAAACACTAACAATACAAATAAAACAATACCCATAAAGCCAATTCCATACTTTATAACATTTCACAACCAAGGGCCTATTCCCCATCCCTTAAGCCATCCTTCAAGTACTAATCCCTCTTCTTGTTTCAACTGATGGAATCCCTGTTGAAGTTCTTTCAGTTTGGCATGTATCAAGGTGGAATGGTCCGACAGGTTCATACAACACATGCCCTCAAATTCTTCACATCCATGTCCGTGGGCTAATAATAAAAAGTCTATGGCAGCTCTATTTTGTAACACCGCATGTTTTACACTTGGAACATCAGCTGTTAACATATCAATCATTTCTGAAGTTTTATTTAACTCATCTTTAGTCCAACATCCTAACTATTTAGCCAAGTTCATGGCCTTATTGGCTGCTCCTCCTGGCAAAAGGGTGGCAACTATGACCTGCTTCAGTTCACTCCAAAATCGTGGGGGACCAATATCAGTACAATCAAACTTATAATAACTATGTTTTTTGTGGGAGCTATTATTATGGTCAGCAAGCTGCATTAGTGTGATTAAGTTAGGGTGGAATAAAGAGAGTTTCCCCAAATAACAGGGTCCACCCGGGGGATTTACAGGTATTCCGTTCCAGGCCCTTTGTCCACAGATTAAAAATATACCCGTGGACAATTTCTTCGGTGATGTAATACTAGAGTCATTACAGCTGGAATGCAATTGCTTAAATACCGTTTCTGACTTCAAAGAAGAGCCTAAGGTGGCCCAATATTTTCAATTTCTATTAAAGTCATGGATATCTCGTGGCATAAAACTTATCCAATTTCCCCCAGTTCCATTAGTACCAAAGCTTGCATTGGCACTTCCAAACAGGTCTATTTCCTCAGGGGGTGAGGCTAATGTGGTATTAAGGGACTTAATTATCTCACATTGACGTTTCAATATGGCATGATCATGATCATCGCTAATTGTGTTCAGACCCGTCCTATTACCCAAGGTGTTATTATCTACTAGTCCACAAAATTCCTCTGGATTCCACACGGGCAATCCTATAAAACATGTTTTAAAAGGATTAGTAACCCCTCCCAAACTAAGACAAAGAGATGATTGACCAGTTTGATTAGCAAAGGTTATCCAAATATTATCTCTAGGCTGATTAAAATGCGTCAAGTTGTTAGCAATTATAGTTACACTAAAAGCTATGGTTATAACAAAACACCTCATTATTCATTAAATTCACTGTCTTTTTGTTATATAACCTTCAGTCTTTTGATTGTTAGCCAGTCCTCCAATGACCGCAAGACGAGGGTGTATTTATTCTTCAATCTCTTCCTGTCCTTTTTTGTCAGAGAGTTTGATCTCCACAGCTTCAAGGACAGCTCTTGTCCACCTGGCTGGCACCCAAATGGATCCTGTGGGAGAATCAACGCACAAATACCCACGACCCCAGTATAATACTTTGGCTGGAGGCTGCCATATCCCTGTTTTAGGGTCATGACATTTAACCCATATTTCTTTCTTTCTCTCCTTTTGTGCCTTTGGATTATGATGTATTATTACAGGTGGTAGCTTCTGTTCCCCAAACACACATAGGTGGTTCATAACAAATAAGGCTTTTAACAATTTCATATGTGGGTCTTTAACATCCCCATATTTACCAAGATTTCTTTTGAGAGTCCCATTAGCTCTTTCTATTATGACCTGTCCTGTGGGGGAATGGGGAATCCCTGCTACATGTTTAACTCCCCATTGCCTCATAAACTGTTCTATGCTTCTACTTATATAGACTGGCCCATTGTCTGTCTTTATCTTCTGAGGAATTCCCATTATTGCAAAGCAACTATATAAATGATGCCCCACATGTATGGCCCTCTCCCCTCTCTGTGTGGTTGCCCAAACGAATTTGCTCCATGTGTCTATGGTTACATGCACATATTTTAGTGTTCCAAACTCTGCCACATGAATGACATCCATCTGCCAAATTTCAACCCCTTGTTTACACCATGTGCTCACATCTGCCACCACCAGCACCTCCTCTCACTCCACCCTGTGCCCACTGGAGTACTGTGTCCAGTTCTGGGCTCCTGAGCTCAAAAGTGACAGGGAAGTGCTGGAGAGAGTCCTGTGCAGGGCCACCAAGATGATTAAGGGTATGGAACATCTTTCATACGAGGAAAGGTTGCAGGAACTGGGGCTGTTTAGTCTGGAGAAGGGGAGATTGAGGGGTGATTTTATTAAAATTTATACATATCTAAAGGGTGGGTGTCAGGAGGTTTGGACATCCTGCTTTTCTATAGTAGATAGAATTAGCACAAGTGGTAATGGGATGAAAATGGAAAATAAAAAGTTCCATTTAAACATAAGAAAAAACTATTTCGCCGTGAGAGTGACGGAGCAGTGGAACATGCTGCACAGGGGGATTGTGGAGTCTCCTTCCTTGGAGATCTTCAAGACCCGCCTGGATGTTTTCCCATGCGACCTGATCAAGGTGAAACTGCTTCTCCAGGGGAATTTGAATAGACGATCTCTAAAGGTCCCTTCAAAACCCTACAATTCTATGATTCTATGTACCGGAAACCTGTATATTCAAAGGGAGCTGAAAAGTCCTAGTGCGTGGAACTGGAGATAGCTCCCACAGGAAACCAACTGAAAAGATGGCACAGTGCAGGTTGATAGGCTACACGGAGACCTACGTATCGCTGTAGGCGACGGCTGTGTACCTTCTTTCTTGTAGCAACTAGACGCAGAGAATTAACTTCTACCAGCAGCGGGTATTTTCAATGAGAGCTAAGAAGACCAAGTGCTCGGGATTGGAGATAGCTCCCACAGGCAAGCAGCTGCAAAGGTGGCTGATAGCCTACATGGTAATCTACGTACTCCTGTGGTTGGGGTCTGCGTACCTACATTCTTGTAGCTCTAGGATGCAGAGGTGTAACTTCTACCTGCAGCCGGTATTTTTTCAATGGAGCTGAGCAGGTAAAGTGAGCGGGAAAGAGATAGCTCAACCAGGAAAGTAGCTGCAAAAGTGGCACAGTACTGGCTGATAGGCTACATGGGGATCTACATACCACCTTAATTTTGGTCTGCGTACCGGCTTTCTTGTAGCTCCCAGATGCAGTGGCACAAGTTGTGCCAACAGCATATATTTTCATTGGGAACTTGGAAGGCCAAGTGCACATGACTGGGGATAGCTCCCTTAGGAAAGCAGCTGCTGAGGTGGCACAGTGCTGGCTGGTAGACTACACGGTGCTCTATGTACCACTGTTGGTGGGTTCTGCGTACCTGCTTTCTTTTAGCTCCCAGACGCAGTGACGTAACCTGTAATGTCAGTTAGATTTTTCAATGTGAGTTCAGTAGGTCAAGTGCGTGGGATTGGAGATAGTTCCCACAGGAAAGAGGCTGCAAAGGTGACACAGTGCTAGCTGATAGACTACATGGGGATCTACTATGACTTTAGGTGGGGTCTGCGTACCTGCTTTCTTGTAGCTCCAAGACGCAGTTGTGTAGCATGTTCCAGCAGCCTGTATTTTCAATAGGGTCTGAGCAGGTCAAGTGTGCAGGATTGGAGATAGCTCCCACAGGAAAACAGCTGCAAAGGTTGCACAGTTCTGGCTCATAGGGTACATGGGGACCTACGTACCAATGTAGGTCGGGTCTGCGTACCTGCTTTCTTGTAGCTTGCAGACCCATTGTCGTAACTTCTACCGACAGCGTGTATTTTTTCAATGGGAGCTGAGCAGGCCAACTGCTCAGGATTCGAAAGAACTCCAAAAGGAAAGCAGCTGAAATTGTGGCACAGTGCTGGCTGATAGGCTATAAGGGGACCTTCTTTCTTGTAATTCCCAGACACAGAGGCGTAACGTCACTTAGAGCCCCACCATTTGCCGCGAAATTTTCGGCTCTTGGCCTTAAAAAACAAAGTCGAATCCTAAAAAAACAGCTCGAAGCCTAAAAAACCAGCTCTAAGCCTACTTCATGAGGCTCTCAGCCTAGGGTCCAATTCTCAACTGGGTGTGAAGAAATCCAGTCCTACTCAGTGTGAGTGATAGCAGAAATCCTCACTTTATTAAAAGCAGGCTCTAACTTATATACACTGCAGGCGTCAAGCTAGCTCAGCAAAAGCAGCTAATAGATTAAATTTTCATGTTCATCCTACTTGCCGTTTCTGCGATAAGCAAGCTCCCTCATATTTTCACATCTTGTTTTTCCTCCAAGTTGTTTACCACCTTTAGCCAGGAACAGTCTGACCTTGAGGGAATAGAAAGCGGCCTGCTGTCTACGTGACAGCAACTACTTTAACCATGGCTCTGACTCTGGCCTTGGTTGTGCATCAAATCTATATAACTAAAGCCCAGGCTGCCTTGCCCCAACGGGCCTAGCATTATACCCCGGAATCCATGTCCATACTCCCTCATTTTTTCTCTACAAAAAGTGACACAGTGCTGGCAGATAGGCTACACGGGGACCTACGTACCACTGTACCAGGTCTGCATACCAGCTTTCTTGTAGCTCCCAGACGCAAAGTTGTAACTTCCTCCGTCAACCTGTTTTTTCAATGGGAGATGAGCAGGCCAAATGCGCAGGATTGGAGATAGCGCCCACAGGAAAGCAGTTGCAAAGGTGGCACAGTGCTGACAGATAGGCTACATGGGGATCTACATACCACTGTAGGTGGGGTCTGCGTACATGCTTTCTTGTAGCTTCCAGACGCAGTGGCGTAACTTCTACTGATAGTCTTTATTTTTACATGGCAACTGAGCAGGCCAAGTTTGTGGGAAAGAGATAGCTGAACCGGGAAAGCAATTGCAAAGGTGACACAGTGCTGGCTGATAGACTACACGGGGACCCACATACCACTGTAGGTGGGGTCGACGTACCTGCTTTCTTGTAGCTCCGAGACGCAGAGGCGTAGCTTCCATCGACAGCCTGTATTTTCAATGGGAGTTGAGTAAGCCAAGTGCATGGGATTGGAATTAACTACCACATGAAACCCACTGCAAAGGTAGCACAGTGCTGGCTGTTATAAGTTGCAAAAGTCAATTTAAGTAACTCATAGATCAAATTTATTAAGCAAGCGGCAAATAAACAAAACTGCGCTGGGCGGCCGGGAGACTCTGCTCCACCAACGGCGTGCATTTCCCCCCCCCCGTATCACAGTCCTTTTATACAGTCCTTATCAGTCGGGCACTGCGCATGTGCCCGTCTTGTTACTAGGGGGTCTTCTTCTGTCTCCTGGTGGTCGTAGGGTGGTTGCTGGGATGAAGTCAGTAGTCTTCCTCTAGTGGCCCAGTCATGAACTCTTTTCTTGACTCTTATCAGACCATTCAAAACCTTTTGTATTGTACCTCCTATAAGCACCTTAGCCAACTGCACCTGTTCACATTGTAGAAACTTTACGGTTAAAGTTTTACAAGACTTTTACAATGACTTTAAACTGTTCCTTTCAAAACTATTCTTTCATGATTTGATTAACGAATATGACCTTTTCCATTACACTGGCTTATAGGCTACACAGGTGTTGCAGATACACAATTATTTTAGTAAACTACTTATCATCACAATAAGTAGTCAAGCATTTATTAAGCACTTGTTAATCACTTAGCAATAGTTCAATGAATTAGCCAAGCACTTGCAAATAACTCAAACACCTATTGATTAATTAAGTATTCATTTGAATCACATAAGGATCAAACTGCAAGAGTTACATACCACACCTGATAGGGACCTGTTACCTTAGCCAGGAGACCCTGGTGAATGTATTTGTTAGGTTACCTTAGCTGTTACCTTAGCCACGAGACCCTGGTAAATATATTCGTTAGGTTACCTTGACTGTTACCTTAGTTGTTACTAAAACAAGAGGACAGATATCTTTTTTTGACCAATCACTGTGTTTTTGGAAATTTTGTGTTTCTTTGGAACCAATCAAGGTGAAGGGCTAAACTGACAGATGGACATTTTATGCATACTTGTCTTGGCAAATGCTTTTTTTTTTTTTTGAGCCTAATAAAAACCATGAAAATGGTAACTGAAAACGAAGTAAGTATGGAGGAACTATCTCCCATGTTTTCCCAGTGCTGCATAATAAAGAAGTTCCTGCTTATCTGCATTCCTGTGTAGATAAGTTTTTTCTGATTGTGGATCCGTCAAATGTTTTGGTGACCCAGCTGGGACCTTGAGAATGAGACTGGATGGGATCAGATGTTGATAGAACTACAGCTGGCACCGAGGAATTCTCAGGGAGGACCATAGTCTGTGACCCTTACAGCTCCTTGCAACGTTCCCTGGAGTGGTAAGGCACTTCTAACTGGTTGGGGGCGGAACCTGGTGAACTAGCCTGTAAGTCGCAGAGTCGGAGACGCCGCTTGGTTGGGCCCAGGGAAAGCCCAAATGCGCCTGCCAGTAAGATGGAGCGAAAGTTCTGCTTGGTTAGGCTAGAAGATCCTCGTATAAGTATTGGGAGCCTAGGTGCCACCCGTAAGGCGAATGTGAAAGCGTTCGTAGAGTTGACATTGGTATTGCAGTCCGTGAGTCGGACGAAGTGATCGCAGGGCTGACATTGGTAATTGGCAGTTGGTAATTGGTATAATTGGTCCCATATAAGTAAATGGCAAGGTACCTCTTGGTTTTGGTTTGTACATTGATTTGTATATTGATTTGTGTATATATATGCATATTATTTTATATTGTGTTTTCAGCTGTCTGTGTGTGTCTGTGCACACGAAGCGAGTGCGGAGCTTTGATCCGCGGTTTTGTGATCCCGCAAGGGGTGCAGCCGGAGAGAAGCGAAGTGAAAGAACGAAATGATTGTTGAGAAAGTATTTGCAACTAAAAGGATATTGAAATGGCAAACAAAGTACCTGAGAATTCACCTCTTGGGTGTCTGTTGGCAGGAAGGAATTCAAGGGTGATTTTCATAAAGATCAACTTAGAGAGTACTGTAATCATGTGTACAAATATTGAACTGTGTCTTTAAGTCTATTTGCCGCCACCGGCAACACCACCAGGCCCCCGCACGGATTACTCAGCCCCCCCCCCCCGCTGAGGGGACAAGGATCACCACACACTCAGCATTGATGATACTTTATTCCAACCCCTTGTTTACACCATGTGCTTATATCTGCTACCACCAGCACCTCCTCTCACTCCACCCTGTGCCCACCTCTTCTGTATCTTCCATCTCTCACGTTACAACCCAAGATCTTCCGGACGCCTAACACATCTCCCCCTCCCTATGCCTGCATAATCAGCAGCAAAGCTAGCAAATAAAATACAAACCACTTTTTATAAACTGTCTTCACTTTTTTTTTCCCCCTCCACGTACCCGCACCACCCCCCGTCTTCTTGTGTATAAGAACACAACATCTTGGTGCAATTATACTTCACCAAAAAGATCCAGGTCTAGTCTTGTGCCTGTACAGTTATCAAAGAGAATTTTTCTGATCTGTGGGGACCAGGCATGGCCTGGAATACCCTCGAGATTACAAAGGGGACCATGTAGTTTGAGACAACTGACGATCTTGATGCCTAATCACACAATGATTTAGAAACATCATTGTCCAAAACAATTTGTGCATGCATTTACTGGCGAATGTGATGACTATGTTACCTTTGGTCTCCCTCAGCAATAATAGTAACTAGTATATTTGCTCCAAGTGTAGGAGTATCTGCTTTATTAACTCAGCTATGCAAATGAGGACACTGGCCTAGCAAACAAAGTAACCAAACCTCAATGACATTAAAAGACTTGATTAGTAATGTAACTAGTATTAGCCATAAAACTTTGCAACATAGACCTGCTAGAGATTTTACTTTTAGCACAAGTATAATAACTTTGTTTGTCAGCTGTGCTTTTTTTTCAGCGTATAAGAAGAAGCTTACCAGGCATGAGTTGCTAAAACTAATGTGCAGATTGTCCTTGAGCTACTCTCGACTGTGAGAAACGAAGAAGCAAAAATAGATACGAGATAACAACTTGGAGCAAGGAGGAGTAACGCAACTGCGTCTGGGAGCTACATGAAAGCAGGTATGCAGAACCCACCAACAGTGGTACATAGAGCACCGTGTAGTCTACCAGCCAGCACTGTGCCACCTCAGCAGCTGCTTTCCTAAGGGAGCTATCCCCAGTCATGTGCACTTGGCCTTCCAAGTTCCCAATGAAAATATATGCTGTTGGCACAACTTGTGCCACTGCATCTGGGAGCTACAAGAAAGCCGGTACGCAGACCAAAATTAAGGTGGTATGTAGATCCCCGTGTAGCCTATCAGCCAGTACTGTGCCACTTTTGCAGCTACTTTCCTGGTTGAGCTATCTCTTTCCCGCTCACTTTACCTGCTCAGCTCCATTGAAAAAATACCGGCTGCAGGTAGAAGTTACACCTCTGCATCCTAGAGCTACAAGAATGTAGGTACGCAGACCCCAACCACAGGAGTACGTAGATTACCATGTAGGCTATCAGCCAGCACTTTGCCACCTTTGCAGCTGCTTGCCTGTGGGAGCTATCTCCAATCCCGAGCACTTGGTCTTCTTAGCTCTCATTGAAAATACCCGCTGCTGGTAGAAGTTAATTTAAATGGAACTTTTTATTTTCCATTTTCATCCCATTACCACTTGTGCTGTTACTATTTACTATAGAAAAGCAGGATGTCCCAACCTCCTGACACCCACCCTTTAGATATTTATAAATTTTAATAAGATCACCCCTCAGTCTCCCCTTCTCCAGACTAAACAGACCCAGTTCCTGCAGACTTTCCTCGTATGAAAGATGTTCCATACCCTTAATTGTCAGAGACCAGCTCTTTCCAGGATGATGAAGGACAGGCGGACCACTGCTCTTAGGGCAAGTGATAGTTTATTACTTCTTCATAGGCTCTTTTATAGTCAGTACATATCGCAAAGATCATCGGTTCACATCAACAAACAATATGAATATGTGCAGTTTCTATATGCTACAAAACAATCAAGTATTATTTTACAAAATTTATGATGTTGTTTACCACATACCTTTAATGCATGTTCCGTGACTACAAGACATCTAGTACTGTAACTATCGCTTACTCTAAACACAGAATGTGCTTGGTAAAACCAGGGCTTTGTTCTCATGAAACCAACCCTTTCAGGCAGGTTCTTAGAAAAGATTAACCCTTACCAGGCAAATCCTTTTGAAGGCCATTCTACCCTTTCAGGCAGAGTGGTCTCATCATTTCACCCTTTTTCTTTTATTGCGTGTGAATTGTAGCAGGAACATGTTGTGTAGTCATTAGTTGTAATTTTTTAATTTTTATACTTGTTTGTTTTAACATATCATATATTGTACGGAACATGCAAGGCAACGCTACAATCAATACCACTATACATAAAGCTGCTCCTATAAGGCCATAGATTCCTTTATAAAATGAAGATAGTGATGGAAAAGAAGCCTTTAATATGCTAACAAAATCGTGAGCACGTTGGGCAAGAGGTAATTGCAATTTTTCTACATTTTTTAAGGAGAGAATTTCTCCATGCAATTGTTTTAGGTTAATTGAAGAGTTAGCATTATTCCATATTCCTGACAAATGTTTTTGTATCTTAGGCCAATCATAACAAGATTGGTTCCATTGAACTGGTGTCACACAGATGGCTTTATATGCCGCATGACATGACAGTGATTCTTTGATGGCTAAAGCTTGAATTTCTTGACCCATAAGATTAACTGTGTCACATAACGCATTTAATTTTCTTTCAATCTTATCATCCCATAATGCTTGTTCTTTCAAAGTATCAATCATAGTTTCAGAAATATTGTTTATATATTGCGCAGTTTGAATGCTAGTAGTTAAAGATATGGCAGCCATGGTAGTAACTGATATGGCAGTTATTATCGCAAGAACTCCTGCTATTATCATACCTACAATTCGTTTTTGACGCATAAGTGCTTGAGTCACAATAGTTAGCACTTCAGAGCCTTCATCAGCATACCAATCATGTGTTAAATTGACGGGTAAAAACACATATGGTGGTTGTTTTAACATAACAAAATTCAAAATAGAAGAGTTAACACAATTAGATAAAACACAATTTGTACAATTTACAGAGTGATCTGTTGTATTTATAATTAGTGTAAATCCACTCAAAAATACATAAGGTTCTGGTACACATGCTTGAAACCAAATCTCAGTATTATTAGTAATTCGATGCATTGTAATACCAGATAAGGATGGTTGCCAAGTTATATTGGCTGCTCGAAAAACAGCTCGATCCATCGCTCCTACTGCTTTCCAAATTTGAGTAAATAGAGTAATGTTATTCATTGTCCATATTCCTTGATACAATCCAGCAAGTCGTTGCGAAGGATGCCAGTCACATAGATTGGTCATATTATTACAAGTAAGATTAAGCGCGTGACATAATTTCCAATCAGGGAGTGATGTGCTTATTCTTTTTCGATTACAGAGAGGAATGTTAGCAGGAAAATGTGCTGGATATATTACACTAAAATTTGGATATAACATTTGAGCAGACCAATGTGTTCCATTATAGTTTTGGAAATCATTCCGGGCTAATCGGGTAACCATAATACATCCATCGGTATCGTTTTTACTGAAACATATTGGTTTAGTAGTGGAATCAAACAAACCAGAATAATTGTATGGTACAGAGAATCTAACAAGATGAGACAAATCTTCTGGTCCTAAAAAACTAGTGTCATTTGTATACACCGGAATATCAATCGGTTCATCCCATGTTACAGGATGAAGTAAAGGAGGAAATGTAACGAATGCCCAATATTGTGTCGCAGAAACTCCCTTGTGTAACATCCATATTATGCTAAGCCAGTAGGCAAAGATTTGCAATGATGACCAGTAATCAAGATTTTGTTGTTGTTGTCGAGGTTGTCGTGGTGTCAGCATTAGGCGTTGAAACCTCTTTCGGAACGTGCCTATTTTCGTTTTTGGCATGTCGAACACAGCGTTCCGGAATCCACCGAGGTACAGGCTCATCTGTTGGGAAAATACAAACATACCCTCTTCCCCATAATAAAACTGGGTCAGGGCCTCTCATAGATCCATCGATAGGATCTTTCCACAACACTGCAGGTTTCTGCTGAGCTGGGGATTGCCAATGACGATCAGCAGCTGAAAGGCCAGCTGCATTGAGAGTAAAAAAGTTTAAAACAAAAAGAGCATGATTTAACAAAGACAAAGGAGTGTCCTTAATCCCCCATGTCCCCGTTTTTAATTTCTTTAGTTGTGTTTTCAGAGTAAGATTAAAGCGTTCAATCATGCCTTGACCCTGTGGATTATAAGAAATCCCTGTTTTATGTATGATAGAAAAATGAGCACAAAATTTTGCAAGTTTAGCACTAGTATATGCTGGGCCATTGTCTGTCTTGATAGTCTTTGGTATACCTAATATTGAAAAGCAGTGTAATAAGTGTGAGATCACTTGTGCGGCTGATTCTCCCGATAAAGGAGTAGCTACTGCAAAATGAGAAAAAGTATCAAGGGTTACATGGATATAAGAGAGGCGGCCAAAAGAAGGATAATGAGTAACATCCATCTGCCAGAGATCATTAGGTAAAAGACCTCGAGGATTAACTCCATAATGAGGAATTTGTAAAAAAGAAACACACGAAGAACATGTTCGAACAATTTCTCTGGCTTGTTCTCGAGAGATATGGCACATACGTTGTAGAGTAGCTGCAGGTAAGTGATGCAGAGAGTGCAAACGCTGGGCTTCTGCAACAGTAGCAACAGTAAAACGAGTTAACAAATCAGCCTGATTGTTGCCGTGACTCAAAGGTCCAGGTAATTTAGAGTGACTACGAATGTGTCCTACAAAAAGAGGTGCATCTCTTATTATTAAGAGAGATTGAATCAAACCAAAATATCGTTGTATAAAAGAAACTTTAGAAGCTATGACAGGAACTGTTTCTAAAAATTGTAATGAAGTGACAATGTAACGACTGTCAGAATAGATATTCAAAGGTTCAGAAAATTTCAACAGTGCTTGATAAATAGCATACAACTCAGTCATTTGTGCAGAAACATTCTCTAATTTCCAAACATAATGATCTGTAGGGGTATACAAAACTGCTTGTCCATTAGATGATCCATCTGTAAAAACAGTCAATGCTCCTGTTATAGGAGCTCCTTTAACAACCCTAGGAAAAGCTAAAGAATGATAGGTAGCAAAACTAAGAATTTTATCAGAAGGAAACTTTTGTGTTATTTCTCCAGGAAAAGCAGCTAAAGCTATAGCAAAATCGTCTACAGTGGCCATCAGCCAAGTAATTTGAGCAGGTGTGTATGGAATTCCAATTACTGCTGGTTCTCTCCCAAGATGAGTAATACATAACTTTCGTCCTTGTTTAATTCGTTCTGCTATCTTTTGAGGGTACGAAACAAGAACTCCTTTTGCAGAGTGAGATCCATGTACCCAACATAGAACATCGTCTTGATACAAGACTCCTGTAGGAGTCATTACTGTAGGCAAGATATATAAAGAGAAAGACTTTGTTATGTCTGCATATTGTAATTGAGCATTTTCTATGGCTTTTTCAACCAATCGAAGAGCTTGTTTTCCCTCTTCTGTTAACTTGTGAGGAGAAGTAGGATCAGGGTTTCCCTCAAGTATTTTAAAAAGAGGGTGCAAATCGGCTGTCGTTAACTTAAGAAAAGATCTGAGCCAATTAATGTCTCCCAAAAGTTTCTGAAAATCATTCAGAGTTGTCAAAGAATTTGTTCGTATGGCAATTTTTTGTGGCATAAAAGATTTAGGATATAGTTGAAACCCCAAATATTGAAAAGGATATGATTTTTGTACTTTTTCTTGTGCTATTTTCAAACCATGTTTAGTTAACATCTGTTCAATATGAGCATAAGCATGTTGCAACTTATCGATAGATGAGTCTGCTAAAAGAATATCATCCATATAATGGATACAAAGAACATCAGGAAATTGTTGTCTAGTCGCTTTTATACTTTCATGAACAAATTTTTGACAAAGAGTAGGACTATTAGCCATTCCTTGGGGCAATACTTTCCATTGATAGCGTTCCATAGGTTCACTAAAATTTATGGATGGAATGCTAAAAGCAAATCGACATTTGTCATCTGGATGTAAGGGGATAGTGTAAAAACAATCTTTTAAGTCAATAATTATTTTTTCAAAATTTTGAGGAATGGCAATAGGACTGGGTAAACCAGGTTGTAACGCTCCCATGGTACACATTGTTTTATTAACTTCTCTCAAATCCTGGAGAAGTCGCCATTTCCCCGACTTATTTTTTATAACAAAAATAGGTGAATTCCATGGTGATGTAGAAGGTTCTATATGACCTAATTGCAATTGTTCAGCTACTAATTGACGAGCAGCTTGCAACTTTTCTTTAGTTAAAGGCCATTGATCAACCCAAACAGGTTGATCTGATTTCCAACAGATTTTATCTGCATACATAGTTACTGATAAATTTATCAGACTAACTGCTAGGCGTATAGAGGTATGCACCCATTTGTGTCAAGATGTCTCGGCCCCAGAGGTTAAGAGGTAAGCTTTCTAGTACATATGGTTGAATGGTACCAGAGTGTCCCTCATTATCCGTCCAATTTAAAATCTTACAGCTTTGAAGAGGCAAATTTGCAACTCCAATTCCTTTTAGATCAGCTGAGGCATGCTGTAAAGGCCATTCTTTTGGCCATTGTTTTAAAGTCATTACCGATACATCTGCTCCGGTGTCCAAGAGTCCCGTAAAAACTCTATCGTTAATAGTTAACTGAAGTTCAGGTCTCTGATGATTGATGGGCTGTAAAAGATAAACGTCAGTAGATCCAAAACCGCCTGTTCCCCGAATGCGGGAATCAGCTTTTCCTATAGATGAAACATAAGGAATTAAAAACAACTGTGCAATCTTTGTTCCTGCAGGTAGATTAAAGACAGAAGTTTCAGATTGTAACATAACTTTTAACTCTCCTTCATAATCACAATCAATTAGGCCTGGTATAACTCGCAATCCTTTCATGCTCAGACTGCTTCGTCCCAAGACCAAACCGCATGTTCCTGCAGGTAACGGGCCATATATCCCTGTTGGGATAGCTTGTGCCCCCATCTCAGGTGTTAATACGAAGTGGGAGGAGGAATACAGGTCCAGTCCGGCACTGTGACTGGTGGCTCGGTGGAGTTGTGAAATGGATTGTTTAGCTGGTGCTCTGAGGTTTGCACCTGCACAGGATACATCCCCTGTTTGTTTGGACGGGCCCGGGGCAAGCCCATTGAGAAGTTTCCCGGCTGTATCAAAGAATTTCCGTTCTTATCATATTTAGATCGGCATTCATTAGCCCAATGATTACCCTTTTTGCATTTCGGACATAAACCTGGATTTTTTCCATTATTATTTGGAATCTTTTTATTAGGACATTGATGTACTTGAGTCCCATTTGACCGCAATGAAAACAACTACCAGGGGGGCCTGCAATTCGTCTGTTTTTCTTAAATTGCATTGCTGCCAAAACTTGTTCAACAGGTTTGCCTTGTTGTGCTGCAGCAGTCACAATGCCTTGAATATACCCAGAACTAACATCAGAACATAATTTGATATAGTCATTTAAGGTTGCTTTATTTTTCCAGGGTCTTAAAATAGATTGACAAATATTATTAGCATTTTCAAAGGCTAATTCTTTAACTAAAATCATAGCTGAATCAGTATCTTGTATGAGCCTAGATGAAGTTTGTAACAAACGAGATACAAAATCATGATAAGGTTCGTCTGGTCCCTGTCGGACTTTAGTTAATTCTTCCCTAGAAGTTCCATGTCTAGGTAATCCCTTCCAAGCTTTTAAGCCAATTTCTCTAATGGCATCATATGCTGCGGCAGGATAAGCTAGTTGTTGTGCTAAATCAACATGCGGTCCTGTACCAGCCAACATTTCATGAGTAATTCCTTGCTGGCGAAAGTGTGGTTTTTGAGAATAATCATAACAAGAATCTACAAAATCCGTGAGCCATAGCAAATATTCTCCTCCTGTTAGGGTAGCTTTAGCTAAACCTTTCCAGTCCCAAGGAGGAAGGACCTCAGCTGCAATTGTTTCTAAAATAGCAATAGTATATGGTGCGGTTGCACCATATTGAGCAGCAGCTGTTTTTAATTCTTTAAGATTGGAAAAAGGAATAGCAATATGAGTAGCAATTCTAAGGTTAGCCTGATTAGGATGGGGAGTATATGTTATAGGATATGCATGCAACATCTTAGAAAATCCGCCAACGTCTTCTCCTTGTTGTCTAGCCTGCATCAAAGTTAATTGTAAAGGAGAATGGGGTGACAATTGATGATAAATATCAGGCGGAGGAGGGCGCTTACCAGCTTCTATTGCTGGCAAAACTATAGGTTCTCTTTTTTGGTGTTTTTTAGGCACAAAAGGTGCTTGAACAAAAATCTCACCACTATCGTGGTGATATTGAGCAGCCTCTTTTTCTAATTCAGCTTCCTCATCGGAAGATAATTCTTCAGATAATTCTATAGTTTTCAAGGTACTTTTGCTTTGTTTTAATGGTCGGCATTTTTTACCTCCCATATTTGAGTACATAAGAAAGGGATTTTTAAAATTAGATTCCCGAATATCTTTTTGTTCATTATTGATTATTGCTGGATATTCAGGTGGAGCAGAGGGTTGTGAACCGGGATTAGTAAGAGCAGAAGGTTTTAAACCTGAATCCGCTGAACGAGATCGAGGACGTGTTTGTCGTTGCCATTTATCATATTCAGTATCACCTTGTAAACATTTTTTAATTAAAGTCCATAAAGGAAAAGCATCTATAGGGATCTTATCAGGGCCGTTAGCAGCATAATAGCCTTTAATGTTTTCACCGACCCTATTCCATGTTTCTAAATTAATAGTGCCTTTATTCGGAAACCAAGGACACACAGTGTCTATAAATTCTAAAAATCCACCCACTTGCTTGGTGGTTACAGATATATTTCGACTTTTTAACAATGTCTTGACCGTAGCTACAAACAGCTGTCTTTCCGTACTATGTACATGTCCCATATTTTAAATTGTAAATGCTGAATATGAGGGAGCCCTACCGTTGAGTCACGAGGTTCAGTTTGGACCCCCTTGCTTTCTAAGACACCTTATAGAAAGGGCTTAGGTGCGGCTGGATCCAGACTTAGTCTCAGACTTGGTCAATGGAAAATCTAAGACACAAAAGGGATTTTTGTTTTTATTTTACTGAGATAAATTTCTACTTTCTTATATTTTACACCTTCCTAGTAGTTCTGCCCCCCTTTATTTCCCCTTATCCTTACCGCGGTTCTGTTGATTCGGAGGCAGCTGTGGTAGTTTGAGCCTGGCTGGATGCCAGGTGCCCACCACACCGCTTTACCCCCCACCTCCTCAGCAAGCCAGGGAAGGGGAGAAAATAAGATGGGAATCTCGTGGGTTGAGATAAAAGCAGTTTAATAAATAAGCAGCAAAGCCGCGCGCGCGGGAAGCAAAGCAAAAGCAGATAAAGCTGTTACTCTCTACTTCCCATCAGCAGCGATGTCCGGCCACCTCCCGAGAAGCAGGGCTTCAGTACGCGTAGCGGTTGCTTTGGGAAGGCCAGAAATGAATCTCGCCTCCCCTTCCTGCTCCTTTCCCCCAGTTTATATTCCTGAGCTGACGTCATATGGTATGGAATATCTCCTTGGTCAGCCTGGGTCAGCTGTCCTGGCCATAGTCCCTCCCAAGATCATGCCCACTCACAGCTATTGGTGAAGGTGGGGGAAGGAATGCTGGAGGGACAGCCCCGATGTTGTGCAAGCGGTAGTCATAATATTGATATCAACAGTAAGCACAGCACTGCAGGACCTGCTGTGGAAAATCACTACCGTCCCAGACCCACTACAGTCTCCACCCCTTATTCCATACCATTTATGTCATGCTCAGACAAACCATCTTAACAATCCATATACATTCTTATATACTCTCATTAACCAGTACCCCCACTCTTCAACAGACAAACATCATTCTTGTATTCCCTCTTGCATCTTGCATCAAACAAACAAACAACATTCTTATATCTTTCATCCTCTGTAGATGTTCACTGGAGCAGGCCATAACTTCTGTCTCATCCATCAAGATGAATATCCAGGCCAGGGGAAACAGTATGTTCAGTGTTGGGCACCAGCACCGGCTTGGTTTGTCCACTTGTCAGGTTTTTTTCTTGCAAAGTTCATCTACAACAGATAACTCACATAACAGGTTATTTTTCCCCCAAGGTTAAGTCTCCTTGAGGTACACATCGAGTTTCCCCATCCTTTCTCATCACCCACCAAGTACAGCCAGGCCCTTGAGCAAAGACAATCCCACGAATGGGCTTGCCTTTTCCCATGGGAGGTGCAACCCATACTGCCTTCCCCAGCCATTTCCCTGGGTGCACTACGGGGACCTTATCTCCTCCCACAGTATGTAGTGGTTTTGTTTGGGCAGGACCAGGACGGTTAGTTGAACCTCTGCTATTGACCAGCCAAGTGGCTTCTGCTAAATTTTTATCCCACTGCTTCCATGCCCCATTGCCCAGTGCTCTCAACATGGTCTTTAGTAACCCATTATATCTCTCAATCTTTCCAGAGGCTTGTGGGTGATAGGGGATGTGGTATATCCACTCAATGCCATGTTTCTTTGCCCAGGAGTTTATGAGATTATTTCGAAAATGAGTTCCATTATCTGATTCAATTCTTTCTGGAGTGCCGTGTCGCCACAAAACTTGCCTTTCAAGACCCAAGACAGTATTTCGGGCAGTGGCGTGGTTGACAGAGTATGTTTCCAACCAACCAGTAGTTGCTTCCACCATGGTGAGTATATACCGCTTGCCTTGATGTGTTCGTGGTAGTGGTCCAACATAGTCAATTTGCCAGGCCTCACCATACTGAAAACCCAGCCATCGGCCTCTGTTCCAGGGAGACTTGATTCGTGTGGCTCGCTTGATTGTGGCACATGTTTCACATTCATGGGTGACCTGTGTGATGGCTTCCATGGTCAAGTCCACCCCTCGATCACGAGCCCATCTATATGTTGCATCTCTTCCCAGATGTCCTGATGTTTCATGGGCCCATCGAGCTATAAATAGCTCACCTTTACGCTCCCAGTCTAGATCTACCTGAGCTAGTTCAATTTTAGCAGCTTTATCTACCTGTTGGTTATTCCATTGTTCTTCATTGGCACGGCTTTTTGGCACATGAGCATCTACATGACGTACCTTCAGAGTCATATTTTCCACCCGAGCAGCAATGTCTTGCCATAATGCAGCAGCCCAGATGGGTTTACCCTTGCGCTGCCAGTTGGTCTTCTTCCATTGCTGTAGCCATCCCCATAGAGCATTAGCCACCATCCAGGAGTCAGTGTAAAGATAGAGTACTGGCCACTTCTCTCGTTCTGCAATCTTTAGAGCTAGTTGGATAGCCTTCACTTCAGCAAACTGACTTGACTCACCTTCTCCTTCAGTGGCCTCAACAACTCGTCGTGTGGGACTCCACACAGCAGCTTTCCACTTACGATGATTTCCTACCACGCGGCAGGATCCATCAGTAAACAAAGCATAATGCCTCTCATCTTCTGACAATTCATTATATGGTGGTGCCTCTTGGGCGCGAGCTACTTCCTCAGGCAATGCTCCAAAATCTCTGCCTTCTGGCCAGTCCATGATTTCTTCCAGGATTCCTGGGCGATTAGATTTCCCCAGCCGAGATCGTTGTGTAATCAACGCCATCCACTTACTCCATGTAGCGCTGGTTGCATGATGTATAGAAGGGGTTTTCCCTTTGAACATCCAGTGTAACACAGGCAGACGTGGTGCCAAGAGGACATGAGCTTCTGTGCCAATGACTTCTGAAGCAGCTCGAAGTCCCTCATATGCTGCTAGTATTTCTTTTTCAGTTGGGGTGTAGTGGGCTTCCGATCCTCGATATCCTCGGCTCCAAAACCCTAATGGTCGACCTCGGGTTTCTCCAGATGTTTTCTGCCAGAGGCTCCAGGTGAGACCATGCTCTCCAGCGGCAGTGTAGAGGATATTCTGCACATCTGGTCCTGTACGGATGGGCCCAAGGGCGACTGCACAAGCTATTTCCTGTTTAATTTGTTGAAAAGCTTGTTGTTGCTCAAGGCCCCACTCAAAACAGTTCTTCTTTCTGGTGACTCTAAAGAGAGGGCTCACAAGCTGACTATAACCTGGGATATGCATCCTCCAGAATCCCACAAGGCCCAGGAAAGCTTGTGTTTCTTTCTTATTAGTCGGTTGAGACATAGTAGCTATTTTATTCACAACATCCATAGGCACATGCCGACGCCCATCTTGCCATTTTATGCCCAAAAACTGTATCTCTTGTGCAGGTCCCTTTACTTTGTTTCTTTTTATAGCAAAACCAGCTTTCAGGAGAATCTGTATTATTCTTTTCCCTTTCTCAAACACTTCTTCTGCCTTGTTGCCCCATACAATTATGTCATCAATGTACTGTAAATGTTCAGGGGCATCACCCGTTTCCGGCACAGTTTGGATTAGACCATGGCAAATAGTAGGACTATGTTTCCACCCCTGGGGCAATCGATTCCAGGTATATTGGACACCTCTCCATGTGAAGGCAAATTGTGGCCTGCACTCTGCTGCCAATGGAATTGAGAAGAATGCATTAGCGATGTCAATCGTAGCATACCACTTGGCTGCTTTTGACTCCAGTTCATACTGGAGCTCTAACATGTCTGGTACAGCAGCACTCAGTGGTGGTGTCACTTCGTTCAGGCCACGATAGTCTACTGTTAACCTCCACCCTCCATCAGATTTTTTCACAGGCCATATGGGACTATTAAATGGAGAATGAGTTTTGCTAATTACTCCTTGAGCCTCCAGTTGATGAATCAACTCACGGATGGGAGCCAGGGAATCTCGGTTCGTGCGATATTGCCTCCGGTGCACTGTCCTGGTAGCAATTGGTACCTGTTGCTCTTGAACTTGCAGCAATCCCACAACAAAAGGGTCTTCTGAGAGGCCAGGTAAATTAGAGAGTTGTTTGATTTTCTCTGTATCTACAGTGGCTATACCAAAAGCCCATCGATACCCCTTGGGGTCTTTGAAGTACCCTCTCCTGAGGTAATCTATGCCAAGAATACAAGGGGCCTCTGGACCAGTCACAATGGGGTGTTTTTTCCATTTGTCCCCTGTTAAGCTCACTTCAGCCTCTAATACAGATAATTCTTCACATCCCCCTGTCACTCCAGAGATCCAGACAGAATCTGTGCCTCTATACCTTGATGGCATCAATGTACACTGTGCCCCTGTGTCTACTAAGGCTTTATACCTTTGTGGGTTTGATGTGCCAGGCCATCGAACCCACACAGTCCAGTAGATTCGGTCATCCCTTTCCTCCTCCTGGCTGGAGGCAGGGACCCTCTATTTCTGTTCTTCATCAGAGTATTCGCTATCTGATCCTTGCAATTGCAGACCTGAAGTCTCCTCATTGGCTTCGAAGGAAGTAGTTGCAGTTCTTCTATGTCTTGGAGATTGTTGATTGTCCTCTTTTGTTTTGGCAGCCACTCTGCTGACAGCCCTCTTGGGCGGTCCTTTTCTAACAGCTGCCTTCCCCCTTAGTTCACGTACACGCGCTTCTAGCTTAAAAGTGGGTTCACCATCCCACTTCCTCATATCCTCTCCTTGGCCACGCAAAAAGAGCCAGAGTTCATTTCGCGGTGTACTCCTGCGTCTGGGACTTCCCTTTCCCCTGGTCGGGACAGTGGATGACTGAATTCTTGAGGCAGATCTAACAATCAGGCCATCATCCCACACTGATGAGGAGGTGCAGAGGCTCTCTTCATAGTTCTGTAACCAAGAAGATACCCTCTCCACTGTTGGTATGTCCATGTCTGGATGATACACCATTGCCAGGATATTAGAATATGTAGCTGGGGCACTCTGGATCACTTTTCTCAACATGGCCCGTGTACACTGGACATCGTCTGGATCTGTGGAGGCCTCGACATTATCCAGATCACCATAGATGACTTCCAACACAGCTAATTCCCTTAGATATTGGATCCCTTCATCAGCTCTAGTCCACTTTCCTCGGGCATTTACAAGGTCTTCCTTGAATGGGTATCTTGCCCGTACACTTGAGAGGAGTCGTTTCCAGAGACTACAAACTGAGGTTTTCTTTCCAATGCCTTTATCAATTCCCCGGTCCCTAGCAAGAGATCCTAGCTGTTGGGCTTCTCTGCCTTCCAATTGTTGACTGTCAGCCCCGTTATCCCAGCATCGGAGCAGCCAGGCACCAATCCGCTCACCTGGCTGGCGACTGTAATCTTTTCGCATATCTCTAAGTTCTGTTGAGGTGAGGGACCGAGTAGTTTCCATTTCCTTTTCGATTTCTCTCACTTCTCCTGATCTCCTTACCGAAGGACCAGTTTCTTCTTCTAGCCTTTCCTCTTCCTCCTCGTCTGCCCTTACTAATCGATGATATGGACTTGACCTCCTTATCCACTGCTTCTTTTTCACTACTGGGGCAACCACTGTGGTTGTTGTTTGGTTCCCTGACTCAACCATGGTAGTCTCAGGTATAGTTTGAATTTCCACCTCGGCCATAGTTCTCTGAGAGGGCTGGACTGCGACTGACTCAACTATGTTGGTCTCAGGTATAGTTTGAATTTCCACCTCGGCCATAGTTCTCTGAGAGGGCTGGACTGCGACTGACTCAACTATGTTGGTCTCAGGTACCGTTTGAGTTTCCATTTCAATTACAGTTCTCTGAGAGGACTGGAATGCAGCTCGGTAGGCAGAGGCTAGGCCCCAGTATAGTGCCTGAACCTGATGGGCCTCATTAGGGTAGGTAAGACACCCTTCTATCAGGTAGCGTGTCAGTAAAGCAGGGTTTTTTATCTGTTCAGATGTAAAATCCCAGATTACAGGAGGTGATAACCGTCCTAGGAATTTGCCTAAATTCATCCACATACCCTGCCACCCAGGGACTGGCCGCTTCAGGGGGCATTTTAACATGTTTCCATCGCAAATTTGTACTCTCTGATACCCAGATGACTCCAGATTCCACAAGATATATAATATACCAACCATGTTAATTAGTAATATTAAAACTCTCGTATAAGGGTGACTAAGGACCTGGGAAGTCTGTGTAACAGAATTGTCTAGATCAGTCCGAGCTGAGGAGAAAGAGGTGCTTTGCCCCATGGCCTCCACAAGATAGCTCCCACAGCACACTAAATTCATCAGTAACAGAATGAGACTTGCTATTATTATTTGGGCCATCATGTTCCCAGGCCCTTTCATCCTCTTCACAAAATTATATAGCCAGCTTAGCAAAGCTATTAAGGTTAAAGCACAGCCGAGAGTCAATGTTAGGAGCATCATGTTCCCAAACATTAGAAAGTGTAAGATAAGCTGCATAACAGCAAGGCTCCGTGACCAGCACAGGAACTTTGCTCTCATTGGTTTACTGTAATTGCAATGCAGTTAATGTAAATCTGCTATTATCTCGCCCCACGTTGGGCGCCAAAAGGGCTGTGGTAGTTTGAGCCTGGCTGGATGCCAGGTGCCCACCACACCGCTTTACCCCCCACCTCCTCAGCAAGCCAGGGAAGGGGAGAAAATAAGATGGGAATCTCGTGGGTTGAGATAAAAGCAGTTTAATAAATAAGCAGCAAAGCCGCGCGCGCGGGAAGCAAAGCAAAAGCAGATAAAGCTGTTACTCTCTACTTCCCATCAGCAGCGGTGTCCGGCCACCTCCCGAGAAGCAGGGCTTCAGTACGCGTAGCGGTTGCTTTGGGAAGGCCAGAAATGAATCTCGCCTCCCCTTCCTGCTCCTTTCCCCCAGTTTATATTCCTGAGCTGACGTCATATGGTATGGAATATCTCCTTGGTCAGCCTGGGTCAGCTGTCCTGGCCATAGTCCCTCCCAAGATCATGCCCACTCACAGCTATTGGTGAAGGTGGGGGAAGGAATGCTGGAGGGACAGCCCCGATGTTGTGCAAGCGGTAGTCATAATATTGATATCAACAGTAAGCACAGCACTGCAGGACCTGCTGTGGAAAATCACTACCGTCCCAGACCCACTACAGCAGCTCACCCTGGTCAAAGGCAACCGAGTTTCCCGGGTTTCGGCACCATTTGTCAGAGACCAGCTCTTTCCAGGACGATGAAGGACAGGCGGACCACTGCTCTTAGGGCAAGTGATAGTTTATTACTTCTTCACTTAATCATCTTGGTGGCCCTGTGCAGGACTCTCTCCAGCACTTCCCTGTCACTTTTGAGCTCAGGAGCCCAGAACTGGACACAGTACTCCAGATGAGACCTCACCAGGGCACAGTAGAAGGGATGAATCACCTCCCTCGACCTGCTGGCCACACTCTTCTTGATGAATCCCAGGATGCCATTGACCTTCTTGGCCATGAGGGCACATCGCTGGCTCATATTTAGTTTAGTATCAATCAGGACTCACAGGTCTCTCTCTGCAGAGCTGCTCTTCAGCAGTTCGACCCCCAGTCTCTACTGGTGCATGGGGTTTTTCATTCCCAGATGCAGGACTCTGCACTTGTCCTTGTTGAACCTCATGAGCTTTTTCTCTGCCCAACTCTCAAGTCAGTCAAGATCCCGCTGAATGACAGCACAGCCTTCTGGGGAATCAGCCAGTCCTCCCAGTTTGGTGTCATCAGGGAACTTGCTGATACACTCTGTCCCCTCATCCAGATCGTTGATGAAGATGTTGAACAAGACAGGTCCCAGAATCAATTCCTGTGGACGTCCACTGGCCACAGGCCTCCAACTCGACTCCATGCCAGTGATTACCACCCTCTGGGCTCTGTCATTCAGCCACTTCTCGATCCACCTCACTGTCCACTCATCCAAGCCCCACTGCTTGAGGTTTCTGATAAGGATGTTGTGGGAGACAGTGTCAAAAGCCATGCTGAAGTCAAGGTAGATGACATCCGCTGCTCTCTCCTCATCTAGCCAGCCATTTATGCACTCAGAGAAGGATATCAAGTTAGTCAAACAGGATTTCCCCTTGGTGAAGCCGTGTTGACTCCCTCTGATAACCATCTTATCCTTCCTATGTTCATTGATAACATTCAGGATGAGTTTTTCCATCAGTTTTCCAGGGATGGAGATGAGACTGACCGGCCTGAAGTTTCCTGGGTCGTCCTTCCTGCCCTTTTTGAAGACTGCAGTAACATTGGTCTTTCTCCAGTCCTCAGGCACCTCACTTGTCCTCAATGAATGTTCAAAAACGATAGAGAGAGGCTTAGCAATCACATCAGCCAGCTCTCTCAGCACTCTAGGATGCATCCCATCACGACCCATTGACTTATGAGCCTTAAGCTTGGCCAACAAGTCTTTAATCTCTTCCTCTTCCACCCAGGGCAAGTCCTCTGCTGTCCTGGCCATCCTGTTATGCTTGCTGGACTGGGCTTCCCAAGGGTCAGCCTTGGCCGTAAAGACTGAAGCAAAGAAGACATCCAGTACTTCAGTGTTCTCTGCATCCTCAGACACCATGGCATTCTCTGTGTTCAGCAGCCAGCCCACATTACTCCTCACCATCCTTCTGCTGCTGATGTTCTTGAAAAATGCCTTATTACTGTCTTTAACATCCCTGGCTAAATTTAATCCTAGAAGGGCTCTAGCCTTCCTAATTGCATCCCTGCATGCCTTGGCAATGTTACTATACTCTTCCCAAGAAGCCAGCCCCTGTTTCCACCTCTCATAGATGGTTGCTTTCTGCCTGAGTTTTCCCAGCAGATCCTTGCTCATCCATGGGAGCTTTGCAGGCCAAGTGCGCGGGTTTGGCGATAGGTCCCACAGGAAAGCAGCGGCAAAGGTGGCACAGTGCTGGCTTATAGAGTACACGGGAATCTACTTACCCTCTATCTGGGAAACACGGCAGGACAGGGAATGCAATAAGTGCCATACATCTGCACACTGGGCTTAGATACAGAACGCTGACCACCCTGGGAAAGAGTCAAACTGGGAAGGAACCTCCTGCACTTGCTCAGGGGAAACTGTGTGTTTGAGTAATCCCCTGTGCTGCCTCTACAACAATGGACAGGAGTTACTGGATATGTGGGTTCAGATGCGAGACTCTGATCTCATTGCGATCACAGACACGTGGTGGGACAACTGCCATGACATGGAAGGTAATGTTTTATTCAGGTAAAAAAGACTGACAAGGCATGGAGGTGGAGTTGCTCTCTATGTGAGAGAGCAATTAATGTGTACTGAACTGTTCCTGGGTGGGATGAGGAGAGAGTAGAGTGCTTATGGGTAAAAATTAATGGCCAGGGAAAGGCAGGTGATATTGTTGTAGGAGTTCACTAAAGGCCACCTGATCAGCAGGAGGATGTGGATGAGGCCTTCTACGAACAGCTGAGAGTTGCCTCACGATCACAGTCCCTGGTCCTCATGGGGGACTTCAACCAACCTGATATTCGCTGGGATAGCCACACAGCCAAGCACATGCAGTCCGGGAGGTTCCTACAGATTGTTGACGACAACCTCCTGTCGCAGATCATCGAGGAACCAACAAGGAGGGGTGCGCTGCTGGATCTGGTACTGACGAATACAGAGGGCCTGGTTGGGGATGTGAAGGTTGGAGGCAACCTCGGTTGCAGTGACCATGACATGGTAGAGTTCAAGATCCTGTGTGGAAGGGGCAAAACACGAAGCAGGGCCGTGACCCTGGATTTCAGGCGAGCCAACTTTGGTCTCTTCCAAGATCTACTTGGACAGATCTCATGGAATATGATTTTAGATGGTAGAAGTGCCAATGAGAGCTGGTAAATTTTCAAAAACCACTTCCTTTAAACTCAGGATCAGTGTGTCTCAATGCGCAAGAAAGGAGGAAAAGGAGGAAGGAGGCCTCCATGGATGAGCAAGGATCTGCTGGGACAACTCAGGCAGAAAGCAGCCATCTGGGAGCTATCTCCAGTCCTGCGCACTTGGCCTCCTGAAGTGGGTCTGGGAGGTTAGTGACTTTCCACAGCAGCTCTTGCAGTGCTGTGCCTACTGCTGATTTCTACATTATGACTACTGCTTGCGCAGCATCAGGGCTGTCCCTCCAGCATTTCTTTCCTCCACCTTCACCAATAGCTGTGGATGAGCACAATCTTGGGAGGGACCACGGCAAGAACAGTTGACCAAGGCTGACCAAGGAGATATTCCCTACCGTATGACGTCAGCTCAGAAAAATAAACTGGGGAAGAGGTGCAGGAAGGGGAGGCAAGATTCATTTCTGACCTTCCCAAAGTAACCGCTACGCGTACCGAAGCCCTGCTTCTTGGGAGGTGGCCAAACATCGCTGCTGATGGGAAGTAGAGAATAACAGCTTTATCTGCTTTTGCTTTGCTTCCCGTGAGTGCGGCTTTGCCTTTTCTTTATTAAACTGCTTTTATCTCACCCCACGAGACTCCCATCTTGTTATCTTCCCTTCCCTGGCTCACTGTGGAGGTAGGGGATAGAGCGGTGTGGTGGGCACCTGGCATCCAGTCAGGGTAAAAGTACCACAGTGGCCACGTGCTGGCTACTGTGCTGGTGCACTGGAGATAGCTCCCACAGGAAAATCAGCTGCAAAGGTGGCACAGTGCTGGCTAATAGACTACATGGGGACCTACTTACCACTGTAGGTGGAGTCTGCGTACCTGCTTTCTTGTAGCTCCCAGACGCATTGGTGTAACTTCTACTGGCAGAGTGTATTTTTTCAATGGGAGCTGAGCAGTCCAATGACGCGGGATTGGAGATAGCTCCCACAGGAAAACAGATGGGAAGGTGGCACATTGCTGGGTGTTAGGCTACACGGGAACCTCTGAAACGCTGTAGGGTGAGGTCTGCGTTCCTGCTTTCTTTTAAATCCCAGACACAGTGGAGTAACTTCTAACGACAGTCTATATTTTCATAGATATCTGAGAGGGCCAAGTGCATGGGATTGGAGATAGCTCCCACAGGAAAGCAGCTACAAAGGTGACACAGTGCTGACTGATAAGCTACACAGGGACCTATGTACTACTGTAGGTGGGGTCTTCGTATCTGCTTTCTTGTAGCTTGCAGAGGCAGAGGCGTAACTTCCATCGACAGCTGCCATTTTTAATGAGAGCTGAGCAGGCAAAGCATACAGTACTGCATATAAGTCCCACAGGAAAGCAACTGCAATGGTGGCACATTGGTGGGTGATTGGCTACACCAGGACTTACGTACCACTGTAGGTGAGATCTGTGTACCTGTTTTCTTGTAGCTCCCAGACTGTCTTGTGTAACATGTATGGACACTCTGTATTTAAAAGGGGTCTGATCAGGCCAAGTGCGCGGGATTGGAGATAGCTCCCAAAGTAAATCAGTTGCAAAAGTGGCAAAGTGTAAGCTGACAGTCTCCACAGGGACTTGCGTACCACTGTAGGTGGGGTCTGCATACATGCTTTCTTGTAGCTCCTAGACACAGTGGCGTAACTTCTACCAGCAGGTTGTATTTTTTCAATGGGAGCTGAGCAGGCCGAGTGCACGGGATTAGAGATAGCTCCTGCAGGAAAGCAGCTTCAAAGGTAGAACAGGGCTAGTAGATAGACTACACGGGAACCTAGGTACCACTCAATGTGGGGTCTGCGTATCTTCTTTGTTGTATTTTCCAGAGGCAGTAGTGTTTTTCTACCTGTAGCTTGTATTTTTTGATGGGATCTTAGTAGCCCATCTGCGCGTGATTAGAGATAGCTCAACCAGGAAATCAGCCTCAAAGGTGGCACAGTGCTGGCTGATAGGATACATGGGGACCTACGTACCACTGTACGTGGTCTCTGCGTACCTCCTTTCGTGAAGCTCCCAGATGCAGTGGCGTAACTCTACTAGCAGCTTGTATTTTCTATGGGAACTGAGTAGGCCAAGTGCACAGGACTGGAGATAGATCTTATAGGAAAGCAGCTGCAAAGGTGGCACAGTGCTGGCTGATAGGCTACATGGAGACCTACGTACCACTGTAGGTCGGGTTTTCGTATTTGCTTTCTCGTAACTCCCAGGAAAACTGGCTTGACTTTGGCAGTCTGTATTTTCAAAGGGAGCTGAGCAGGCCAAGTGCGCGGGATTGGAGATAACTCCCACAGGAAAGTCGAGGCAAAGATAGAACAGTGCTGGCTGATAGGCTACATATGGACCTACGTAACACTATAGGTGGTGTCTGCGTACATGCTTTCTTGTAGCTCCCAGACGCAGTGGTGTAACTTCCACCGACAGCCTGTATTTCTTCAATGGGAGCTGAGCAGGTCAAGTGTGCGGGATTGGAGATAGCACCCACAGGAAAGCATCTGCAAAGGTTACACAGTGCTATGTGTACCGAAGCCCTGCTTCTCAGGAGGTGGCCAGACATCGTTGCTGTTGGGAAGTAGAGAATAACAGCTTTATCTGCTTTTGCTTTGCTTCCCGCACGGACGACTTTGCTGTTTCTTTATTGAACTGCTTTTCTCTCAACCCATGAGACTCCCATCTTGTTATCTTCCCTTCCCTGGCTAGATGGGGAGGTGGAGGATAGAGCGGTGTGGTGGACACCTGACATCCATTCAGGGTCAAACTACCTCAGCTTTTTTGGCGCCCAACGTGGGGCAAGATAATAACAGTTTTACATTAAATGCATTGTAATTATAGTAAGCCATGTTTCGGAACATGATACTACTAACACTGACTCTGTGCTGCGCTCTAACCTTGATCGCTTTGCTAAGTTGACTGTATGATTTTGTGAAAAGGATGAAAGGGCCTGGGAACATGATGGCCCAAATAATAATTGTGAGTCTCATTATATTACTGATGGATTTACTGTGCTGTGGGAGCTATCTTGCAGAGGTCGTGGGGCAAAGCATCCCTTTCCCTTCAGTTCGGAACGATGTGGACAATTTTGTTATACAGACTTCCCAGGTCCTTAGTCACCCTTATATGAGAGTTTTAATATTACTAATTAATATGGCTGATATATTACATATTTTGTGGAATCTGGACTCATCTTGGTATCAGAGAGGACAAATTTGGGATGGAAACATGTTAAAATGCCCCCTGAATGTCCCTTGGTGGCAGGGTGTGTGGATGAATTTGGGCAAATCCCCTAGGACGGTTATCACCTCCTGTAACCTGGGATTTTACATCTGAGCAGATAAAAAACCCTGCTTTACTGGCACGCCACCTGATAAAAGGGTGTCTTGCCTACCCCAATGAGGCCCATGAGGTTCAGACACTATACTGGGGCCTAGCCTCTGCCTACCAAGACGCACTCTACTTCTCTCAGAGATCTATGGTTTAAGTAGAAACTCAAACTGTATGTGAGACCACCATGGTTGAGTCAGTTGCAGACCAGTCCTCTCAGAGAACTATGGCCAAGGTGGAAATTCACCCTGTATCTGAGACCACCATGGTTGAGTCGGGGAATCAAACAACAACCACAGTGGTTGCCCCAGTAGTGAAAAAGAAAAACTGGACAAGGAATTCAAGTCCATATCATTGAGTAGTAAGGGCAGAAGAGGAGGAAGAGGAAATGGTAGAAGAAGTTGGTCCTTCAGTAATGAGATCAGGAGAAGGAGTGAAAGAAATCCAAAAGGAAATGGAAACTACTCAGTCCCTCACCTTATCAGAACTTCCTGATATGCGAAAAGATTATGTTGAGGAATCCGCAATCCTTAAAAACTTATCTACACAGGAATGCAGATAAGCAGGCACTTCTGTATTATGCAGCGCTGGGAAAACCGGGAGGATAGCTGCTCCATACCTGCTTCCTTGTTAGTAACCATTTTCAGGGTTTTTATATGGCTGAAAAAAAAGAATCACATTTGCCAACACAAGCATGCAAAAAATGTGCATCTATCAACTTCATCCTTCCCCTTGATTGGTTCCCAACAAACACAAAATTTCCGAAATCACAGTGATTGCTCAAAAAAGATATCGGTTTGTTTGTTTTAGTAACAACTAAGGGAACAGCCAAGGTAACCTAAGGAATACATTTACCATGGTCTTGTAGTTATTGTAACAGCTAAGGTAACCTAACAAATACATTCATAGGTTCTCATTGCTAAGGAAACAGGTCCCTATCAGGTGTGGTATACTCTTGCAATTTGATCCTTATGTGATTCAAATGAATACTTACTTAATCAATATGTGTTTGGGTTATTTGCAAGTGCTTAGCTAATTGACTGAACTAGTACTAGCTGGTTAACAAGTGCTTAACCAGTGCTTGACTACTTATTGTGATGATAAGTTGTTAACTAAAATAATTGTGTATCTGAGACATTTCCCCCCTTTGAAAGTATTGATAATCTCATTCCAATACTTTCACTCTTGTATTTCTGTTTTCTCCATAATAAAACCATGATTGTCATATGGTGGTGGATCACCTTTTAACCTATCATTGTCTCTTGACAATTCTGTCAAGATTCTATTGCTTCATCGTGTTCTTTCTATTATTTCTCTTTTGATGCAACATTATGCCAAATAGATTGCAAGGAACATTATAATCAATAGCAGAAGTGTTTCAATCAGTGACTTTATCCAGAATTTTAGGTCCAGGCCCAGTCTCTATAAAACTTTATCTATCCAGGCTGTGTCTTACCAAATTTCCTGATATTGGAATTACCTGTTCCGAGTCTATTTCTGTTTGGACTGGATCTGGGCCTGAACATTCGGTACGAATCGATTTGATCATCCAATTTTGATACGTTTCCATCACCATAGACTGAAAAACCAACAAAAAAAAAAACATAGTCATGTTTCAGAGTTAACTTTAATTTCTCAAGATCTTCTACAACTCTCCCACTTCCATGGGCTTGATGGTGTCTTCTTCAATCGAGTTTAGTGGATCCTGGCATCTGATTCGGCAATCTTGATTGCAGTGAAGATGGTCAGCAACACCTGGTATGGTCCCTTCAACCTTCCTTGCAGAGGTTCTTCATTCTGGGTCTTTAGACATAATCTCCAGGCAGGATGTTATGTATTGGATTTTTCTTAAGTCAGAGATAGATTCCACACTACTGCACTTCGGAGCCTTTTCAGAGTTTTTTTTCTAAGAGCAAGCAAATAGTTATACACATCTGGTTTTCCCATCACATATATGTTTGGATTTGGTTCAGGAACCTCATAGGGTTTTCCATACATACTTACTGACATTCCACTTCGAGGTTTCACTCTTATTTTGTAGCAATGCAAGTGGAAGTGCCTGAGGCCATTTTAATGTAGCCTCCTGACAAATTTTTCTAATTTGTCTTTTTAGGGTCTGATTCATTCTTTCCACTTTTCCACTTGATTGCTGTCTCCAAGGGGCATGTAAATCCCAGGAAATTCCTAGGACTTTGCTTACTTCTTGTACCACATTGGCCACGAAATGTGGTCCTCTGTCTGAAGATATTCCAAATAGAACTTCAAACCTTGGAATAATTTCTTGCAAGAGCCTTTTAACTGTTTCCTTAGCCGGATTGATGCAACAGGGAAAGACTTCTGGCCATCCTGAAAAGATGTCAACCCTAAGCAACACATATTTATATCCATTGCATTTAGGTAATTCTGTAAAATCAGTTTGCCAAAAATCTCTTGGTTCCACTCCAGGTTTTTTTTGTTTTTTTTTTTCCCCATCTATGAAGGCCATACCTTGCTCAACGAGTCCGGTTGTTTGGAAAAATATCCAACTGTTCTCTTACAGCTTCCTAGTTTCTGCGTCAAAACTTCTAGAGTCGTTCATGAATAAATAACTGAAAGTCTTTGGTTAAATCTGGCAAGCCTAAGGCTGAGGCTGTCATCAGAGCTATATTAAGCTTCTCCAAAGCTTCTTACTTTTCTTCGCCCTATGAAAAAGGGGTAGATTTTGGACTTCATATAATGGTTTGACTATAAGACGATAATACACGATTCAGAGCCTGACCAATCCCGTCATTCCTAAAAATGCCCGCAGCTCATGCACAGTGAGTGGTTCCAAAATAGCATAAATCACTTCCTTTCCTTTTGTCCCCAGCCTCTGTTCTCCTTTTGAAATTTCGAGGCCCAAATATATCACTGTTTACTGCTAATTGAGCTTTTTCTTTTGATACCTTCTACCTGTTTAATCCCAAAAAGTTTAAAAGTTCAGTGGTTACCTGTATGCAGGCTGACCTTTTCGTTGTGGTAATTAGTATGTCATCCACATATTGGAGAAGCGAATGCTCTGGTCTTGGTGTCACTGTCTTTTCATTAGTCCAAAGTTCCAGTTCTTTTTGCTAGTTGTCTTCCAAAGATAGTCGGGCTGTTCTTGTATCCCCACGGTAGCCATGTCCAAGTTTAACTGTACCTTGCATCCTGTTTGAGGCTTTCCTACTCAAAAGCAAATAGTTTACTACTTTCCTTTTCCAAAGGGATACAAAAGAAAGCATCTTTTAAATCAAGCACTGTAAACCACTGATAATTTTCTCTCAGAGCTGTGAGTAAGGTACATGGATTTGTTACAACTGTATGTATATCCTTCAAATCTGATTTGTGGATCTCAAATCTGAACTAACCTATACTCTCCATTCAGTTTCTGTACTGGTAAAATAGGTATATTATACTCTGACTCACATTCTTCTGGAATTTGATATTTCAAAAATTTGTAAATTAGTACTTTAAATCCTCATTTTGCCTCAGGTCTTATTGGGTATTGTCTCACCCTGACCGATTTTACTTTTTCATTTCTTTCAATGTTTACTGGTAGTGCTAATTTTAATTTCCTGGAATCTGTTTCCCACACTATTGGGATCACTGCATTCTCCACTTCTGGAGGTAATTCTAGCACCTTTGTTTTTTCTTTTATCATCAATATTTTTCCTGTCTTTGATTCAGGTATTTTTAGTAACAAGTCTCTCTTTTCAAAGACAATTTGTGCATTTAATTTAGACAACAAGTCCCTCCACATCAGGGGTATGGGACATTCTGAAACATACAGAAATTCATATGTAATAACTTTATTGCCAAATTGTAAATTTAAGGGTTGCAAAAATGGTCGATTTTCCTCTTTCCCTGTGTCTCCCACAATATTTGCAGTTTTAGTTCCTATTGCTCCTCTACATGTATTTAAAACTGAATACATTACTCCCATGTTTATATTATTCTATTCTCTTGTTGTGATTTTTTTTGTTTTTTTTTTTTCTCACGTTATCTGGGTGCATCAGTCAGTTGTTTTTTTTCTCAGAGAATAAAATCAGAAGGCGAGAGAGCTATTTTCATGTGTACTGGTTCACTCTGTCTAACCCCTTGCCTGAATACATTACTCCCATGTTTATATTGGTTTCTTTTCTCAGGGTTTTGGTTTTTTGGTTTTGTTTTTTTTCTCTTTCTCGCTTTATCTGGGTGCTCCTTATAGGAGTCAGTTGATTTTTTTTCTGAGAGAATAAAATCACAAGGTGAGAAAGCTATTTTCATGTGTACTGGTTCACTCTAACCCATTTCCTTAATGGGGCAATTATATGCTGTTTGACTTTAGAATTTAAGGACATCTTTAAGGTGGTTATTAAATGAGTACATCATTGAATTCTCTTGGACACCGATGAGGAAGGTTCTGTGTCAGAGTCCTCATTTTTTCACGTTACTACTGTCTGGACAGGGCTGGGAGTCCTCCCTTGAACCAGCACTCCAGGATGTATTCTTGTCAGGTTGCTGGGTCCCTGTTCAGGTTCATATTAGGGAGCCGGTAAGTGAGAGAGGGTGTATATATAGGAACAGTTCTTCCCCCTTAAGGGTGAAATGTTTAAGACACAATTTTGCTGCAGTGCATGGGGAGCAACAATTTTGAACCTTTTGTTTTTCTACTGTGAGTGACATTACGCGATTTTGTCATTCAGATTCTTTCTGCTGTTCAAATTTTTCTCCTAAATAAAAGAACAGATCTAAATATTGGACTTTTTCTCACTTTTCCTCGCACTTATAAAACAACATTATTGCAAGATAGTATTATAACTTAGTATTCCATTCAGAGGCCACAATTGCTCATCATCCAGAGCATACACTAGCCACATATGATCGCAATATTTATTAAGCTGTTTTTTACACAAATCATTATGTATTTCTCTGCAGTGAGCCAAAAGGCAGCCCAAAGGAGAGGTTTTTGGCACAGGGCCCTTATTGATAGAATTTCCTCCCCAAAACAGGTTTGACCACTTAGATGTCACAGCCAAAAATTATGGTATCCTTCAAACACAGAGACTTAAAGGCACAGTTCAAGATTTCTACACATGATTACAGTACTCTATAAGTTGATCTTTACAAAAATCACCCTTAAATTCCTTCCAGTGTGACAAAAGACACCCAAGAGGTGAAGTCTCAGGTACTTTGTTTACAATTTAAAAAACTTATCAGTTACAAATACTTTCTCAACAATCATTTCATTCTTTCGCTTTGTTTCTGTTTCTCTCCAGCTGCACCCCTCACAAGATCACAGAACCGCGGATAAAAGCTTCGCACTCGCTTTGTGCTCAATTACATGTCTCAGTCACACACACACAGACAGCTCACAACACAATATACAATAATATGCATATATATACAAAAAGCAATATACAAAGCAATATACAAAGCAATGTACAAATATATGTACAAACCAAAACCAAGAGGTACCTTACCATATACTTATGTGGGCCCATATATAGCAATTACCAATACCAATACCAATGTCAACCCTGCGATCACTTTGTCCGACTAGTACTAGCTGGTTTACAAGTGCTTAAGCAGTGCTTGACTACTTATTGTGATGATAAGTTGTTAACTAAAATAATTGTGTATCTGCAACAATTACAGTTGCCAGCCAGGTGAGAGAATTGGTGCCTGGCTGCTCTGATTTTGGGATAACAAGGCTGACAGTCAGCAATTGGAATGTAGAGAAGCCCAACAGCTGGGATCTCTTGCTAGGGACATGGTAATTGATAGAGGCATTGGAAAGAAGACCTCAATTTGCAGCCTCTGGTAACGGTTCCTCTCAAGTGTAAGGGCAAGATACCCATTCCAGGAAGATCTTGTAAATGCCTGAGGAAAGTGGAATAGAGCAGATGAAGACATCCAATACCTAAGGTAATTAGCTGTTCTAGAAGTCATCTATGGTGATCTAGATAATGCTGAGGCCTCCACAGATCCAGACGATGTCCAGTGTACACGGGCCATGTTGAGAAAAGTGATTCAGAGTGCACCAGCTACGTATTCTAATATCTTGGCAATGGTGGATCACCCAGACATGGATAAAGCAACAGTTGATAGAATATCTTCTTGGTTACAAAACTATGAAGAGAGTCTCAGCACCTCCTCACCAGTGTGGAATGATGGCCTGACTGTCAGAAATGCCCCAAGAATTCGGTCATCTACTGCCCCGACTAGGGGAAAAGGAAGTCCTAGACGCAGGAATACACTACGAAATGAACCACTTTTAAGCTGGAAGCGCGTGTACGTGAACTAAGAGGGAAGACAGCTGTTAGAAAAGGACCACCCAAGAGGACTGTGAGCATAGTAGCTGCCAGAACAAAAGAGGACAATCAGCAATCTCCAAGACATAGAAGAACTACAACCACTTCCTTCAATGCCAATGAGGAGACTTCAGGTCTAAAATTGCAAGGATCAGATAGCAAATACTCTGATGAAGAACAGAAATAGAGGGTCCCTGCCTCCAGCCAGGAGGAGGAAAGGGATGACCGAATCTACTGGACTGTGTGGGGTCGATGGACTGGCACATCAAACTCACAAAGGTATAAAGCCTTAGTAGACACAGGGGCACAGTGTACATTGATGCCATCAAGGTATAGAGGCACAGATTCTTTATGAATCTCTGGAGTGACAGGTGGATGTGAAGAGTTATCTGTATTAGAGGCTGAAGTGAGCTTAACAGGGGACAAATGGGAAAAACACCCCATTGTGACTGGTCCAGAGGCCCCTTGTATTCTTGGCATAGATTACCTCAGGTGAGGGTACTTCAAAGACCCCAAGGGGTTTCAATGGGCTTTTGGTATAGCTACTGTAGATACACAGAAAAGAAACAACTCTCCAGTTTACCTGGCCTCTCAGAAGACCCTTTGGTTGTGGGATTGCTGCAAGTTCAAGAGCAACAGGTACCAATTGCTACCAAGACGGTGCACCGGAGGCAATATTGCATGAACCAAGATTCCCGGGCTCCCATCTGTGAGTTGATTCATCAACTGGAGACTCAAGGAGTAATTAGCAAAACTCATTCCCCATTTAATAGTCCCATATGGCGTGTGAAAAAATATGATGGAGGGTGGAGGTTAACAGTAGACTATGGTGGCCTGAATGAAGTGACACCACCACTGAGTGCTGCTGTACCAGATACATACCAGCCTGCACAGGGAATTACGCACCACTGTAGGTTAGCTATGAGAACCCGCTTTCTTGTAGGTCCCAGATGCAGTGGAGTAACTTCCACTGGCAGCCTGTATTTTTTCAATTGGAGCTGAGCAGGCCAAGTGTGTGGCATTGGAGATAGCTTGAACAGAAAAGTAGCTGCAAATGTTGCACAGTGCTGGCTGATAGACTACACGGGGACCTACTTACCACTGTAGATGGGGTCTGCATGCCTGCTTTCTTGTAGCTCCCAGACACAGTGGCGTAACTTGTACTGGCAGCCTGGATTTTTTCATTGGGAGCTGAGCAATCCAAGTGCATGGGACTGGAGATAACTCCCACAGGAAAGCAGATGCAAAGGTGACACCGTGCTAGTAGATAGGCTACCCGGTGATGTACTTACCACTGTAGGTGGGGTCTTCATACCTGCTTTCTTGAATCTCCCAGAGACCGTAAGGTAACTTCTAGCAGCAGCTTGTATTTCAATTGAGAGTCGAGCTGGGAATGTATGCAGGATTGGAGATAGCTTCCACAGGAAAGCAGCTGCATAGGTGGCACAGTGCTGTGTGATAGGTTACACGGTGACCTACTTACCACTGTAGGTGGGATCTGCGTATCTGCTTTCTTCTAGCTCCCAGAAACAGTGGCGTCGATTCTACCCGCAGACTGTATTTTTTCAATGGGAGCTGAGGAGGCAAAGTGTGCGGGATAGGTGATAGCTCCTACAGGAAAGGAGCTGCAAAGGTGACACAGTGCTGGCTGATAGACCATACGAGGACCTATGTACCACTGCAGGTGGGATGTGCGCACCTGCTTTCTTGTAGATCCCAGACGCAGTGGTGTAACTTCCACCGACAGCCTGAGCTTAAATGTGGCTTTGCAGGTCAAACGCGCGGGATTCGAGATAGCTCCCAAACAAAAATAACTGCAAAGGTGGCATAGTGCGTGCTGATAGGCTACACGGGGATCTACGCACTGCTGTAGGTCTGGTCTGCATACCTGTTTTCTTGTAGCTCTTAGAGGCTGTGGCGTAACTTCTAATGGCAAAATCTATTTTTTCAATGGGAGCTAAGCAGGCCAAATGCATTGCAGATAGTTCCCACAATAAAGCAGTTGCAAAGGTAGCACAGTGCTGGTTGATAGACTATACTAAGAATTACGTACTACTGTAGGTTTGATATGCGTACCTGCTTTCTTGTAGTTCCCAGACACAGTGGAGTAACTTCCACCAGCAGCCCATATTTTTTCAATAGGACCTTTGGAGCTCAAATGCGCGGGATTGTAGATACCTCCCACAGGAAAGCATCTGAGAAGATGGCACAGTGCTGGCTGATAGGCTACACAGGGACAAATGTACCACTGCAGGTGGGATTTGCGTACCTACTTTTTTGTAGTTCCCAGACACAGGGGCATAACTTCTACCGGCAGCCTGTATTTTCAATGGGAGCTGAACAGGCCAAGTACGCTGGATTGGAGATAGCTCCCACAGGAAAGCAGCTGCAAAGACGGCACAGTGCTGGCTGATAGGTCATATTGGGGCCTACATACCACTGTAGATGGGGTCTGCGTACCTGCTTACTTATAGCTCCCAGACGCAGAGGCGTAAATTCTACCGGCAACCTGTATTTCTTCAAAGGTTGCTGAGTAGATCAAGTTTGTGGGATTTGAGATAGCTCCCAAAGGAAAGCAGCTGCAAAGGTGGAACAGTGCTTGCTGATAGACTATGTGGGTACCTACGTACCACTGTAGGTGTGTTCTGCGTACCTGCTTTTTTGTAGCTCCCAGACACAATGACGTAACTTCTACTGACAGTCTGTATTTTCAATGGGAGCTGAGCAGGTCAAGTGCGGGATTGGAGATAGCTCCCACAGGAAAGCAGTTGCAAAGGTGTTATAGTGTTGGTTGAAAAACTTTGAACTAAGGGACTTGGGGGGTGGGGGGAGAAGATAAACAGAACAAGCTGTCCCCTCTAGCTGGGAAACACGGCAGGACAGAGAACGCAATTATAAGTGACCTTCATCTTCTCTCTGGTCTTAGATACAGAAGGCGTCTGACCACCCTGGGAAAGAGTCAAACCGGGAAGGAACCTCCTGCAATTGCCCAGGGGAACCTGTGTGTTTTGAGTAAGCGCACGGACTTTCTCTACACCAATGGATGAAGCCTGGTGAATAAGCAGGAGGAACTGGAGATGTGGGTTCATATGTGGGACTCCGACCTCATTGCGGTCACAGAGACGTGGTGGGACAGCTGCCATGACTGGAGTACAGCCATGGAAGATTATGTATTGTTCAGGAAAAATGGACTGACAAGGCATGGAGTTGGAGTGGCTCTCTGTGTGAGAGAGCAATAAATGTGTACTGAGCTGTTCCTGGGTGGGATGAGGAGAGAGTAGAGTTCTTCTGGGTAAAAACTAATGACCAGGGCAAGGCAAGTGATATTGTTGTAGGAGTCCGCTACAGGCCACCTGATCAGCAGGAGGATGTGGATGAGGCCTTCTAGAAACAACTGTGAGCTGCCTCACGATCACAGTCCCTGGTCCTCATGGGAGACTTCAACCACCCTGATATTTGCTGGGATAGCCACACAGCCAAGCACATGCAGTCCAGGAGGTTCCTACAGATTGTTGACGACAACCTCCTGTAGCAGATCATCAAAGAACCAACAAGGAGGGGGTGTGCTGCTGGATCTGGTACTGACGAATAGAGAGGGCCTGGTTGGGGATGTGAAGGTTGGAGACAACCTCGGCTACAGTGACCACGAGATGGTAGAGTTCAAGATCCTTTATGGAAGGGGCAGAACACAAAGCAGGGCCGTGACCCTGGATTTCAGGCGAGCCGACTTTGGTCTCTTCCAAGATCTACTTGGACGAATCTCAGGGGATATGATTCTAGATAGTAGAAGTGCCAATGAGAGCTGGTAAATTTTCAAGCACCACTTCCTTTAAACTCAGGATCAGTGTGTGCAAATTTGAAAGAAAGGAGGAAAAGGAAGTAAGAGGCCTCCATGGATGAGCAAGGATCTGCTGGGACAACTCAGGCAGAAAGCAACCATCTATGAGAGGTGGAAACAGGGGCTGGCTTCTTGGGAAGAGTATAGGAAGATTACCAAGACATGCAGAGGTGCAATTAGGAAGACTAGAGCCCTTTTAGAATTAAATTTAGCCAGGGATGTTACAGATAGTAATAAGGCATTTTTCAAGTACATCAGAAGCAGAAGGATGATGAGGGGTAATGTGGGCCAGCTGCTGAACACAGAGGATGCCTTGGTGTCTGAGGATGCAGAGAACACTGAAGTACTGGATGTCTTCTTTGCTTCAGTCTTTACGGCCAAGGCTGACCCTTGGGAAGCTCAGTCCAGCAAGGATAACAGGATGGCCAGGAAAGCAGAGGACTTGCCCTGGGTGGAAGAGGAAGAGGTTAAAAATTTGTTGGACAAGCTTAAGGCTCATAAGTCAATGGGTTCTCATGGGATGCATCCTAGAGTGCTGAGAGAGCTGGCTGATGTGATTCCTAAGCGTCTCTCCATCCATTTTGAATAATCTTAGAGGACAAGTGAAGTTCCTGAGGACTGGAGAAAGGCCAATGTCACGCCCAGTCTTCAAAAAGGGCAGGAAGGAAGGACGACCCAGAAAACCACAGGCCGGTCAGCCTCACCTCCATCCCTGGAAAAGTGATGGAACAACTCATCCTGAATGTTATCACTGAACATATGAAGGATAAGATGGTGCTCAGGGGGAGTTAACATGCCTTCACTAAGGGGAAATCCTGTTTGACTAACCTGATAGCCTTCTATGAGTGTATAACCGGCTGGCTAGATGAGGGGAGAGCAGCGGATGTCATCTACCTTGACTTCAGCAAGGCTTTTGACACCGTCTCCCACAACATCCTCATCAGAAAGCTCAGGCAGTGTGGCTTGGATGAGTGGACAGTGAGGTGGATCAAGAGTTGGCTGAATGACAGAGTCCAGAGGGTGGTGATCACTGGCACGGAGTCGAGTTGGAGGCCTTTGGCCAGTGGACGTCCACAGGGATTGATTCTGGGGCCAGTCATGTTCAACATCTTCATCAGCGACCTGGATGAGGGGACAGAGTGTACCCTCAGCAAGTTCCCTGATGACACCAAACTGGGAGGACTGACTGATTCTCCAGAAGGCTGTGCTGCCATTCAGCGGGATCTCGACCGGTTTGAGAGTTGGGCAGAAAGGAATCTCATGAGGTTCAACAAGGACAAGTGCAGAGTCCTGCATCTGGGAAGGAACAATCCCATGCACCAGTACAGACTGGGGGTCGAACTGCTGAAGAGCAGCTCTGCAGAGAGAGACCTGTGAGAGACCTGAGAGACCTGATTGATAATAAACTAAATATTAGCCAGCAATGTGCCCTTGTTGCCAAGAAGGTCAATGGCATCCTGGGATGCATCAAGAAGAGTGTGGCCAACAGGTCGAGGGAGGTTCTTCTCCCCGTCTACTTTGCCCTGGTGAGGTCTTAACTGGAGTACTGTGTCCAGTTCTGGGCTCCTCAGCTCAATAGGGACAGAGAAATGCTGGAGAGAGTCCTGCGCAGGGCCACCAAGATGATCAACGGTATGAAACATCTTTCATACGAGGAGAGGCTGCAAGAACTGTGTCTGTTTAGTCTGGAGAAGGGGAGATTGAGGGGTGATCTTATTAAAATTTATAAATATCTAAAGGGTGGGTGTCAGGAGTTTGGGACATCCTGCTTTTCTATAGTAGATAGTAACAGCACAAGGGGTAATGGGATGAAACTAGAACATAAAAAGTTAGATTTAAACATAAGAAAAACTATTTCATGATGAGAGTGACAGAGCAGTGGAACAGCTTGCCCAGGGGGATTGTAGAGTCTCCTTCCTTGGAGGTCTTTGAGACCCGCGTGGACATGTTTATATGCGACCTGATCTAGGTGAAACTGCTTCTGAAGGGGGATTGGACTAGATGATCTCTAAAGGTCCCTTCCAACCCCTACCATTCTATGATTCTATGATTCTATGATAGACTACATGGATACCTACTTACTATTTTTGGTGCGGTGTGCATACCTTCTTTCTTGTATCTCCCAGACGCTGTGGCATAACTTCTAACGGCAGTCTGTATTTTCAAGGGGAGCTGAGCAGGCCTGGTAGGTGGGATTGGAGATAGTTCCAACAGGAAAGACGCAGCAAAGTTGGAACAGTGCTGGCTTATAGGCTAGACGGGGAACAACGTACTACTGTTGGTGGGGTTCCGGCAGCCTGTTTTTTTTCATTGTGAGCTGAGCAGGCCAAATGTGCAGGGTTGATGATATACAGGAATGCAGTTGCAAAGGTGACAGGGTTCTGACTGATAGGCTACATGGGGACCTATGTACCACTGTAGGTGGGGTCTGCGTACCTCCTTTCTTGAAACTTGCAGACACAGTGACGTAACTTCTACCAACAACCTGTATTTTCAATGGGAGATGAGCAGGCCAAGTGCGTGAAACTGGAGATAGCTCCCAAAGGAAAGCACTTGCAAAAGTGGAACAGTGCTTACTGATAGGATATACAGGGACCTATGTACCACTGTAGGTGGGGTCTGCTTACCTGCTTTCTTGTAACTCCCACACGCAGTGGCATAAGTTATACCGGCAGGCTTTACTTTTTCAATTGGAATTGAGCAGGCAAAGTGCGTGGGATTGGAGATAGGTCCCACAGGAAAGCCGCTGCAAAGGGGACACAGTGCTGGTTTAGAGACTACACAGAAATCTACCTACCACTGTAGGTGGGGTCTGTATATCTCCTTTCTTATAGCTCCCAGACGCAATGGTGTAACTTCAACCGGCAGTGTGTATTTCAAACGGGAACTGAGCAGGCCAAGTGCGCAGGATTGGAGAGAGCTTCCACAGGAAAAAAGTTGTAAAGGTGGCACAGAGCTGGCTGATAGGATACACGGGGACGTACGTACCACTGTAGGTGGGGTCTGCGTACCTGCTTTCCTTTAGCTCCCAGACGCCGTGATGTAACTTTTACCGGCAATCTTTATTTCAAATAGGAGCTGAGCAGTCTAAGTGTGCAGAACTGCAGATAGCTCTCACAGGAAAGCATTTGCAAAGGTAACACACTGCTGGCAGATAGACTACACAAGGACTTACGTACCACTGTAGATATGCTGTGTCTACATGCTTTCTTTTAGCTCCCAGGCGCAGTGGCATAATTTCTACCGTCAGTCTGTATTTCAAATGTGAGCTTAGCAGGCCAAGTGTGCGGGATTGGACATAACTCCAACAGGAAAGCAGCTGAAAAAATGACACAGTGCTGGAAGATCGACTACATGGGGATCTATGTACCACTGTATGTGGGATCTGCGTTCCTGCTTTCTTTTAACTACCAGAGGCAGTGGCATAACTTCTACCAGCAGCTTTTTTTTTTGAATGGAAGTTTAGCAGACAAATTGTGTGGGATTGGAGATAGCTCCCACAAAAAAGCAGCTGCAAAAGTAGAACACTGCTGACTGATAGGTTGCACGGGAATCAACGAACCACTGTAGGTGGGGGCTACATATCTGCCTTCTTGTTGCTTCCAGATGCAGTGGTGTAACTTCTACCAGTTGCTTGTATTTTCAATGGCAGCTGAGCAGGCCAAGTGCACGGGAAAAAGGTAGCTCCCACAGGACATCAGGGGGAAAGCTTGCACAGTGCTGGCTGATAGGCTACACGAAGTTTTACGTACCTTTGTAGGTGGGGTCTGAATACCGGCTTTCATGTAGCTCCCAGAAGCAGTGGCGTAAATTCTACCGGCAGCCTGGTTTTTTTCAGTGAGAGTTGATCAGGCCAATTTCCCAGGATTAGAGATAACTCTCAGAAGAAAGCAGCGGCAAAGTTGGTACAGTGCTGGCTGTTAGGCTACACGGGGATCTACGTACCACTGTAGATGGGATCTGCTTACCCTCTTTCTTGTAGCTCCCAGAGGCAGTGACGTAACATCTAATGGCAGCCTTTATTTTCAATGGGAGCTGAGCAGGCAAAGTGCATGGGGTTGGAGATAGCTCACACAGGAAAGCAACTGAAAAGGTGGAAAAGTGCTACTTGATAAGTTACATGGGGACCTAAGTACCACTGTAGGTGGGATCTGCGTACCTGCTTACTTGTAGCTCTTAGACGCAGTGACGTAACTTCAACCGGTAGCCGGTATTTATTCAATTTAATTTTAGCAGGTCAAATGTGCAAGAAAGACATAGCTCAACCAGGAAAGCAGCTGTAAAGATTAAACAGTGCTGGCTGATAGGCTACACGGGGACCTACGTTCCACTGTAGGTGGGGTCTGCATACCTACTTTCTTGTAGCTCCTAGACGCAGTGCTGTAACTGGAGATAGCACCCACAGGAAAGCTCTGTGTACGTGCTTTCTCGTAGCTTCCAGAGGCAGTGGCGTAACTTCTAATGGCAGCCTGTATTTTCAATGGGAGCTTAGCAGGCCAAGATAACTCCCACAGGAGAGCAGCGGTAAAGGTGACACAGTGCTTACTTATAGGCTACACGGAAACCTACATATCACTGTAGGTGAGGTCTGCGTACCTCCTTTCTGGTACCTCTCAGATGCAATGGCGTAACTTCTACCAAAAGCCTTCAGTTTTTAATGGGAGCTGAGCAGGCCAAGTGCGTGAGATGTGAGATAGCTCCCAGAGGAAAGCAGCTTCAAAGGTGGCACAGTGCTGGATGATAAGCTACACTGTGACCTACGTACCACTGCAGGTGGGGTCGGCGTACCTACTTTCTTGTAGCTCTGAGACGCAGAGCCGTAACTTCCATTGACAGCCTGTATTTTCAGTGGGGGATTAGTAGGCCAAGTGCATGGGATTGGAATAAACTACCACAGCAAACCAACTGCAAAGGTAGCACATTGCTGGCTGATAGGCTATATGGGTGTTGCAGATACACAAATAATTTAGTAAACAACTTATCACAATGAGTAGTCAAGCACTTGTTAAGTACTTGTTAACCTGCTAGTAATAGTTCAATCAATTAGCTAAGCACTTGCAAATAACTCAAACACCTATTGATTAAGTAAGTATTCATTTAAATTACATAAGGATCAAACTGCAAGAGTTACATACCACACCTGATACGGACCTTTTTCCTTAGCAATGAGACCCTATGAATGTATTTGTTAGGTTACCTTAGTGTTTACGTTAGCCACGAGACCCTGGTAAATGTCTTTGTTAGGTTACCTTTGCTGTTACCTTAACTACAAGACCCTGGTATATGTATTCGTTAGGTTACCTTGGCTGTTACCTTAGTTGTTACTAAAAAAAAGGGATTGATATCTTTTTTTGACCAATCACTGTGATTTTGGAAATTCTGTGTTTGTTGGGAATCAATCAAGGTGAAGGGCTAAATTGATAGATGGACATATTATGCATGCTTGTGTTGGCAAATGTGATTCTTTTTTTTGAGCTGTATAAAAACCCTGAAAATGGTAATTAACAACGAAGCACTTATGGAGGAGCTATCCCCTGTGTTTTCCCACTTGTTTACCTGCTTATCTACATTCCTGTGTAGATAAGTTTTTCGCGATGCGAATCCATCAACATTTTTGGCGACCCAGTTAATACCACTGTAGTAGGGGTCTGCATACCTGCTTTCTTGTAGCTCGAGGGTGCAGAGGTATAACTTCTACCGGCAGCCTGTATATTCAATGGGATTTTAGCAGGCCAAGTGTGCGGGATTGGAGATAACTCCCACAGGAAAGACTTTGCAAAGGTGACACAGTGCTGGCTGATAGGCTACAGGGGGACCTACGTACCACCATTGGTAGAGTCTGTGTACATGCTTTCTTGTAGCTCCCAGACGCAGTGACGTAATTCTACTCGTAGCCTATATTTTCAATGTGAGCTGACCAGGCAAACTGCGTGGTATTGGAGATAGCTACCACAGGAACGCATCTGCTACGGTGGATCAGTGCTAGCTCATAGACTACATGGGGACCTACATACCACTGCAGGACAGGTCTGCGTACCTGCTTTCTTGTAGCTCCCAGATGAAGTGGCGTAACTTCCACCGGCAGCTTGTATTTTCAATGGGAGTGGACCACGCCATTTGAACAGGATTGGAGATAGCTCCCACAGGAAAGCAGCTGCAAAGGAGGAACAGTGCTGGCTGATAGGGTACACGGGGACCTTACTAAAACTGTAGGCTGTCTCTGCGTACCTACTTTCTTGTAGCTACCAGACACAGTAGCGTAACTTCTACGGACAGGCTGTATTTTCAATGGGAGCTGAGCAGGCAGAGTGCACGAGACTGGAGATAGCTCCCACATAAAAGTAAGTGCAAAGGTGGCACATTGCTAGCTGATAGATTATATGGGGACCAAAGTACAACTGTCTGTGGGTTCTGCGTACCTGCCTTCTTGTAGCTCCCAGACACAGAGGCGTAACTTCCATCAACAGCCTGTATTTTCAATGGGAACTGAGTAGACCAAGTGCATGGGATTGAAGATAGCTCCCACAGGAAAGCAGCTTTAAAGGTGGCACAGTGTTGACTGATAGGATGTCCAAGTTTTAGCCATGATAGAGTTAATTCTTGTGAGGAACCAGGAAAGGGTACAGCCTGAACAGCTAACCCAGACTTGCCAGCAAGTATTCGATATCATCCTAATGTCAGGCCCAGTATATAGGTTGAGGCTAGCCTGAAGAAGTTCTCTTCCGGGGTCATGAGCTCGCAGTCGTCGGTCCGGAGCCGTCGCTTAGGTCGGGTCCCGAGTATTGAGCAACTGTGTCACTCACCAGTTTTCTTTGTAATATACCTTTTTGTCTGTCATAGTTGTTCGTCTTCAATTTTCCCTAGTATATTGTTCTTATTTGAAGTTACACGGGCTCTTATACTTTTTTTCTCCCTCTCCGATCCCCTCCGCATTCCGTCGGGAGGGGGAGGGGGAGGAATCACTGGTTTTTTTTTTCCCCCTTTGCTCCGGCTGGGCAAAACCACGACATTAATTGGTGCCCAACGTGAGGCCCGTGAGGTTGAAATAGAACAGAGTGGGTTTAAACAAACTCCTTGTGTACACTCCTGACACTGATTGCTGAGCACAATGTTGGTTGATATGCTTGTATGGTAGTATTACATGTCCTCTTATCTACATTATGTATGTCCTGTGGTAGGGTTTCTAGTCTGTAGAAAATGTATGAAAATTCTCATGCTACTGCACTGGATGGGATTTGCTTATGATATGATTTTGTCAGGGGTTATTAAGTTGGGTTTGAATGTGTACATGGCTTTTTTTTCTCTTCCACATTTTCTCCTAGAACTTAATGATGGCACTCAATTTATGGAAAAAACTGACATGTTTAATTCCTCCCACTATGTCACTTACCCTCATTTCTGTAAGGTGCTTCTAATGGATTCTAACAATAATAGTTGGAATGTTCTAATTACCATGTTTGTATTTTTTTCCCTTGTTTTCACCTTGTCTTGGATTGTAATTTTTTTTTTGGAGAACTGTGAGGAGGGGCATACAGAATATGAGCAGGTGTCCAAGGAGCTTTTTACCGGAAAAGATTTGGAGAACACACACAACTCAGCTGTGCCAGAACCAGTTGCTCTTCCGACTCCAGCAGTGGACGTTGCAGTCAACTCAGCTGTGCCAGAACCAGTTGCTGTTCCGACTCCAGCAGTGGATGTCCCTGTTGCTCCACCATGGAGAAAGGCATTCAGTATTTGAGGGAGTTAGCTGTGCTGGAGATTATTTATAATGACTATGTGCCCACAGACCCAGATGAAGTTCAATGCACATGACTTCTGTGGCGAAAGTTTCTACAAAATGCACCACCAAACTATGCCAGTTCCTTGGCAGTTGTCTCCTGGAAAGAAGATGAGAGGCAAACGGTGGAACAACTACCTGCTCAACTTCGGCAATATGAAGAAAATGTGTTTTGTTGCCTACAGGCTGTTGTTTCAGCTGTAGACAAAATGTCATGGAAAATTGACCAATTTGTGTGTCGCTCTCCACCTGCCAGTACTCCAGCTGTTAAGAATAAGGTTCCCCGTGCTCAAGAGCAGGAATGTAAGGAGTATACAGCCCAGGATGTTTCACGGTCCCATCCACAAGACCAAGGAGAGAATATGAGCAAGTGGGATAGGCCACATACCCAATCTACTCCAAGATCACCCACTCCAAAAGCACAGGCGGCACAGTGCTAGCTGATAGGCTACATGGGGATCTACATACCACTGTAGGTGTTCACCACATACCGTCTTTCTTGTAGCTCCCAGATGCAGTTGTATAACTTTTACCAGTATTTTCAATGGGAACGGAGCAGGCCAAGTGCGTGAGAGTGGAGATTTCTCCCACAGGAAAGCAGCTGCAAAGGTGGCAGAGTGGTGATGGATAGGCTACACAGGAACCTACGAACCACTGTAGGTGGGGTCTGCGTACTGGCTTTCTTGTAGCTCCCAGATGCAGTTGCGTAACATCTACCATCAGCCTGTATTTCAAACGGGAGCTTGATACGACGCGGGATTGGAGATAGCTCCCAGAGGAAAGCAGGTGAAAATGTTGCTATACTGGGTCTGGGATGGTAGTGATTTTCCACAAAAGCTCTTGCAGTGCTGTGCTTTTCTTACTGTTGATATCAATATTATGACTAAAGCTTGCACAGCATTAGGACTGTCCCTCCAGCATTCCTCCTCTGACCTTCACCAATAGCTTTGGGTGAGCACAATCTTGGGAAGGACCATGGCCAGAACAGTTGACCCAGGCTGACCAAGGAGATGTTCCATACCATATGACATCAGCTCAGAAAAATAAACTGGGGAAGAGGTGCAGGAAGGGGAGGCAAGGTTACTTTCTGACCTTCCAAAAGCAACTGCTACGCGTACTGAAGCCCTGCTTCTCGGGAGGTGGTCAGAATTCTCTGCTGATGGGAAGTAGAGAGTAACAGTTTTATCTGCTTTTACTTTGCTTCCCACGCACACGGCTTTGCCTTTTCTTTATTAAACTGCTTTTATCTAAACCCATGAGACTCCCATCTTATTTTCTCTCCTTCCCTGGCTTGCTGGGAAGGTGGGGGATAGAGCGGTGTGGTGGGCAGCTGGGACCCAGCCAGGGTCAAACTACCACAGTTTTTTTGGTACCCAACGTGGGGGCGAGATAATAACAGTTTTACATTAACTGCATTGTAATTACAGTAAGCCAATGAGTGCAAAGTTCCTGTGCTGGTCACAGAGCCTTGCTGTAATGCAGCTTATCTTACACTTTGTAATGATTGGGAACATGATGCTGCTAACAATGACTCTGTGCTGCTCTCTAACCTTGATAGCTTTGCTAAGTTGGCTGTATGATTTTATGAAAAGAATGAAAAGACCTGGAAACAAGATGGCCCAAGTAATAATTGTCAGTCTCATTCTATTACTGATGGAATTACTGTGCTGTGGGAGCTATCTTGTGGAGGACGTGGGGCAAAGCACCTCTTTCTCTTCAGCTCGAACTGATGTGGACAATTTTGTTATACAGACTTCCCAGATCCTTAGTCACCCTTTTATGAGAGTTTTAATATTACTAATTAATATGGCTGGTATATTACATATTTTGTTGAATCTGGATTTATCTGGGTAAATTTGGGCTGGAAACGTTAAAATGCCCCCTGAATGTCCCTGAGTGACAGGGTGTGTGGATGAATTTGGGCAAATTCCTAGGACAGTTATCACCTCATGCAACCTGGGATTTTACATCTGAGCAGATAAAAAACCCTGCTTTACTGACACGCCCCCTGAAAGAAGGGTGTTTTACCTACCCCACTGAGGCCCATGAGGTTCAGACACTATACTGGGGCCTAGTCTCTGCCTACCGAGACGCACTCTACTTCTCTCAGAGATCTATGGTTTAAGTAGAAACTCAAACTGTATCTGAGACCACCATGGTTGAGTCAGGGAATCAAGTCCATATCATCGATTAGTAAGGGCAGAAGAGGAAGAAGAGGAAAGGTTAGAAGAAGAAGCTGGTCCTTCAGTAATGAGATCAGGAGAAGGAGTGAAAGAAATCAAAAAGGAAATGGAAACTACTCGGTCCCTAACCTCATCAGAACTTCGAGATATGCCAAAAGATTATGTTGAGGAATCCACAATCGTGAAAAATTTATCTACACAGGAAGGCAGATAAGCAGGCACTTCTTTATTATGCAGCGCTGGGAAAACAAGGGGGATAGCTCCTCCTTATGAGCTTCGTTGTTAGTTACCATTTTTAGGTTTTTGTACAGCTCAAAAAAAAGAATCACATTTGCCAAAACACGCATGCATAAAATTTCCATCTATCAATTTACCCTTCACCTTCATTGGTTCCCAACAAACACAAAATTTCCAAAATCACAATGATTGGTCAAAAAAAGATATCAGTCCCTTTGTTTTAGTAATAACTAAGGCAACAGGCAAGGTAACCTCATGAATACATTTACCAGGGTCTTGTAGTTAAGGTAACAGCTAAGGTAATCTAACAAATACATTCACCATCGTCTTGTAGCTAAGGTAAAGGATCCCCATCAGGTGTGGTATGTAACTCTTCAAGTTTGATCCTTATGTGATTCAAATGACTACTTACTTAATCAATAGGTACTTGAGTTATTTGCAAGTGCTTAGCTAATTGACTAAACTATTACTAGTTGGTTAAAAAGTGCTTAACAAGTGTTTGACTACTTATTGTGATGATAATTTGTAAACTAAAATAATTTTTTATCTGCAACATTTTCTTCCTTTGAAAGCATTGATAATCACATTCCAATACTTTCACTCTTGTGCTGCGAAGTTTTCAGCTCTTGGTCTTAGAAACCATGCTCGAAGCCGAAAACCAGACTCGAAGTCTAAAAACCAGACTCGAAGCCTAAAAAATCAAAACCAAACTCGAAGTCTAAAAACCAGGCTCGAAGCCTAAAAAACCTGCTCTAAGCCTACTTCATGCGACTATTAACCCAGGGTCCAGTTCTCAGCTGGATTGGAATAAATCAGTCCTACTTAATGTGAGTGACAGCAGAAATCTTCTTTATTGAAAGCAGGCTCTAACTTATATACACAGCAGGTTCAAAGCTAGCTCAGCAACAGCAGCTAGTAGATTACATTTTCATGTTCATCCTACTTGGGGTTTCTGCGATAAGCAAGCTCCCTCACATTTTCCCATCTTGTTTTTCTCTGAAGTTGTTTACCACCTTTAGCCAAAAACAGTCCAAACTTGAGGGAACAGAAAGTGTCCTGCTGTCTACGAGACAGCAACTGCTTTAACCATGGCTCTGACTCTGCTCTTGATTGTGCATCAAATCCATATAACTAGAGTCTAGGCTGCCTTTCCCCAACAGGCCTGACATTATACCCCGGGATCCATGTCCATGCTCCCTCATTTTTTCTCCACACTCTTGTATTTCTGTTGTCTCCATAAGAAAACCATGATTGTCATATGGTGGTGGATCACCTTTTAACCGATCATTGTCTCTTGACAATGCAATAAAAATTCTGTTGCTTCATGGTGTACTTTGTATTATTTCTCCTTTGGTGCAAAAATATGCCAAATAGATTGCTAGAAACATTATAATCAATAGCAGAAGTGTTTCAATCGGTGATTTTATCCAGAATTTAAGGTCCAGGCCCAGTCTCTAAAAACTTTATCTATCCAGGCTGTTTCTTACCTAATTTCATGATATTGGAATTACCTGTTCTGAGTCTATTTCTTGTTTGGACTGGATCTGGGCCTTAACATTCAATACTAATTGATTTTACCCTCCAAGTTTTTATCCATGTTTCCACCACCATAGACTGAAAAAACAACAAAAAAAAACCATAGTCATGTTTCAGAGTTAACTTCAATTTCTCAAGATCTCCTACAACTCTCCCACTTCCATGGGCTTGATGGTGTCTTCTTCACCCGAGTGTAGTGGATCCAGGCATCTGATTCGACAATCTTGACTGCAGTGAAGGTGGTTAGCAAAACCTAGTGTTGTCCCTTCCAGCTTCCTTGCAGACGTTCTTCATTCCAGGTCTTTATGTAGACATAATCTCCAGGCAGGATGCTGTGTACCGGATTTTTCCAAAGTCAGAGGTCGATTCCACACTACTGCACTTTGAAGCCTGTTCAGAGTTTTTTTTTCCAAGAGAAAGCAAATAGTTATACATATCTTGTTTTCCCATCACATACATGTTTGGATTTGGTTCAGGATTCCACTTCGAGGTTTCACTCTTATTTTGTAGCAATGCAAGTGGAAGTGCCTGAGGCTATTTTAATATAGCCTCCTGACAAATTTTTCTAATTTGTCTTTTTATGGTCTGATTCATTCTTTCCACTTTTCCACTTGATTGCGGTCTCCAAGGGGCATGAAAATCCCAGGAAATTCCTAGGACTTTGCTTACCTCTTGTACCACATTAACCATGAAATGTGGTCCTCTGTCTGAAGATATTCCAAAGGGAACTCCAAACCTTGGAATAATTTCTTGCAGGAGCCATTTAACTGTTTCCTTAGCCTGACTGGTGCAATAGGGAAAGGCTTCTGGCCATCCTGAAAAGGTGTCAATCCCAGCCAAAACATATTTATATCCATTGCATTTAGGTAATTCTGTAAAATCATTTTGCCAATAATCTCTTGGTTCCATTCCAGTTTTTTTTTCTTGTGCCCATCTGTACTCTTTTGTACTATTGGATTATTCTTTAAACAAATTTCACATTCCGCCATTACTGATTTGGTCATTTCCAACATTTGTATTGATACTACACTTCTTTTCAGAAGCTAAGTCATAGCTTCTGCACCAAAGTGACACTCCCTATGCTTTGTTTACAAAATCTCTCTCATGATTAAGGGAGGCAATACTACCTGACCTGTATTTGTCGTCCACCACCCTTCTGAATTTTTCTCTGCATTTAGTAATTTAGCCAAATTCTCATCCTCCCCTGAATATTTTGGTGGCTCCTTAGGAAGCGCTACTGTTCTGGTGGGGATGGTTGGCATTTGTGAGACTGAGTGTTTTGTTATTTTCCTAGCAGTCTGATCTGCTAATCTTTTTCCATGAATTATCTTTTAGTTCTCTGTCTGATGTGCTTTACAGTGCATGATTGCCACTTGAACTGGTTCCTGCACTGCCGCTAGCAGTTGCAAGATTTCATTTTGATGCTTAATGTTTGTTCCCTGGGAGGACAGTAGTCCTCTTTCTTTCCACAGGGTGCCATGGACATGGACTACTCCAAAAGTATATTTTGAATCAGTCCAAATACTAACTCGTTTTCCTTTACTTAATTCTAAAGCACGTGTCAATGCAATCAGTTCTGTCTTCTGTACAATGCATTTGCTTCTATTACCGTGTTTTCGGTTGTTACCCCATATCCTGCTTGGCAAGTTCCATTCACAATGAAGCTGCTGCCATCTGTGAACAGTTCCCATTCAGGGTTTTCAAGAGGATCATCCTTCAGGTCCTCTCTGCTGGAATATGTATGTTCAATGGTTGCAACACAGTCGTGTTCCAGTTGTTGCTCTTCCTGTGAAGTACTCAGAAACACTGCAGGATTTAAAAGGTTAGTTGTTTTAAATACTGCAAAATCCTGCTCAGTGAGAACGACCTGGTATTTCATCATTCGGCTTGGGGAAAACCAATGTCCCCCCTTTTGCTCAGACTGTGGTTACCATATGTGGGACATAGACTGTAATAGTCCTTCCCAAGGTCAGCTTTCTTGCTTCTTGGATCAGTGTGACCGTTGCAACTACTGCTCGCAGGCAAGAAGACCATCCCCTGCTCACCAGGTCCAGTTGTTTGGAAAAATATCCCACCAGTCTCTTCCAACTTCCTAGTTTCTGTGTCAGAAGTCGTAGAGCCAAATGCTGTTGTTCATGGACAAATAACTGAAAGTCTTTGGTTAAATCTGGCAAGCCTAAGACTGAGGCTGTCATCAGAGCTATTTAAAGCTTCTGGAAAGCTTCCTGCTGTTCTTTGCCCCATGTAAAAGGGTGTCTTGGTTTAGGCCCATCAGGGAACAAAGACCACAATTAGCCTTGAGTACCAAAGAGGCTGAGAATTGCTCAAGGGCAGGGAGAGCTTAATTGACGCTTAAGGTTCAGGACAAAACAGACCAGGCTACTTGGTTTGTGGAAGAAAACAGAAAAAAAACCCCAATTTCATGCAACATCAACTAAAACATACCCCCAAAAACCTAGAACATAACCAAAATGAAACAACACAGAGCAATACATCAATGAAGAGTCCAACCAGCCTTTTTAAGAACACCTTCTTGCCACACCTCCCCTCTTCCCGGGCTCAGAGCCCTGATCCCGGTGTTTTTACCCTGTCCCCTCCTGAACGGTTCGGCGGGGCAGACAGTGGGGGTTTCAGTTAGTGTGTTCCCGATAGCTTCTGCCGTTTGTCCCTCCTCAGGACGGGTGAACTCCACGCCAGTCCTCCCTGCAAGTCCGTGGGGTAACTCACACGCATGGCAGACCTGCACGTGTTGCTCCGATGCACACTTATTCCAAAGGCTGCAGCTCCTCTTTGCCTCTCGTGTGGGGCTGCTCTGCGACGCGCAGGCTCTCCGGCACGGCCATGGTCGTCTCCCCACACAGTCCCTCGCCCATTCGGGCTCACTCACATGGAGCTGCTGGTAACTCTCAGTCCTGCCATGGATCTCCATAGGTTGCAGGGGCACAGCTTGCATTCTCGTCACGGCTTGCAGAGGAGTCTCTGGTCTATCGCTTCTCCTTCCTTCCTCCTTCTCTGGCTGAAGGTCGCCTCCATCTTGTATCACTCTTACACCTCCTGACTCGCATTCCGAATTCCCGTCCCCTAAATAGTGATCGCAGAGGCGCCAGATTGGCCCAGCCGGGCCGGAGGTGGGTGTGAACCCAGCAGCCGGGGGAGAGTCCGCAAACTCTTTACCGGGTCTTCACTGCAACCCGCTCCCCCTGTTACTAAGCCAAAAGCTGCTCCTTTCTAAACCAGAACAAAGGGGTAGATTTTGGACTTCATATAATGGTTTGGCTATAAGACCATAATCCATGATCCAGAGCATGCACCATCCCATCATTCCCAAAAATGTCCGCAACTATTGCACAGTATGTGGTTCCAAAATAGCACAAATCGCTTCCTTTTGATTTGTCCCCAGCCTCCGTTCTCCTTTTGAAATTTCGAGGCCCAAATATATCACTGTTTGGCTACTATTTGAGTTTTTTCTTTTGGTACCTTGTACCTGTTTAATCCTCAAAAGTTAAAAAGTTCAATGGTTACCTGTAAGTAATATGGATGTCATCCACATCTTGGTGAAGCAAATGCTCTGGTTTTGTGTCACTGTCTTTTCAGTAGTCCAAAGTTCCAGTTCTTTTGCTAGTTGTCTTCCAAAGATAGTCGGGCTGTTTTTGAATCCTTGGAGTAGCCATGTCCAAGTTTAACTGTACCTTGCGTCCTGTTTGGGGCTTTCCCACTCAAAAGCAAATAGTTTACAACTTTCCTTCTCCAAAAGGATAGAAAAGAAAGCATCTTTTAAATCAAGCACTGCAAACAATTGATAATTTTCTCTCAGAGTTGTGAGTAAAGTACATGGATTTGCTACAACTCGAAGAATATCTTTCACAATCTGATTTATGGGTCTCAAATCCTGACCTAACCTATACTCTCCATTCTGTTTTTGTGCTGGTAAAATAGGTATATTATACTCTGACTCACATTCTTCTAGAATTTGATATTTCAGAAATTTTTGAATTAGTACTTTCAATCATTGTTTTGCCCCAGGTTTTATTGGGTATTGTCTCACCCTGACTGATTTTACTTTTCCTTTTATTTCAGTTTTTACTTGTTGTGCCATTTTTGATTTTCCTGGAATCTCAGTTTCCCACACTATTGAGATCACTGCATTCTCCACTTCTGGAGGTAATTCTAGCACCTTTGTTTTTTCTTTTATCATCTATATTTTTCCTGTCTTTGATTCAGGTATTTTAGTAACAAGTCTCCGTTTTCAAAGACAATTTGTGCATTTAATTTAGACAACAAGTCCCTCCACATCAGGGGTATGGGACATTCTGAAACATACAGAAATTCATATGTAATAACTTTATTGCCAAATTGTAAATTTAAGGGTTGCAAAAATGGTCGATTTTCCTCTTTCCCTGTGTCTCCCACAATATTTGCAGTTTTAGTTCCTATTGCTCTTCTACATGTATTTAAAACTGAATACATTACTCCCATGTTTATATTATTCTATTCTCTTGTTGTGATTTTTTTTGGTTTTTTTTTTTTTCTCACGTTATCTGGGTGCATCAGTCAGTTGTTTTTTTTCTCAGAGAATAAAATCAGAAGGCGAGAGAGCTATTTTCATGTGTACTGGTTCACTCTGTCTAACCCCTTGCCTTAATGGGGCAATTATATGCTGTTTACTTTAGATTTTATGGGGATCTTTAAGGTGGTTATTAAATGAGTACAACATTGAGTTCTCTTGGACACCAGTGAGGAAGGTTCTGTGTCAGAGTCCTCTTTTTTCTATGCTACTACTATCTGGATAGGGCTGGGAGCCCTCCCTAGAACCAGCACTCCAGAATGTATCCTGGTCAGGTTGCTGGGTCCCTGTTCAGGTTCATGTTGGGGAGCGGGTAAGTGAGAGAGGGTGTATATATAGGAACAGCTCTCCCTGCTTAAGGTTCAAATGTTTAAGACACCTTTTTGCTGCAGTGCATGGAGAGCAACGGTTTTGAACCTTTTGTTTTTCTACTGTGAGTGACATTACGCGATTTGTTCATTCAGATTCTTTCTGCCATTCAGATTTTTCTTTTAAATAAAATTACAGATCTACATATAGGACGTTATCTTACTTTTCCTCACTCTTATAAAACAACATTATTGCAAGATAGTATTGTAACTTAGTATTCCATTCAGAGGCCACAATTGCTCATCATCCAGAGCATACATTGGCCACGTATGACTGCAATATTCAATAAGCTGCTTTTTACATAAACCATTATGTATTTCTCTCCAGTGAGCCAAAAGGTAGCCCAAAGGACAGGTTTTTTGCACAGGGCCCTTATTGTTAGAATTTCCTTCCCAAAACAGGTTTGACCACTTAGATGTCATAGCCATAAATTATAGTGTCCTTCAAACACAGAGACTTAAAGGCACAGTTCAATATTTGTACCCTATGATTACAGTACTCTATAAGTTGATCTTTACGAAAATCACCCTTAAATTCCTTCCATTGTGCCAACAGCCACCCAAAAGGTGAATTCTCAGGAACTTTGTTTGCCATTTCAAAATCCTTTAGGTTACTAATACTTTCTCAACAGTCGTTTCGTTGTTTCGCTTCGCTTCTCTCTGGCTGCATTCCTTGTGGGATCACAGAACCGCGGATCAAAGCTCCGCACTCGCTTCGTGCGCAATTGTACGTCTCACTCACACACACATAGACAGCTCACAATACAATATACAATAATATGCATATATATACAGAAAGCAATGTACAAATCAATGAACAAACAAAAACCAAGAGGTACCTTACCATATACTTATGTGGGCCCACTTATAACAATTACTAATACCAATACCAATGTCAGTCTTGAGATCACTTCATCTGACTGACAGGATGCAATACCAATGTCAACCCTGCAATTGTTTTAGTGTTTGCCTTATGGTGAACTCGCTTTTAAGCTGGAAACACTTGTATGTGAGCTAAGGAGGAAGACAGCTGTTAGAAAAGGACCAACCAAGAGGGCTGTAGGCATAGTAGCTGCCAGAACAAAAGAGGACAATCAGCAAGACAATCTCCAAGACATAGAAGAACTGCAACCACTTCCTTTGATGCCAATGAGGAGACTTCAGGTCTAAAACTGCAAGGATCAGATAGCAAATACTCTGATGAAGAATAGAAATAGAGGGTCCCTGCCTCCAGCCAGGAGGAGGAAAGGGATGACCGAATCTACTGGACTGTGTGGGTTCGATGGCCTGGCACATCAAACCCACAAAGGTATAAAGCCTTAGTAGACACAGGGGCACAGTGTACATTGATGCCATCAAGGTATAGAGGCACAGATTCTGTCTGGATCTCTGGAGTGACAGGGGGATGTGAAGAGTTATCTGTATTAGAGGCTGAAGTGAGCTTAACAGGGGAAAACACCCCATTTGTGACTGGTCCAGAGGCCCCTTGTATTCTTGGCATAGATTACCTCAGGAGAGGGTACTTCAAAGACCCCAAGGGGTTTCAGTGGGCTTTTGGTATAGCCACTGTAGATACAGAGAAAATCATACAACTCTCCAGTTTACCTAGTCTCTCAGAAGATCCTTTTGTTGTGGGATTACTGTAAGTTAAAAGCAACAGGTACCAATTGCTACCAGGACGGTACACCGGAGACAATTTAATAGTCACATATGGCCTGTGAAAAAATCTGATGGAGGGTGGAGGTTAACAGTAGACTATCGTTGCCTGAATGAAGTGACACCACCACTAAGTGCTGCTCTACAAGACATGTTAGAGCTCCAGTATGAACTGGAGTCAAAAGCAGCGAAGTGGTATGCTAAGATTGACATTGCATCGTTAATGCATTTTTCTCAATTTCGTTGGCAGCAGAGTGCAGGTCACAATTTGCCTTCACATGGAGAGGTGTCCAATATACCTGGAGTCGATTGCCCCAGGGATGGAACTAGTCCTACTATTTGTCATGGTGTAATCCAAACTGTGCTGGAAATGGGTGATGTCCCCGAACATTTAGAGTACATTGATGACATAATTGTATGGGACAACAATGCAGAAGAAGTGTTTGAGAAAGGGAAAAGAATAATTCAGATTCTCCTAAAAGCTGGTTTTGCTGTAAAAACCTGCACAAGAGATACAGTTTTTGGGCATAAAATGGGAAGATGGGCCTCGACAATTGCCTCTGGATGTTGTGAACAAAATAGCGACTATGTCTCAACCGACTAATAAGAAAGAAACACAAGCTTTCCTGGGCCTTGTGGGATTCTGGAGGAAGCATATCCCAGGTTATAGTCAGCTTGTGAGCCCTCTTTTTAGAGTCACCAGAAAGAAGATCTGTTTTGAGTGGGGCCTTGAGCAACAAGAAGCTTTTCAACAAATTAAACAGGAAATAGCTCGTGCAGTCGCCCTTGGACGCATCAGTATAGGACTAGATGTGCAGAATATCCTCTACACTGCCACTGGAGAGCATGGCCTCACCTGGAGCCTCTGGCAGAAAACATCTGGAGAAATCCGAGGTCGACCATTAGGGTTTTGGAGCCGAGGATATCGAGGAGCAGAAGCACACTACACCCCAACTGAAAAAGAAATACTAGCAGCATATGAGGGACTTAAAGCTGCTTCAGAAGTCATTGGCAAAGAAACTTACCTCCTCTTGGAACCATGTCTGCCTGTGCTACACTGGATGTTCAAAGGGAAAACCCCTTCTATACATCATGCAACCAGCGCTACATGGAGTAAGTGGATGGCGTTGATTACACAACTATCTTGACTGGGGGAATCTAATTGTCTAGGAATCCTGGAAGAGATCATTGACTGGCCAGAAGGCAGAGATTTTGGAGCATTGCCTGAGGAAGTAGCTCGTGCCCAAGAGGCACCACCATATAATGAACTATCAGAAGATGAGAGGCATTAGACTTTGTTTACTGATGGATCCTGAAGCGTGTAGGAAATCATCACAAGTGGAAAGCTGCTTTGTTGAGTCCAACACAACGAGTTTTTGAGGCCACTGAAGGAGAAGGTGAGTCAAGTCAGTTTGCTGAAGTGAAAGTCATCTAACTAGCTCTAAAGATTGCAGAAACAGAGATGTGGCCAGTACTCTATCTTTATACTGACTCCTGGATGGTGGCTAATGCCCTATGGGGATGGCTACAGCAATGGAAGAAGATCAACTGGCAGCGCAAGGGTAAACCCATCTGAGCTGCTGCATTATGGCAAGACATTGCTGCTCAGGTGGAAAACATGACTCTGAAAGTATGTCAAGGAGATGCTCATGTGCCCAAAAGCCGTGCCACTGAAGAACAATGGAACAACCAACAGGTAGACAAAGCCGCCAAAATTGAAGTAGCTCAGGTAGACCTAGACTGGGAGCATAAAGGTGAGCAATTTATAGCTCGATGGGCCCATGAAACATCAGGACATCTGTGAAGAGATGCAACATATAGATGGGCTCGTGATCAAGGGGTGGACATGACCATGGAAGCCATTACACAGGTTACACAGGGAAATGGCTGGGGAAGGAAGCATGGGTTGCACCTCGCATGGGAAAGGGCAAACCCATTTGTGGGATTGTCTTTGCTCAAGGGCCTGGGTGTACTTGGTGGGTGATCACGAAGGATGGGGAAACTCGATGGATGCCTCAAGGAGACTTAACCTTGGGGGAAAAATAACCTGTGAGGTGATTTATCTGTTGTAGATGATGAGGTATGAACTTTGCAAGAAAACCGGATAAATGGACAAACTATTTTGGTGCTGATGCCCAACACTGAACACACTGTTTCCCCTGGCCTGGATATCCATCTTGATGGATGAGACATAAGTTATTATCTGCTCCAGTGAACATCTACAGAGGATGAAAGATAGAAGAATGTTGTTTGTTTGTTTGATGCAAGAGTGAATACAAGAATGATGTTTATCTGTTAAAGAGTGGGGGTACTGGTTAATGAGAGTATATAAGAATGTATATGGGTTGTTGAGATGGTTTGTCTGAGCATGACATAAATGGTATGGAATAAGGGTTGGAGACTGTAGTGCGTCTGGGATGGTAGTGAATTTCCACAGCAGCTCTTGCAGTGCTGTGCCTACTGTTGATATCAATATTATGAATACAGCTCGCACAGCAGCAGGGCTGTCCCTCTAGCATTCCTTCCCCGACCTTAACCAATAGCTCCCATCTTATTTTCTCCCCTTCCCTGATTTGCTGAGGAGGTGGGAGGATAGACCAGTGTGGTGGGTACCTGGCACCCAGACAGGGTCAAAGTACCACAGTGACAAAATACTGTTGCATATACACAATTATTTTAGTAAACAACTTATCATTGCAATAAGTAGTCAAGCACTGGTTAAGCACTTGTTAACCACCTAGTAGTTCAGTATATTAGCTAAACACTTGCAAATAACTCAAACATCTATTGATTAAGTAAGTATTCATTTGAATCACATAAGGATCAAACTGCAAGAGTTACATACCATACCTGATAGGGACCTTTTTCCTTAGAATGAGACTCTGGTAAATGTATTTGTTACGTTACCTTACTTGTTACCTTAACCACAAAACTCTGGTAAATGTATTCTTTAGGTTACCTTGACTGTTGCCTTAGTTGTTACTAAAACAAAGGGGCTGATATCTTTTTTTGACCAATCATTGTGGTTTTGGAAATTTTGTGCTTGTTGGGAACCAAACAAGGTGAAGGGCTAAATTGATAGATGGACATATTATGCATAGTTGTGTTGACAAATGTGATTCTTTTGTTTGAGCCCTATAAAAACCCTGAAAATGGTAACTAACAACAAAGCACGTATGGAGGAGCTATCCCCCGTGTTTTCCCAGCGCTACATAATAAAGAAGTACCTGCTTATCTGCATTCCTGTATAGATATGTTTTTCTCAAATACAGATCCATCAACAGTTTTGCGACCCAGCTGGGACCTTGCGAGTGAGACTAGACAGGATCAGATGCTGATCGAACTCCAGCCAACACTGAGGAATTCTCGGGGTGGACCATCACCTGCGACTCTTACAGCTCCTCGCAACGTTCCCTGGAGTGGTAATGCACTTCTACTTGGTTGGGGGTGGAATTTGGTGAACTAGCCTGTATGTCGCGGTGTCGGAGACCCTGCTTGGTTGGGCCCAGGGAAAGCCCAAAGCAGCCTGCCAGTAAGACGGAGCAAAAGTTCCGCTTGGTTGGGCTAGAGGATCCTCGTGTTGGTATTGGGAGCCTGGGCGCTGCCCGTAAGGCAAACGCGAAAGCGATCGCAGAGTTGGCATTGGTATTGCAGCCCATAAGTCGGACAAAGTGATCGCGGGGCTGAAGTTGGTAATTGGCAGTTAGTAATTGGTATAAGTGGACCCACATAAGTATATGGTAAAGTTACCTATATATTTTGGTTTGTACATTGATTTCTACATTGTTTTTGATATTTCTTTGTATATTGCCTTGTGTATATATTGTGTTGTTAGCTGTCTGTGTGTGTGTGACTGAGACATCTAATTGCGCAGAAAGTGAGTGCGGAGCTTTGATCCGCTGTTCTGTGATCCTGTGAGGGGTACAGCCAGAGATAAGTGAAGGGAAAGAACTAAACGACTGTTGAGAAAGTATTTGTAACTAAAAGGATTTTAAAATGGTAAACAAAGTACCTGAGAATTCACCCCTTGGGTGTTTGTTTGCACACTGGAAGGAATTTAAGGGTGATTTTCGGAAAGATCAACTTCTAGAGTACTGTAATCATGCGTTGCTGTTTAAGTTGCCCTTAAATAGGATTTTAATTAAAATACAATCTTGCAATTAATGTTATTCTGTAAGAGGGAAAGCAGATTGGCAAAAGAAATGCAAATTAGATAAGCAGGCATGTACCCAAATGCCAGTAACTGTAAAAAAGATGAAGGCTAAAGAGAATTGTTCTGCCTGTACCCTTACTAAAACTTGTTGCAAACATTTGGCTGTAAAACAAAAGAAAAAGGAGCGTGATAATACGGAGCCGGAATTGGACATAGCTCCATCTGCCTCCATAGCTCCTATTCCATTATATCCCCCTCTTCCATCATTATCTGATTCTGAGGCTGATAGCCCAGCCGGGCGACCAGCAGTAGGACCTGATGATTTAGGTCCCCGCTCAAATAGTAGTAGATCGAGAGAAGAGGAGGAATAACACTCGGACTCGTCTCCACCTATATCCTGGAGAACGAGACAGCATACTCATTTGATATCTCCTCTAAAAACACGGGAGGGGAGACGGTTGATAGCCCCCTTGAGACAGGGCATTGGGCAACATGGACCAGTGTATGTAGAAGTGCTCTTCTCTCCCTCAGATCTAATAATATGGAAAGAATCAACTGGTCCTTATAGAGAGGATCCTGGTAAAGTGGGGAGAATAATGGGAATGATAATGAAAACTCAAACTCCTGATTGGGACGATATACAGGTGATTTTAGATACTGTTATGAACTCTAGTGAAAAACAAATGGTTTTGAGAATCACTCGAATGCGGGCAGAAGAAGATGTCTGTACTGAGACAGTAGGGGGTACTATAGATCAGAATTTCCCTACAGGGGTGTTGTTGTTGAGCAAGCAATATTCACTCAACCTGTATCTGAGACGACCATGGTTGAGTCAAGGAATCAAACAACAACCACAGTGGTTGCCCCAGTAGTGAAAAAGAAACAGTGGATAAGGAGGTCAAGTCCATATCATTGATTAGTATGGGCAGAAGAGGAGGAAGAGGAAATGTTAGAAGAAGAAGTTGGTCCTTCAGAAATGAGATCAGGAGAAAGAGTGAAAGAAATCGAAAAGAAAATGGAAACTAATCCATCCCTAACCTTAACAGAACTTCGAGATATGCAAAAAGATTATCTTGACGAATCCACAATCGCGAAAAACTTATCTACACAGAAATGCAGATAAGCAGGCACTTCTGTATTATGTAGTGCTGGGAAAACACGGGGGATAGCTCCTCCATGCCTCCATATGTGCTTTGTTGTTAGTTACCACTTTCAGGGTTTTTATATGGCTCAAAAAAAGAATCACATCTGCCAACACAAGAATGATTAAAATGTCCACCTGTCAATTTAGCCCTTGACCTTGATTGGTTCCCAACAAACACAAAATTTCAAAAATCACAGTGATTGGTCAAAACAAGATATCAGTCCCTTTGTTTTAGTAACAACTAAGGTAAAAGCCAAGGTAACCTAATAAATACATTTACCAGGGTCTCCTAGATAATGTAACAGGTCTCTATCATGTGTGGTATGTAACTCTTGCAGTTTAATCCTTATTTGATTCAAATGAATACTTACTTAATCAATAGGTGTTTGAGTTATTTGCAAGTGCTTAGCTAATTGATTGAACTATTACTAGCTGGTTAACAAGTGCTAAACAAGTGCTTGACTACTTATTGTGATGATAAGTTATTAACTAAAACAATTGTTTATCTGCAACATTTCCCCCCTTTTGAAAGTACTGATAATCACATTCCAAAATTTTCACTCTTGTATTTCTGTTGTCTCCATAACAAAACCATGATTGTCATATGGTGGTTGATCACTTTTATCCGATCATTTTCTCTTGACAATGCTGTCAAGATTCTATTGCTTCATCGTGTTCTTTGTATTATTTCTCTTTTGATACAACGATATGCCAAATAGAATTGCAGAAACATTATAATCAATAGAATAAGTGTTTCAATCAGTGACTTTATCCAGAATTTTAGGTCCATGTCCAGTCTCTCAAAAACTTTATCTATCCAGGTTGTGTCTTACCTAATGTCCTGATATTGGAATTACCTGTTCCGAGTCTATTTCTGTTTAGACTGGAGTCTGGGCCTGAACATTAAATACAAATCGATTAGACCATCCAATTTTGATTCAGGTTTCCACCACCATAGACTGGAAAATCAAGAAATACAAAAACATAGTCATGTTTAACAGTTAACGTCAATATTTAAAGATCTCCTACAACTCTCCCACTTCCATGGGCTTGATGGTGTCTTCTTACCTCGAGTGTAGTTGATCCAGGCATCTGATTCGGCAATCTTGAATGCAGTGAAGATGGTCAGCAACACCTTGTATGGTCCCTTCCACCTTCCTTGCAGAGGTTCTTCGTTCCAGGTCTTTATGGAGAACTTAATCTCGTGGCAGGATGTAATGTAGTGGATTTTTCCAAAGTCAGAGGTCGATTCAAACCTACTGCACTTCGGAGCCTGTTCAGAGTTTTTTTTCCAAGAGGAAGCAAATAGTTATACATATCTTGTTTTTCCATCACATGCATGTTTGGATTTGGTTCAGGAATCTCATAGGGTTTTCCATACATACTTACTGACATTCCACTTCGAGATTTCACTCTTATTTTGTAGCAATGCAAGTGGAAGTGTCTGAGGCCATTTTAATGTAGCCTCCTGACAAATTTTTCAAATTGATCTTTTTAGGGTCTGATTCAGTCTTTCCACTTTTCCACTTGATTGCTGTCTCCAAGGTGCATGTAAATCCCAGGAAATTCCTAGGACTTTGCTTACCTTTGCTTACCACATAGGCCACGAAAAGTGGTCCTCTGTCTGAAGATATTCCAAATGGAACTTCAAACCTTGGAATAATTTCTTGCAGGAGCCATTTAACTGTTTCCTTAGTCTTATTGGTGCAACAGGTAAAGACTTCTTGCCATCCGGAAAAGGTGTCAATCCCAATCAACGCATATTTATATCCATTGCATTTAGGTAATTCTGTAAAATCATTTTGCCAATAATCTCCTCGTTCCATTTCAGTCTTTTTTTTTTTTTTTGTGTGCGTATCTGTACCCTTTCTTTTTTCTTCTATTGGATTCTTCTTCAAAAAAAATTTCACATTTCACAATTACTGCTTTGGCCATTTCAAACATTTGTTTTGATATTACACTTCTTTTCAGAAGATGAATCATAGCTTCTGCACCAAAGTGACACTCCCTATGCTTTGTTTTCATAATCTCTGTCATGATTAAGGGAGGCAATACTACCTGACCTGTACTTGTCGTCCACCACCTTCTGAATTTTTCTCTGCGTTTGGTAACTTAGCCAATTTCTCATCCTCCCCTGAATATTTTGGTGGCTCCTTAGACAGCGCTACTGTTCTGGTGGGGGTGATTGCCCTTTGTGAGACTGTGTGTTGTGCTATTTTACTATCTTTGAGTTCCCTGTCTGATGTGCTTTACAGTGCATGATTGCCACTAGAACTGGTTCCTGCACTGCCGCTAACAGTTGCAAGATTTCCTTTTGATGCTTAATGTTTATTCCCTGGGTGGACAGTAGTCCTCTTTCTTTCCACAGGGTGCCATGGACCTGGACTACTCCAAAAGCATATTTTGAATCAGTCCATATACTAACTCATTTTCCTTTACTTCACTCCAAAGCACGTGTCAATGCAATCAGTTCTGTCTTCCGTGAAACGCATTTGCTTATATTACCGTGTTTTCGGTTGTTACCGCATATCCCGCGTGGCCAGTTCCATTCACGACGAAGTTGTTGCTGTCTGTGAACAGTTCCCATTCAGGGTTTTCAAGAGGATCATCCTTCAAGTCCTCTCTGCTGGAATATGTATGTTCAGTGGTTGCAACACAGTCGTTTTCCAGTTGTTGCTCTTCCTGAGAAGTACTCAGAAACACTGCAGGATTTAGAAGGTTTGTTGTTTTCAAAACTACATCATTCTTCTCAGTGAGAATTACCTAGTATTTCATTATTCGGCTCGGGGATAACTAATGTCCTTCCTTTTGCTCCAAGACTGTGGTTACCATATGTGGGACATAGACTGTAATAGTCCTTCCCAAGGTCAGCTTTCTGGCTTCTTGGATCAGTGAGACAGTGGCAGCTACTGCTCGCAGACAAGAAGGCCATCCCTTGCTCAACAAGTCCATTTATTTGGAAAAATATCCCACTGGTCTCTTCCAGCTTCCTAGTTCCTATGTCAGAACTCCTAGAGTTGTTCATGAACAAATAACTGAAAGTCTTTGGTTAAATCTGGAAAGCCTAAGGCTGAGGCCATCATCAGAGATATTTTAAGCATCTGGAAAGCTTCCTGCTGTTCTTTGCCCCGTATAAAAGGGGTGTTGTTGTTGTGAAGGCAATAATCACTCAAAGACGTAGAGGGTCTAAGTAATGCACGTGCAGAGACATACAGGGGCAACGTAGTACAACCACCAGAGCTGACTCAAAGCCACCCTTCCTTTGCTAGCTACCTCCTTATATGCTGCTTCTGCCCATGAGATCACCCAGGGCCCAATTGATTAACTTGCAGCACCTGTTTCTGAAGTAGCATGCCAGCTGCATTAACTTATCCCTACCATCTTTATTCAAGCTGGCTGGTCCAAGCTACATCTGTGCCTACAATTCCCCCCTTTTTCTTTTTTGAACCAGCCAGCCTTTAGCAACACATTTCAGAATTAAAGGTACATGAAGAAAACATAAATATTTTTACCCATGGCCATGAGTTTACAACAAAAGGTCAATAACAGCTACATCGCTGAACAATACAATACAGAAATCCATAAAGTCAAAATAAACAATCTGATATGTGTTGGTAGGAGGGATGCACACTGGCAGGAAGGGATGAGGTCTTGGTAGCTCCACTGATATTTCTTTTTCCTGATGTAGTTCTGGACTTTTCTTCAGATCCTTTAGCATGCTGATCTGTGAGCATTATCAATAAGATGGAAATATCTCTTCATCTGTTGGTCATCTTAAGTTCTTTAATTCTTTTATAGCTGAAGGAATTTACAGCAGCCTAAGTGGTGCCACAGTTGCGAGGGTTTACATTTTAATAGAGTGATGGATTGAGGGTGGATCACTTGGTTCTTTCCTCAAGATTGTTTTTTCCATTGGTCTTACAGTTAAGTCCTTTCTGTTGATGTGGCTTGATCCATTTTGCCGGAATCCATCGGGGACCTTGATCTGTAATGACACAAGCATAGCCTCTTCCCCACGTTAACAGATCTGCAGGTCCTTGCCACTCTCCAGTAGTGGGATTCTTATACCAAACTTTAGGTTTGTCAGTAAAATCCAAATCCCGACTCATTTGGGCAAAGTGTGTTAATGCCGGTGGTTCATTCCGGTTTGCCACAATTCTGAGATGATGCATTGTATAAAGGGCTTTCATTAGTCTGTCTTGAGGACTCACCCCCTCTTCCCCCGTTTTTTGTTTTTCTAGAAGGCCTTTTAAGGTTTGATGTGTCCGTTCAATAATGGCTTGACCGGTGGAATTTCCTGGGATTCCAGTAGTATGTTTAACACCCCATAAGTTTAGAAACTTACATGTTTTACTGGCTATGTATCCCGAGCCATTATCGGTTTTTATCTCTCTTGGAATACCAAGGACTGCAAAGCAACTCCTCCAATGTCTTATGACGTCTCGAGAACTGTCACTGGTTAAGGCTGTGGCCCAAACCATGGCTGAATAAGTATCAATAGTAACATGTATACGTTTAAATCGCCCAAAAGGAGCATAGACAGTGATATCTGATTGCCATATACCTAATGGTGCCAGACCCCTGGGATTGACTCCTACTCCTAGGCCGATCTGATTCTGGCATGCAGGGCACATGGAAACTATACCCTGAGCGTCCGATATGGTCAGGTCAAACTGCTTCGCCAGCATTTTCGCACTTTGATGAAAAAAATCGTGCGATCTTCGGGCTTGAGAAAATTTGTCAATTATTGGCCCCGTAGGTATCAATAAAGGAGCTGCCACTATCTTGTCAACAATTTCATTGCCAACTGATAGGCCATCTTTTAAGCCCGAATGGCTTCGAATATGTCCAATATAATAAGCAGTTTGACGTTCATTTATCTGATGCCAGAGTCGCAGAAATAAGTTATACAAATTCTGATTAGAGATTTCTTTCAACAGCGCTCTCTCTAATCGAGTGACAGCATCGACCACATAGAGGGAATCGGAGATGATGTTTAATGGGACGTCTGACCATTTCTCAAAAGTTTTAACTACAGCCATCAGTTCCAGCAGTTGAACTGAACTGCCTGGGGAGTGGACAGTTAGATTTTGCCATTTTCCATTTTCCCACCAAACCACTCTTGCTTTGGCTTGGATCTTACTGGCGTCGGTAAAAACAGTCAGGCCTTTAACGGGTACTGCTGATCTCAACGGCCGGTCTTCCATTTGAAATTTAACAGAAAACAATTTATGGGCCGGATAATGATTATTTATAGTTCCTGGATATGACAATAAGGCCCACTGTAATTCATCAGATTGTTGCAGTGCCCAGTTCAAGAACTCATCTGTGAGAGGAACGAAAATGACGTCTGCCTCAATCCCTGTATTTCCAGCAGACGTTTCCTGGCCTTAACTATTATTTTTGCAATTGCCTCAAGCCTCGTGGTAATTGTTTTTTGTAAATTATATGGCAAAAATATCCACTCCAAGATCCTCAATGGGTCTTTCGCTACTGAATCCCATTGCATCAAGATTGCCATTACATGCTGGTTTTGACTTATCACAGCAATGTTAATTGACAAGTCAGGATCATATCGGTGACTGTAGTTATTGACTATCTTGCTTCCTATTTTTTCTATTGCTTGGATTTGCTGCCGAGACAGTTTTCGCGCACTATCAGCCTCTACTGAGCCCTTTAACAAAGGCATTAGTGGCGCAAGATCCTCATTTGTGATACCACATATGTTTCGTACCCATTGGATATCACCTATCAGCTTTTGAACGTCTGTTAAGTTAGCAATATCTGTTTTAATTGCCACCTTCTGAGGATAAATGCGCGCATCAGTGATAATATTACCTAAATATTTCCAAGAGGCGTGCATTTGTACCTTCTCTGGCACGATCACCAACCCGGAGTTGCTTAACTGCCGGTTCACTTCTTGTAGAATGCGATGCTGGTCCAGGTCTTTTCCTGCAATCAAGATGTCATCCATATAATGGTAAAATAAGACACGAGGGTATTTTTTGCGCAGAGGTGCCAGCGCCCAGGCAACATAAGTTTGACAAATAGTTGGTGAGTTCTTCATTCCCTGAGGTAAAACAGTCCATTGATATCGTTTTGCTGGCTCTTGTTTGTTAATCGATGGTACTGTAAAGGCAAACTTCTCACTGTCATCCTCATGTAGGGGAATTGTGAAAAAACAGTCCTTTAAGTCAATCACCAACAGGGGCCACTCTTTTGGAAGCATTGCAGGAGAGGGTAATCCTGGCTGTAAAGCACCCATGTCCTGCATCACTGCATTAACAGCTCTTAAATCATGTAACAGCCTCCACTTCCCTGATTTTTTAGGGATAGTAAAAATTGGTGTATTCCATGGACTGGTGGATGGCTTAATATGACCCTTCTCTAGTTGTTCATTTACTAATTCATGAATGTGGGCGAGCTTTTCTTTGCTTAGCGACCATTGATCAATCCAAACTGGTTTATCTGTTAGCCAAGTTAACTTCAGGATTGGTCGCCCATCAATGGCCGCCATTAAAAATTTTCATTTGACAAACGAAAGCCCATTTGGCTTAAGGCGTCTCTACCCAAAAGTCAAACTGAAGTATTCATTACATAGGGCCTAATTTGCACACATCTATTCTCTTCGCCCTGTATACATATCGAAATCAGGTCTGTGCTAATTTTTGTCATCTGTATTCCTCCTACTCCAACAACAGGGGTGTCTAAATTCTCTAAAGGCCAGCTTTTTGGCCAATAGGATAATGGAACAATAGTAACATCTGCTCCCATATCCAGTAATGTGTTGTACCCAACCATGTGTTCACCATTTGGATGTTGGAATACAACCGTCTGAGTGGGCTTTCCCTGTGAAAGCGGCACCGCCAGTCTTACCTCAGGTACTCCAGTGGATCCAAAACCACCGTCTCGACGCTTACGACTTCCTGCAAAAGGAACTTTAGCCCTGAAAGGAACTAATTGCGCTATTTTAGTTCCTTTAGGTATATGAACTGGTGGCTGCCAAACTTTAACCATTATTCCAATATTTCCTTCATAATCTGCATCAATTACACCGGGGAGCACAAAAATACCCTGTTGAGAGGCCGATGACCGTCCTAAAAGCAAAGCGCTTAATCCATAGCCAAGGGGTCCATTAACGTTAGAGGAGATAATTGTTACCTCTGTGTTGTGGATGGTTACATCTACTGCTGTTTCCACATCCACTCCTGCGCTTCCTGCAGTGGCAGATCTGAGGCCATCCAGGCAGCTGTTGGTGTTGAAGGGCGTTTTTGTGTCATTGCGCTCACCCTTTTTGCGCTCGTCAACCCGTTTCCCTTATGCATTGTATGTCTGGCCACTCGAGAGCGGCACTCAGTGGCTCTATGGCCAAACTTGCCACATCTGTAACAATTACCATGAAATCTGCCATTGGACCCAGATGGCCTGGCTGAGCTGTTTGTCCATACCAATGGTCTGGACCGACATTGATTTTTCACGTGTCCTATTTTTCCACAGTTAAAGCACTTTGGCCTCCGATCTCCTTTGTGGGCTTGAACTAAAGGTTTCAATGCTGTTGTCATTGCCTCAGCTAAATGTGCTGACGATCCTACCCTAGAGCAGGCTTCTATCATGTCGACCAAAGTTGCTGTCCGCGGGAGAGCCTGCAGGATCTTTTTGCAGTCATGGTTAGCGTTAGCAACTGCTAAGTGTAACCCTATTTCCGCCTTTACTTCAGCCGACATGTTTGGTATACGATCCAGAGCTGCTCTTAGACGGTCTAAGAAGGTCATGAAAGGCTCATTAGGTTTTTGAATAATAGTTTTATATGAGGGAACTGGCACCCCCATATCAGGAACAATCTTAAATGCTTGACGTGCCAGTGTCTGTGTTTGCTGCAAGATAGCTTCATGCAGTCGGGCTTATACCTGAGGATCAGCAAATGGTCCTTTACCCAGCATCATGTCTGTTTTGACGACTCGCCGCGGATCTCCCTGTTGTAAGTCCATGTTTTCCACCACTGTCAGATCAACTCTTTTTTCCCATTCAGACTCCCATAGTAATACCTGAGTGGGCTTCAGGAAAGTTTCTGCAAGCTTCCGGCAGTCAAATGGAGTCATTAACCCACTGGCGAAAATATGATCCAGTAACGTTTGAACGTATGGGTTGGACAAGCCATATTGCATTACCGCTTTCTGGCCTTCTCTTACCAATTTCCAATCTAAAGGTGCCCATTGTCGTTTTCTTTGTGCTGTTATTACTGGAAAGGCTTGTGGAATAAATTTGCCTTCGATTACCGCATCACGTATGAGGCCTCTCCATTTCTTAGCCGGATCATAGTCATCTGGCCGAGGATCTCTGAGTACCTGTGGGGATGAAACTTTAATCTTTGTTTTGGTTAATTCATTAATTCGTTCCAACGGTTGATTAGCTGTTGCTTTTGGTTTTTCTATCAGTTCCTCCAACTGGGCCAAAGTGTGTTTCATATCTTCTCCGTGTTGTATTAACTCTTCCTTTAATAATTGTCTTTGTTGATCTTCACTAGAAGTTGGGGGTGATGATGGCAGAGGAATACACTCAGGGATTGATGAGCTCAGGGGCAACGGCATATCCACAGTATCATTTGTAAAACGTACCTTTCGTTCTCTGCCAGGTACTCCTTCAGGTATAACAGAAGGATGGGATGGGGCAGAATGGTGAAGGGTGGGTGGGAGGGGAGGAGAAGCAATGTGTGTATTCGGCTCCTGGAACGGTGCTCTAGGGGGTTCTGGGGGAGGTGGGCTCACATCCATGCTCTCCTCTTCCAGAGGTGGAGCAGAGGGTATTACGACATTATCCCCTCCCAAGAATCTCTGAGTATTTTCTTCTAGAGGTGGAGCCGATGGTACTATAAAGTCACCACCTCCAAAGAATCTTTTGGCATCTACCGGGAACGCAGATGGTGCAGCAGCTTCTGCTTTCATGGCAGCAGCGGCAGCACGCTCAGCTTCTAGCTGGTGTATAATGGATGATACCAATTTACACAAGCCAATAGCATTATTCAACATGTCTCCTAGGTTTTCCCAGTGTCCTTTTTCATATACTTCTTGGGGGGAAGCAAAGAGACCTACTTCCTGTCCCCATCTTACAAGTCTTAGCAAAGGCTCTCTTTCATAATTGAATCCTTTTTCTGCAAGGATATGCTGGAGGGTGTCAATAGGATTTTCCTCTTTGCTTAGCATTTTTCCCATTATATCAGTTTACTCAGATCACTTGCCTTTTCCAGCAGGAATCCAAGTGCTTTTCTGCCGAGGATCAGCGAATCACGTCGGGGTCACCAAATGTTGTTGTTGAGCAAGCAATATTCACTCAAAGACGTAGAGGGTCTAAGTAATGCACGTGCAGAGACATACAGGGGCAACATAGTACAACCACCAGAGCTGACTCAAAGCCACCCTTCCTTTGCTAGCTACCTCCTTATATGCTGCTTCTGCCCATGAGATCACCCAGGGCCCAATTGATTAACTTGCAGCACCTGTTTCTGAAGTAGCATGCCAGCTGCATTAGCTTATCCCTACCATCTTTATTCAAGCTGGCTGGTCCAAGCTACGTCTGTGCCTACACAGGGGACCCACAATGGGATCCGAATAGGGATGATCATATGCAGAGACTGAAAAGGTACCAACAGTGGATTATATATGGGGTCCAAAATGTCATTGTTGCAGATTCACAATTATTTTAGTTAACAACTTATCATCACGATAAGTAGTCAAGCACTTGTTAAGCACTTGTTAACCATCTAGTAATAGTTCAATCAATTAGCTGAACACTTGCAAATAAATCAAACACCTATTGATTAAGTAAGTATGAATTTGAATCACATAAGGATCAAACTGCAAGAGTTACATACCACATCTGATGGGGACCTGTTACCTTAGCTACAAGACCTTGGTAAATGTATTTGTTAGGTTACCTTAGTTGTTTCTAAAACAAAGGGACTGATATCATTTTTGACCAATCACTATGATTTTGGAAAGTTTGTGTTTGTTGGGAACCAATCAAGGTGAAGGGCTAAACTGATGGATATTTTATGCATGCTTGTGTTGGCAAATGTGATTCTTTTGTTTGAGCCCTATAAAAACCCTGAAAATGGTAACTAACAACAAAGCATGTATGGAGGAGCTATCCCCCGTGTTTTCCCAGCGCTGCATAATAAAGAAGTGCCTGGCTCATCTGCATTCCTATGTAGATAAGTTTTTCCCAATTGCGGATCTGTCAACAGTTTTGGTGACCCAGATGGGACCTTGAGAGTGAGACTGGACAGGATCAGATGCTGTTCGAACTCCAGCCAACACTGAGGAATTCTCGGGGTGGACCATCACCTATGACCCTTACAGCTCCTCGCAACGTTCCCTGGAGTGGTAAGACACTTCTAATTGGTTGAGGGTGGAACCTGGTGAACTAGTCTGTAAGTCGCGGTGTTGGAGACCCCGCTTGGTTGGGCCCAGGGAAAGCCCAAAGGAGCTTACCAGTAAGACGGAGCGAAAGTTCCGCTTGGTTGGGCTAGAGGATCCTCGTGTTGGTATTGGGAGCCTGGGCGCCGCCCGTAAAGCGAACGCGACAACGATCGCCGGGTTGGCATTGGTATTGCAGCCCATAAGTCGGACGTAGTGATCGTAGGGCTGATATTGGTAATCAACAATTGGTAATTGGTATAATTGGGCCCACAAAAGAATATGGTAAAGGTATCTCTTGATTTTGGTTTGTACATTGGTTTGTACAGTGCCTTGTAAACTGCTTTGTGTATATATATGCGTATTATTGTATATTGTGTTGTGAGCTGTCTGTGTGTGTGTGATTGAGACGTGCAATTGCGCACGAAGGGAGTCTGGAGCTTTGATTTGCCGTTCTCTGATCCCGCAAGGGGTGCAGCCGGAGAGAAGCGAAATGAAAGAACGAAATTATTTTTGGGAAAGTATTTGTAACTAAAAGGATTTAGAAATGGCAAAGTACCTGAGAATTCACCCCTTGGGTGTCTGTTGGCAGGAAGGAATTTAAGGGTGATTTTCGTAAAGATCAACTTATAGAGCACTGTAATCATTTCTGGAAATCTTGAACTGTGCCTTCAAGTTTCTGTGTTTGAAGGAGACCAAAATTTTTGGCTATGGCATCTAAATGGTCAAACCTGTTTTGGGGAGGAAATTCTAACAATAAGGGCCCTGTGCCAAAAACCTATCCTTTGGGCTGCCTTTTGGCTCACTGGAGAGAAATACATAATGATTTGTGTAAAAAGCAGCTTATTGAATATTGCAATCATACGTGGCCAATGTATGCTCTGGATGATAAGGAATTGTGCCCCCTGAATGGAATACTAAGTTATAATATTATCTTGCAATTAATGTTGTTTTTTTATAAGAGCGAGGAAAAGTGAGATAAAATCCCATATGTAGATCGGTTCTTTTATTTAAGAGAAAAATCTGTATGGGAGAAAGAATTTAAATGAACAAATTGTGTAATGTCAGTCACAGTAGAAAAACAAAAGGTTCAAAACCGTTGCTCCCCATGCACTGCAGTAAAAATGTGTCTTAAACATTTGACCCTTATGAGGGGAGAGCTGTTCCTGTATATACATCCTCTCTCATCTGCTTCCCAACATGAACCTGAACAGGGACCCAGAAACCTGACCAGGATACATCCTGGAGTCCAAGGGAGGGCTCCCAGCCCTGTCCACATAGTAGTAACGTGGAAAAAAGAGGACTCTGACACAGAACCTTCCTCATTGGTGTCCAAGAGAACTCAATGCTGTACTCATTTAATAACCACCATAAAGATCCCCTTAAATTCTAAAGTCAAATAGCATATAATTACCCCATTAATGCAAGGAGTTGGGCAGAGTGAACCAGTACACATGAAAGTGCCTATCTCACCTTCTGATTTAATTCTCTGAGAAAAAATCAACTGACTCATATAAGGAGCACCCAATGAGAAAGATAAAAAAAGAAAAACAAAAAGAGGGAAAAAAAAAACCAAAAAAAACCCCCCCCAAAAAAACCCCCAGAGAATAGAACCCAACATAAACATGGGAGCAATGTATTCAGTTTTAAATACTTGTTACTAAAAATACCTGAATTAAAGACAGGACAAATACTGAAATAAAAGAAAAATTAAAATCGGTCAGGATGAGACAATACCCAATAAAACCTGAGGCAAAACAAGGATTAAAAGTACTAATTGATAAATTTCTGAAATATCAAATTCTAGAAGAATGTGAGTGAGAGTATAGGTTAGTTCAGGACTTAAGAGCCATAAATCAGATTGTGAAAGATATACATTCAGTTGTAGCAAATCCATATACCTCACTCACAGCCCTGAGAGAAAATTATCAGTGTTTTCAGTGCTTGATTTAAAAGATGCTTTCTTTTGTATCCCTTTGGAAAAGGAAAGTAGTAAACTATTTGCTTTTGAGTGGGAAAGCCCCAAAACAGGACGCAAGGTACAGTTAAACTTGGACATGGCTACTCCAAGGATTCAAAAACAGCCCGACTATCTTTGGAAGACAACTCGCAAAAGAACTGGAACTTTGGACTAATGAAAAGACAGAGACACCGAGATCAGAGCATTTGTTTCTCCAATATGTGATTGACATCCTAATTGCCACAACGGAAAGGTCAGCCTGCATACAGGTAACCATTGAACTTTTAAACATTTTGGGATTAAACAGGTACAAGGTATCAAAAGAAAAAGCTCAAATAGCAGCCAAACAGTGATCTATTTGCGCCTCGAAATTTCAAAAGGAGAACGGAGGCTGGGGACAAATGGAAAGGAAGCGAATTGTGCTATTCTGGAACCACACACTGTGTATGAGTTGCAGGCATTTTTGGGAATGATAGGGATGGTGCAGGCTGTGTATCATGGATTATGGTCTTATAGCCAAACCATTATATGAAGCCCAAAAATCTAACCCTTTTACATAGGGCAAATAAAAGCAGGAAGCTTTCTGAAAGCTTAAAATAGCTCTGATGACAGTCCCAGCTTTAGGCTTGCCAGATCTAAGCAAAGACTTTCAGTTACTTGTTCATGAACAATAGCATTTGGCTCTAGGAGTTCTGACGCAGAAACTAAGAAGCTGGAAGAGACCGGTAGAATATTTTTTCAAACAACTGGACTTGGTGAGAAAAGTCTTCTTGCCTGCGAGCAGTAGCTGCAACGGTCACACTGATCCAAGAAGCAAGAAAGCTGACCTTGGGAAGGACTGTTACAGTCTATGTCCCACATATGGTAACCACAGTCTTGGAGGAAAAAAGGGGACATTGGTTATCCCCAAGCCGAATGATGAAATACCAGGTCATTCTCACTGAGCAGGATGATGTAGTGTTGAAAACAAATAACCTTCTAAATCCTGCAGTGTTTCTGAGTACTTCACAGGAAGAGCAACAACTGGAACACGGCTGTGCTGCAACCACTGAACATACATATTCCAGCAGAGAGGACTTGAAGGATGATCCTCTTGAAAACCCTGAATGGGAACTATTGACAGACAGCAACAACTTCGTCGTGAATGGAACTGGCCACGCGGGATATGCGGTAACAACCGAAAACATGGTAATAGAGCAAATGCATTGCACAGAAGACAGAACTGATTGCATTGACACATGCTTAGGAATTAAGGAAAACGAGTGAGTATTTGGACTGATTCAAAATATGCTTTTGGAGTAGTCCATGTCCATGGCACCCTGTGGAAAGAAAGAGGACTACTGTCCTCCCAAGGGAAAAAACATTAAGCATCAAAAGGAAATCTTGTAACTGCTAGTGGCAGTGCAGGAACCACTTCAAGTGGCAATCATGCACTGTAAAGCACATCAGACAGGGAACTCAAAGATAGTAAAATAGCACAACACACAGTCTCACAAATGGCAATCATCCCCACCAGAACAGTAGCGCTTCCTAAGGAGCCACCAAAATATTCAGGGGAGGATGAGAAATTGGCTAAGTTACTAAATGCAGAGAAAAATTCAGAAGGGTGGTGGACGACAAATACAGGTCAGGTAGTATTGCCTCCCTTAATCATGAGAGAGATTTTGTGACGTGAAAACAAGATGTGTATAACTATTTGCTTTCTCTTGGAAAAACTCTAAACAGGCTCCGAAGTGCAGTAGTGTGGAATCGACCTCTGACTTTGGAAAATCCAGTACACAACATCCTGCCAGGAGATTACGCCTACATAAAGACCTGGAACGAAGAACCTCTGCAAGGAAGGTGGAAGGGACCATACCAGGTGTTGCTGACCACCTTCACTGCAATCAAGATTGTCGAATCAGATGCCTGGATCCACTACACTCGGGTGAAGAAGGCACCGTCAAGTCCATGGAAGTGGGAGAGTTGTAGAAGATCTTGAGAAATTGAAGTTAACTCTGAAACATGACTAAGTTTTTGTATTTCTTGATTTTCCAGTCTATGGTGGTGGAAACCTGAATCAAAATTGGATGATCAAATCAATTTGTATTGAATGTTCAGGCTCAGACTCTAGTCCAAACAGAAATAGACTCGGAACAGGTAATTCTAATACCAGGAAAAACTCAGGAGGAAAATCTGATGATAGACTTGGTTAAGGAATTCGCACATCTGCCAAATGTCTCCCAAATTGCTGCTTGCCTACCTATACCACGGGCAGTGGGAGAGTCCATTCCTTGGGGAATCTTAACTATGAATTTGACCACTGTTAAGAAAAAATGGGACTGCACACACAAAACCAGTGATAAATTGGGAAGAGAGAGTAGATTACATTAGAAAGCAATGGACAACCCCTGGTAGTAGAGTTGACTGTTATAAGTTGCTAAATTTTCAATTTACTGCCATAGGAAGATTTGGAGATGTTGAGTGGTGCAGATATGATGAACCAAAAACAAGGAATGTGTCCCGAATGACTATGAAATGGGAATGTGAACAGGTTAACAGAACAGCAAACAGGGAGGAGGAATGGAATTCAGTTTAGGGTGTTAGTGTAAACTTACAATTCAGATACAGGGCTAAGACATCTTGGTGTTTTGAATGGGATGGACTTGAATTCACGGTAAGCAGGTTAGTATTAGATAGAAGTACTTTGACAAGAGAAAAGGAAAAAAAGGTTCCTTGGTGGGAATGTGAACAAGTATACAATTTCAGCACAGTGAGCCAAGCAGTTCAGCGTGTACCCCAATTGGCAATAGCCCTGAAGATTGGTTGTTTATGCAGAGGACTGAAAAACAACTTAAACGTGACCAGCCTCTGGAGAATTAACTGTCAAAGATATATGATTCCAAGCCCAGGACATGTGGTCTGGGCTATGAGTGATGGCACATGGACATCTCATCTGCCAGTAGATGGGAAAGTAAAACAAATAACTTTGGGATTGCCTACATTATGCCCAATTTGGAAAAAATTTCCCATTAAGGGCAGTTTAGAACGTTTGCATTTGACATGAGTGAAAAGATCAAATTAGACAATGATGATTGGAATGATCCAGGTACTGGAGTAAAAATTGGCTGGGCGCTAGAATCTCTCTTAAATCCTATAGCATCCTACCGAAATAGAGAGTGGCTGTATAAATTGACTGGGCAGGTTGAACGGTTGGCAAATGTGACAAGAAAGGCATTTAAACAACTGAATTTACAATTACAGTCTATCTCTAGAAAGGCATTGCAAAATAGAATGACTCTGGACATGCTGTTGCTGAAGGAACATGGGGTGTGTGGCCTCCTAAAAGACAGAGTAGACCATTGTTGCATACACATTCCAAATGTCACCACAGATGTAGAACACGATTTAGATCAATTAGATTGACCTGTTACCTTAGCTACGAGACTCTGGTGAATGTTTTTGTTAGGTTACCTTAGCTGTTATCTTAGCCACGATTTGGTAAATGTATTTGTTAGGTTACATTGGATATTACCTTAGTTGTTACTAAAACAAAGGGACTGTATCTTTTTTTGACCAATCACTGTGATTTTGGAAATTTTGTACTTGTTGGGAACTAATCAAGGTGAAGGACTAAATCGATAGATGGACGTTTTATGCATACTTGTTTTAGCAAATGTGATTCTTTTGTTTGAGCTGTATAAAAACCCTGTAAATGGTAACTAACAACAAAGCACATCTGGAGGAGCTATCCCCCGTGTTTTCCCACGGCTGCATAATAAAGATTTGCCTGGTTTATCTGCAGCCAGGTAACAGCCAAGGTAACCTAACGAATACATTGCAGATCCCTCAAAACCCCTGTAGCCTAGCAGTCAGCTTGGCAGCTTTTTTCCTGTGCGAGCTATCTCCAATCCCACGCACTTAGACTGCTGAGATCCCATTTGAAATACAGGCTGCCAGTAGAAATTACATCACGCCGTCTAGGAGCTAAAAGAAAGCAGGTATGTAGATCCCACCTACAGTTGTACGTAACTCGCCGTGTAACCTAACAGCCAGCACTGTTCCACCTTTGCAGCTGCTTTCCTCTGGGAGCTATCTCCAATCCTGTGCACATTTCCACCTCACTTCCCATTGGATAAAATACAGGCTGTCTGTGGAAGTTACTCCACTGTGTCTGGGAGCTACAAGAAAGTAGGTACGCAGACCCCACCTACAATGGTACGTCGGCCTACATGTAGCCTATCAGACAGCACTGTGATACTTTTGCAGCTGCTTTCATGTTGGAGCTATGTCCAGTCCTGTGCCCTTTGCCTTCTCAGCTTCCATTGAAAATGTAGGCTGAGGAAACATAGAGCAACTATAGGAATAATGACATTCAACAGCTATTATTATACAATTTAATTCACGGGTTATTCTCACCCAGAATCAAATTCCCTTGAGGCACACATTCGGTCTTCCCATCCTTGCACATCATCCACCAAGTACACCCAGGTCCCTGAGCAAAAATAATCCCACGGATGGGTTGACCTTTACCTGAGGCAGGACACACCCACACTGCCTTCCCTAACATGTCTTTTATATGTACTACAGGGTCTTTGTCCCCTTCTACAATATGTAAGGGTTCTGATTGGGCAGGGCCAGCTTGATTGACAGATCCTCTGGAGTTCACTGACCAGGTGGCATTTTCTAAGTGTGTATCCCAGTGCTTGAAAGTTCCACCTCCCATTGGTTTCAGTGTTGTTTTCAATAACCCACTGGGTCTCTCAAGTTTTCCTGAGGCTGGTGTATGATAGGGAATATGATAAACCCATTCAATGCCATGCTCTTGGGCCCAGGCATCTATGAGGTTATTTCTGAAGTGTGTCCCATTGTCTGACTCAATTGTTTTTGGGGTGCCATGTAGCCAGAGGACTTTTCTTTCAAGGCCCTGAATAGTGTTTCGGGCGGTGACATGAGCCATAGGATATGTTTCCAACCATCCTGTGGTTGCCTCCACCATTGTGAGCACATGACGTTTGCCTTGACGAGTCTGTATCAGTGTGATGTAATCAATCTGCAAGGCCTCTCCGTATTTATATTTCTGCCGTCGTCCTCCATACCATATGGGCTTCAACCATTTGCCTTTTTTAATTGTAGCACACGTCTCCCACTCATGGATAAACTGTGCAATATTGTCCAAGGTTAAGTCCACCCCTCGATCATGAGCCCATTTATAGGTAGCATCTCTGCCTTGATGACCTGAGGTATCATGGGCCTATCGAGCTAAAAATAACTCTCCCTTATGTTGCCAATACACATCTATCTGAGAAATCTTAGCAGCCTTGTCAACTTGCGCGTTATGCAGATGTTCTTCCCTGGCCCGCTTTTTGGGTATGTGAGCATGTACATGGCGCACCTTCACAACTAGTTTCTCCATTTGAGCAGCAATGTCCTGCCATAGTGGAGCAGCACAGACGAGTTTGCCCCATCGTTGCCAGTTGTCCTGTCTCCATTGCTATAGTCATCCCCACAGAGCGTTTGCCACCATCCACGAATCAGTGTAGAGGTAGATCCTTGGCCATTTTTCCCGTTCAACAATGTCTAAAGCCAACTGGATGGGTTTTAACTCTGTAAACTGACTGGATTCACCCTGCAGCTTCTGAAATATTGCGTAGGGAACTCCATACAGCTGCCTTCCATCTCCGATGCCTTCCCACAATGCAGCAGGACCCATCGGTAAACAGGGCATATAGCTTCTCAACTTCATATGATGGGGCCTCATCAATACGTGTCACCTTCTCTGGTGATATTTCACCATCTTCGCACTCTGGCCAGTTAGTGATCACCTCCAGAATCCCAGGGCAGATAGGCTTCCCTATGCAAGCTTGTTGTGTGGTCAGTGTGATCCACCTACTCCATGTAGCATCAGTTTCATGACGCGTAGGGAATGCCTTCCCCTTGAACATCCAGCCCAGCACTGGCAGTCGAGGTGCTAGGAAGAGTTGTGTTTCTGTGCCAATCACTTCTGATGCAGCTTGAACTCCTTCATATGCTGCCAGTATCTCCTTCTCAGTTGGAATGTATCGGGCCTCGAATCCTCTGTATCCCCGACTCCAGAACCTGAGGGGTCGGCCTTGGCCTCGACCCTCCCCAGATTCTCTCTGCCAAAGACTCCAAGTAGGGTCATTCTCCCCAGCTGCAGTGTAGAGCATATTTTTAACATCTAGTCCTGTCCGGACAGGCCCAAGCGCCATCGCATGAACAATCTCCTGTGTAATTTGTTCAAAACTTTGTTGCTGGTCAGGATCCCATTCAAAATCATTCTTCTTTTGTGTCACACGGTAGAGGGGGCTAACAATCATACTGCAATTTGGAATATGCATTCTCCAAAAACCCACAACACCTAAGAAAGCTTTTGTTTCCTTTTTGTTGGTGGAGACATGGTTGCAATCTTCTTTAGCACCTCTATTGGAATATGACGACGTCCATCCTGCCATTTTACTCTTCAAAACTGGATCTCCTGTGCAGGTCCTTTGACTTTCCTGCCTTTAATGGCAAAGCCAGTCTTTAGAAGAATTTGAATTATTTTCTTTCCTTTATCAAGGACTTCCACTGCTGACTCACCCCACACCACAATATCATCAATGTATTGCAGATGTTCTGGGGCCTCACCCTCCTCCAGTGTGGCCTTGATCAGTCCATGGCAAATGGTGGGGCTGTGTTTCCACCCTTGGGGCAGTCGATTCCAAGTATACTGCACCCCTCTCCAAGTGAAAGCAAACTGAGGCCTGCACTCTTTTTTCTAAAGGGATTGAGAAGAATGCATTGGCAATATCAATGGTGGCATACCATTTGTCTGCCTTGGGCTCCAATTCGTATTGGAGTTCCAACATGTCTGGCACAGCCGCGCTAAGCGGTGGCGTGACTTCATTCAGGCCACGATAGTCTACTGTCAGTCTCCACTCTCCAGTAGACTTTTGTACCGGCCATATAGGGCGTGCCACATTGTGCACCGGTGTCCACTAAAGCCTTGTATTCCTGTGGATCTGATGTGCCAGACCAAGGAATCCACATAGTCCAATAAACCTGATTATCCCTTTCCTCCACCTGACTGGAGGCAGGGCCCCCCTAATACTGGTCATCGCAGTCATCATTTACTGTTTCCCAGGAAACACCAGAGATCTCCTCGAGGGAATCAAAATTTAAATCAACCCTCCTATCTTGTCTAGGGGGTTGCTCACTGGAAAATGGAGCAGCATTCCTCCAAAGAGAGTTGCTTCGTTTAACCCTTCCTTTCCGCAACTCCTATGCCTATGCTTTTGGAGTGGATGATCTTGGAGTAGATGGGGTAGGTGGCCTATCCCACTTGCTCATATTCTCTCCTTGGTCTTGTGGATGGGACCATGAAACATCCTGGGGTGTATACTCCTTACGTTCCTGCTCTTGAGCACGGGGACGCTTATTCTTAACAGCTGGAGTACTGGCAGGTGGAGAGCGAGACACGAATTGGTCAATCTTCCATGACATTTTTTCTACAGTTGAAACAACAGTCGAAGTTGAGCAGCTAGTTTTTCCACCGTTTGCCTCTCATCTTTCCAGGAGACAGATGCCAACGAACTGGCATAGTTTAGTGGTGTACTTCGTAGGAACTTTCACCACATAACTCATGCACGTTGAACTTCATCTGGGTCTGTGGGCACATAGTCATTATAAATAATCTCCAGCACAGCTAACTCCCTCAAATATTGAATGCCTTTCTCCATGGTGGTCCACTTGCTTGGGGGCTTGTAATATCTTACTTGAAGGGGTATCTTTCCTTCACACCCAAAAGAAGTCATCTCCAGAGGCTGAGGATTTTTGACGGTCTTCCCATAGCCTTATCAATGCCACCATCCCGGGACAAGGAGTCCAATTGCCTGGCTTTCTTGCCCTCTAAGTCCAAACTTTGGGCTCCATTTTCCCAGCATCGGAGCATCCAGGTGATAATGTGCTCACCTGGGCGACGCTTGTAATCTTTCCGCACGTCTCGCAGTTCACTCAGGGACAAGGACCATCTGATTATCTCTGGCTCAAACTCTTCTTCCCTCTGTGATATCCCTTGTTCATCTTCATCCCTAGTGCTGTGAACTGATACTCTGATTCAACAGCAATTGTATCAGTTGCCTCAGTTTGAGCATCCACAGTTGTAGCAGCAACAGTCTGAGTTTGAGTGGACAGAGCAACACTATCTACCGTCTGGGTATGAGTTTCCACAGTGGTAACAGCAGCAGTGTCAGCAGTCTGGGTATGAGTGTTCACATCTACAACAGCGACATCCACTGCTGGAGTCGGAACAGCAACTGGTTTTGGCACAGATTAATTAGGAATGGATTTGTATGTTCTCCAAATCTTTACAGGTAGAAAGCTCCTTGGACACCTGCCCGTATTCTGTATGCCTCTCCTCACAGTTCTCAACAATTTTTACAATCCAAGACGAGGTGAAAACATGGGAAAAAAATACAAACATGGTAATTAGAACATTCCAAGTATTATTGTTAGAATCCATTAGAAGCACCTTAGAGAAATGAGGGTAAGTGACATAGTGGGGGGAATTAAACATGTCACTTTTTCCCATAAATTGAGTGCCATCATTAAGTTCTAGGAGAAAATGTGGAAGAGATAAAAAAGCCATGTACACATTCCAACCCAACTTAATAACCCATGAGACAATCATATCATAAGCTAATCCCATCCAGTGCAGTAGCATGAGAATTTTCATAGATTTTCCACAAAAGAGAAACACTATCACAGGACATACATGATGCAGATAAGAGGACATGTAATACCACCATACAAGCATATTAAGCAACATTGTGCTCAGCCATCAGTTAGTGTCCGGAGTGTACACAAGGAGTTTCTTTAAATCCACTCTGTTCTATTTAAACCTCGCGGGTCCCACGTTTGGTGTCAATTAATGTCGTGGTTTTGCCCAGCCGGAGCTAAGGGGGAAAAAAAACGTGACTCTTCCCCCTCCCCTTCCCCTCTCCTGACAGAATGCGGAGGGGATCGGAGAGGGAGAATAAAAGTAAAAGAGCCCGCTTAAGTTGAAATAAGAACAATTTACTAGGTAAAATTGGAGAGGAACAACTATGACAAACACAAGGAAATATTACAAAGAAAACTGGTGAGTGATGCAGTTGCTCACTACCCGGGACCCGACCTAAGCGACCACTCTGGACCGGCGATCAAGAGCCCATGACCCTAGAAGAGAGCTTCTTCCAACTAGCCTCCACCTATATACCAGGCATAACGTTAGGATGGTATCGAATACCAGTTGGCCAGTCTGGGTTAGCTGTTCAGGCTGTACGCTTTTTTGGTTCCTCACGGGAATTAACTCTATCCTGGCTAAAACTTGGCCTATAAGCCAACACTGTGCCACCTTTGCAGCTGCTTTCTTCTGGGAGCTATATACAATCCTGTGCACTTGTCCTGCTAAGCTCCCATTGAAAAAAAAGACTCGGTAGAAGTTACAACTCTCTGTTGTGGAGCTACATGACAGCAGGTACGCAGACCCCACATACAGTGATACGTAGGTCCCCGTGTAGCCTATCAGCCAGCACTGTGCAAACTTTCCGCTGCTTTCCTCTGGGAGCTATCCCCAATCCCAGGCACATGGCCTGCCCACCTCCCATTGAGAATACAGGCTGCCGTTATAACTTACGTCACTGCGTCTGGGAGCTACAAGAAACCAGGTACGCAGACCCCACCTACAGTGGTATGTGTGTCCCCGTGTAGCCTATCGAGCAGCACTGTGTCACCTTTGCAACTACTTTCCTGTGGGAGCTATATCCAATCCTGCGCACTTGGTCTTTTTAGCAACCATTCAAATCCAGGCTGTCGGTAGAAGTTAAGCACCATCCTCTTGGAGCTACAAGAAAGCAGATATGCAGAGCCCACTTACAGTGGTACGTAGGTCCCCGTGTAGCCTATCAGCTACAGTGTGACACCTTTGCAGCTTCTTTGCTGTGGGAACTGTCTCCAAACCCGCACATTTGGCGTGCTCAGCTCCTATTTGAAATATAGGCTGCCGGTACATGTTACGCCACTGCGTCTTGGAGCTACAAGAAAGCAGATACGCAGACCTAACCTACAGTGTTACGTAGGTCCCCATGTAGTCTATCAGCCAGCACTATGCCACCTTGGTAACTGCTTTCCTGCGGGAACTATCTCCAATCCTTCGCACTTGGCCTGCTCAGCTCCCATTTGAAATACAGGCTGTCTGTAGAAGTTACATCACGTTTTATGAGAACTACAAGAAAGCAGGAACACAGACGCCACCTACAGTTGTATGTAAGTCACCGTGTAGCCTAACAGCCAGCACTGTGCCACCTTTGAAGCTGCTTTCCTGTGAAAGCTATCTGCAGTCTTGCGCACTTGGCCTACTCAGCTACCATTGAAAAGAGACTGCCGATAGAAATTATGTCACTTCCTCTGGAAGCTACAAGAAAGCAGGTATGCAGTCCCCATCTACAGTATAACATAGGTCCTCCTGTAGCCTATCAGCCATCAGTGTGTCACCTTTAGAGTTGATTCCTCTGAGAGCTATCTCCAATCCCACACAATTTGTCCGTTCAGCTTTCTTTGAATATAAAGACTGCCGGTCCATGTTATGCCACTGCCTCTAAGAGCTACATGACAGCAGGTACGCAGAGTCCACCAATAGTGGTACGTAGGTCCTCTTGTAGCCTATCAGCCAGAACTGTTGCACCTTTGTAGATGCTTTTCTGTGGGAGCTACCTCCAATCACGCGCACTTAACCTGCTCAGATACCGTTGAAAATACAGACCGTCGGTAGAAGTTAGGCCACTGCGTCTGGGAGCTACAAGAAAGCAGGTACGCAGACCCCACCTACCGTGGTACATAGGTCCCCGTGTAGTCTATATGCCAGCACTGTGCCACCTTTGCAGCTATTTTCCGGTAGGAGCTATCTCCAATCTCATCCACTTGTCTTGCTCAGATCCCTCCGAAAATAGAGGCTGCCAGTAAAACTTACACCACTTCTTCTGGGAGCTCCAAGAAACAGGTACAGAGACCCAACCTACAGTGGTACATATGACCCCTTGTAGCCTATAAGCAAGCACTGTGCCACCTTTGAAGCTGCTTTCCTGTGGGAGCTATCGCCCATCCCGCGCACTTGGCCTGCAAAGCTCCCATGTAAAAAATACAGACTTCCACTAAAAGTTAAACCACTGCTTCTGGGAGCTAGGGGAAAGCACGCACGCAAACTCAACCTACTGTGGTACGTAGGTCCCTTTGTAGGCTATCAGCAAGCACTGTGCCACCTTTGCAGCTGCTTTCCTGGTTAAGCTATCTCTTTCCCACACACTTGGCTAGCTCAACTCCCAGTGAAAATACGGGCTGTCGGTAGAAATTATACCTATGCGTCGTGAAGCTACAAGAATATAGGTATGCGGAGTGAACCAACAGTGGTATGTAGGTTCCCATGTAGCCTCTCAGCCAGCACTGTGCATCCTTTGCATCTGCTTTCCTGTTGGAGCTATCTCCAATCCAGCGCAGTTGATCTACTCAGCTGCCATTGAAAATATAGGCTACTGGTAGACGTTATGCCACTGCCTCTGGGAGCTACAAGAAAGCAAGAAATGCAGAGTCACCCGACAATGGTACGTAGGTCCTCATGTAGCCTATCAGCCAGCACTGTGTTGCCTTTGCAGCTGCTTTCCTGGTTGAGTTCTCTCTTTCCTGCACACTTGGTCTCCTCAGCTCCCATTGAAGAAATACAGACTGTCGGTAGAAGTTACACCATTGCGTCTGGGAGCTACAAGAAAGCAGGTACGCAGACCCCACCTACCATAGTAAGTAGATATTCGTGTTGTCTATAATAGAATCATAGAATCATAGAATGGTAGGGGTTGGAAGGGACCTTTAGAGATCCTCTAGTCTAACCCCCCTGGAGAAGCAGGTTCACCTAGATCAGGTCGCATAGGACTATGTCCAGGCGCATCTTTAAGACCTCCAAGGAAGGAGACGGGATGTTACGGACATCAATAAGAGGACAATGAGGGGACAGAGTGTACCCTCAGCAAGTTCCCTGATGACACCAAACTGGGAGGACTGGCTGATTCCCCAGAAGGCTCTGCTGCCATTCAGTGGGATCTCAACCGGTTTGAGAGTTGGGTAGAGATGAAATCTCATGAGGTTCAACAAGGACAAGCACAGAGTCCTGCATCTGGGAATGAAAAACACCATGCACCAGTACAGGCTGGGGGTCGAACTGCTGAAGAGCAGCTCTGCAGAGAGAGACCTGGGAGCCCTAATTGATAGTAAACTAAATATGAGCCAGCAATGTGCCCTCGTCGCCAAGAAGGCCAATGGCATTCTGGGATGCATCAAGAAGAGTGTGGCCAGCAGGTTGAGTGAGGTTCTTCTAACCCTCTACTCTGCCCTGGTGAGGTCTTAACTGGAGTACTGTGTCCAGTTCTGGGCTCCTAAGCTCAAGAAGGACAGGGAACTGCTGGAGAGAGTCCAGCGCAGGGTCACCAAGATGATCAAGGGTATAGAACATCTTTCATACGAGGAAAGACTGCGGGAACTGGGGCTCTTTAGTCTGGAGAAGAAGGATTGAGGGGTGATCTTATCAAAATTTAAAAATATCTAAAGGGTGATGGTCAGGAGGTTGGGACATCCCTCTTTTCTATAGAAGATATTAAAAGGACAAGGATAATGGGATGAAGATGGAATAAAAAAAAAAATCCACTTAAACATAAGAAAAAACTATTTCACCGTGAGAGTGATGGAACAGTGGAACAGGCTGCCCAGGGGGGTTGTGGAGTCTCTTTCCTTGGAGGTCTTCAAGACGCGCCTGGACATGGTCCTATGCAACCAGATCAAGGTGAACCCGCGTCTGCAGGGGGGTTGGAGTAGATGATCTCTAAAGGTATTTAAAGGACTAGATGATCTCTAAACGACCTACGTATCACTGTAAGTGGGGTCTGCGTAACTGCTTTCTTCTAGCTCTCAGATGCAGTGACGTAACATGCACCGGCAGACTGTATTTCAAATCCCGCCAAGAGCGTGGGATTAGAGATAGCTCCAACGGGAAAGCAGCTGCAAAGGGTGCACAGTGCTGACTGAGAGGCTACACGGGGACCTACATACAAATGTAGGTGCTCTGCATGCTTGCTTTCTTGTAGCTCCCTGTGGTAGTTTGAGCCTGGCTGGATGCCAGGTGCCCACCACACCGCTTTACCCCCCACCTCCTCAGCAAGCCAGGGAAGGGGAGAAAATAAGATGGGAATCTCATGGGTTGAGATAAAAGCAGTTTAATAAATAAGCAGCAAAGCCGCGCGCGCGGGAAGCAAAGCAGAAGCAGATAAGCTGTTACTCTCTACTTCCCATCAGCAGCGATGTCCGGCCACCTCCCGAGAAGCAGGGCTTCAGTACGCGTACCGGTTGCTTGGGGAAGGCCAGAAATGAATCTCGCCTCCCCTTCCTGCTCCTTTCCCCCAGTTTATATTCCTGAGCTGACGTCATATGGTATGGAATATCTCCTTGGTCAGCCTGGGTCAGCTGTCCTGGCCATAGTCCCTCCCAAGATCATGCCCACTCACAGCTATTGGTGAAGGTGGGGGAAGGAATGCTGGAGGGACAGCCCCGATGTTGTGCAAGCGGTAGTCATAATATTGATATCAACAGTAAGCACAGCACTGCAGGAGCTGCTGTGGAAAATCACTACCGTCCCAGACCCACTACAGTCTCCACCCCTTATTCCATACCATTTATGTCATGCTCAGACAAACCATCTTAACAATCCATATACATTCTTATATACTCTCATTAACCAGTACCCCTACTCTTCAACAGACAAACATCATTCTTGTATTCCCTCTTGCATCTTGCATCAAACAAACAAACAACATTCTTATATCTTTCATCCTCTGTAGATGTTCACTGGAGCAGGTCATAACTTCTGTCTCATCCATCAAGATGAATATCCAGGCCAGGGGAAACAGTATGTTCAGTGTTGGGCACCAGCACCGGCTTGGTTTGTCCACTTGTTCGGTTTTTCTTGCAAAGTTCATCTACAACAGATAACTCACATAACAGGTTATTTTTCCCCCAAGGTTAAGTCTCCTTGAGGTACACATCGAGTTTCCCCATCCTTTCTCATCACCCACCAAGTACAGCCAGGCCCTTGAGCAAAGACCATCCCATGAATGGGTTTGCCCTTTCCCATGGGAGGTGCAACCCATACTGCCTTCCCCAGCCATTTCCCTGGGTGCACTACGGGGACCTTATCTCCTCCCACAGTATGTAGTGGTTTTGTTTGGGCAGGACCAGGACGGTTAGTTGAACCTCTGCTATTGACCAGCCAAGTGGCTTCTGCTAAATTTTTATCCCACTGCTTCCATGCCCCATTGCCCAGTGCTCTCAACATGGTCTTTAGTAACCCATTATATCTCTCAATCTTTCCAGAGGCTTGTGGGTGATAGGGGATGTGGTATATCCACTCAATGCCATGTTTCTTTGCCCAGGAGTTTATGAGATTATTTCGAAAATGAGTTCCATTATCTGATTCAATTCTTTCTGGAGTGCCGTGTCGCCACAAAACTTGCCTTTCAAGACCCAAGACAGTATTTCGGGCAGTGGCGTGGTTGACAGAGTATGTTTCCAACCAACCAGTAGTTGCTTCCACCATGGTGAGTATATACCGCTTGCCTTGATGTGTTCGCGGTAGTGGTCCAACATAGTCAATTTGCCAGGCCTCACCATACTGAAAACCCAGCCATCGGCCTCTGTTCCAGGGAGACTTGATTTGTGTGGCTCGCTTGATTGTGGCACATGTTTCACATTCATGGGTGACCTGTGTGATGGCTTCCATGGTCAAGTCCACCCCTCGATCACGAGCCCATCTATATGTTGCATCTCTTCCCAGATGTCCTGATGTTTCATGGGCCCATCGAGCTATAAATAGCTCACCTTTACGCTCCCAGTCTAGATCTACCTGAGCTAGTTCAATTTTAGCAGCTTTATCTACCTGTTGGTTATTCCATTGTTCTTCATTGGCACGGCTTTTTGGCACATGAGCATCTACATGACGTACTTTCAGAGTCATATTTTCCACCCGAGCAGCAATGTCTTGCCATAATGCAGCAGCCCAGATGGGTTTACCCTTGCGCTGCCAGTTGGTCTTCTTCCATTGCTGTAGCCATCCCCATAGAGCATTAGCCACCATCCAGGAGTCAGTGTAAAGATAGAGTACTGGCCACTTCTCTCGTTCTGCAATCTTTAGAGCTAGTTGGATAGCCTTCACTTCAGCAAACTGACTTGACTCACCTTCTCCTTCAGTGGCCTCAACAACTCGTCGTGTGGGACTCCACACAGCAGCTTTCCACTTACGATGATTTCCTACCACGCGGCAGGATCCATCAGTAAACAAAGCATAATGCCTCTCATCTTCTGACAATTCATTATATGGTGGTGCCTCTTGGGCACGAGCTACTTCCTCAGGCAATGCTCCAAAATCTCTGCCTTCTGGCCAGTCCATGATTTCTTCCAGGATTCCTGGGCGATTAGATTTCCCCAGCCGAGATCGTTGTGTAATCAACGCCATCCACTTACGCCATGTAGCGCTGGTTGCATGATGTATAGAAGGGGTTTTCCCTTTGAACATCCAGTGTAACACAGGCAGACGTGGTGCCAAGAGGAGATGAGCTTCTGTGCCAATGACTTCTGAAGCAGCTCGAAGTCCCTCATATGCTGCTAGTATTTCTTTTTCAGTTGGGGTGTAGTGGGATTCTGATCCTCGATATCCTCGGCTCCAAAACCCTAATGGTCGACCTCGGGTTTCTCCAGATGTTTTCTGCCAGAGGCTTCAGGTGAGACCATGCTCTCCAGCGGCAGTGTAGAGGATATTCTGCACATCTGGTCCTGTACGGATGGGCCCAAGGGCGACTGCACAAGCTATTTCCTGTTTAATTTGTTGAAAAGCTTGTTGTTGCTCAAGGCCCCACTCAAAACAGTTCTTCTTTCTGGTGACTCTAAAGAGAGGGCTCACAAGCTGACTATAACCTGGGATATGCATCCTCCAGAATCCCACAAGGCCCAGGAAAGCTTGTGTTTCTTTCTTATTAGTCGGTTGAGACATAGTCGCTATTTTATTCACAACATCCATAGGCACATGCCGACGCCCATCTTGCCATTTTATGCCCAAAAACTGTATCTCTTGTGCAGGTCCCTTTACTTTGTTTCTTTTTATAGCAAAACCAGCTTTCAGGAGAATCTGTATTATTCTTTTCCCTTTCTCAAACACTTCTTCTGCCTTGTTGCCCCATACAATTATGTCATCAATGTACTGTAAATGTTCAGGGGCATCACCCGTTTCCAGCACAGTTTGGATTAGACCATGGCAAATAGTAGGACTATGTTTCCACCCCTGGGGCAATCGATTCCAGGTATATTGGACACCTCTCCATGTGAAGGCAAATTGTGGCCTGCACTCTGCTGCCAATGGAATTGAGAAGAATGCATTAGCGATGTCAATCGTAGCATACCACTTGGCTGCTTTTGACTCCAGTTCATACTGGAGCTCTAACATGTCTGGTACAGCAGCACTCAGTGGTGGTGTCACTTCGTTCAGGCCACGATAGTCTACTGTTAACCTCCACCCTCCATCAGATTTTTTCACAGGCCATATGGGACTATTAAATGGAGAATGAGTTTTGCTAATTACTCCTTGAGCCTCCAGTTGATGAATCAACTCACGGATGGGAGCCAGGGAATCTCGGTTCGTGCGATATTGCCTCTGGTGCACTGTCCTGGTAGCAATTGGTACCTGTTGCTCTTGAACTTGCAGCAATCCCACAACAAAAGGGTCTTCTGAGAGGCCAGGTAAATTAGAGAGTTGTTTGATTTTCTCTGTATCTACAGTGGCTATACCAAAAGCCCATCGATACCCCTTGGGGTCTTTGAAGTACCCTCTCCTGAGGTAATCTATGCCAAGAATACAAGGGGCCTCTGGACCAGTCACAATGGGGTGTTTTTTCCATTTGTCCCCTGTTAAGCTCACTTCAGCCTCTAATACAGATAATTCTTCACATCCCCCTGTCACTCCAGAGATCCAGACAGAATCTGTGCCTCTATACCTTGATGGCATCAATGTACACTGTGCCCCTGTGTCTACTAAGGCTTTATACCTTTGTGGGTTTGATGTGCCAGGCCATCGAACCCACACAGTCCAGTAGATTCGGTCATCCCTTTCCTCCTCCTGGCTGGAGGCAGGGACCCTCTATTTCTGTTCTTCATCAGAGTATTCGCTATCTGATCCTTGCAATTGCAGACCTGAAGTCTCCTCATTGGCTTCGAAGGAAGTAGTTGCAGTTCTTCTATGTCTTGGAGATTGTTGATTGTCCTCTTTTGTTTTGGCAGCCACTCTGCTGACAGCCCTCTTGGGCGGTCCTTTTCTAACAGCTGCCTTCCCCCTTAGTTCACGTACACGCGCTTCTAGCTTAAAAGTGGGTTCACCATCCCACTTCCTCATATCCTCTCCTTGGCCACGCAAAAAGAGCCAGAGTTCATTTCGCGGTGTACTCCTGCGTCTGGGACTTCCCTTTCCCCTGGTCGGGACAGTGGATGACTGAATTCTTGAGGCAGATCTAACAATCAGGCCATCATCCCACACTGATGAGGAGGTGCAGAGGCTCTCTTCATAGTTCTGTAACCAAGAAGATACCCTCTCCACTGTTGGTATGTCCATGTCTGGATGATACACCATTGCCAGGATATTAGAATATGTAGCTGGGGCACTCTGGATCACTTTTCTCAACATGGCCCGTGTACACTGGACATCGTCTGGATCTGTGGAGGCCTCGACATTATCCAGATCACCATAGATGACTTCCAACACAGCTAATTCCCTTAGATATTGGATCCCTTCATCAGCTCTAGTCCACTTTCCTCGGGCATTTACAAGGTCTTCCTTGAATGGGTATCTTGCCCGTACACTTGAGAGGAGTCGTTTCCAGAGACTACAAACTGAGGTTTTCTTTCCAATGCCTTTATCAATTCCCCGGTCCCTAGCAAGAGATCCTAGCTGTTGGGCTTCTCTGCCTTCCAATTGTTGACTGTCAGCCCCGTTATCCCAGCATCGGAGCAGCCAGGCACCAATCCGCTCACCTGGCTGGCGACTGTAATCTTTTCGCATATCTCTAAGTTCTGTTGAGGTGAGGGACCGAGTAGTTTCCATTTCCTTTTCGATTTCTCTCACTTCTCCTGATCTCCTTACCGAAGGACCAGTTTCTTCTTCTAGCCTTTCCTCTTCCTCCTCGTCTGCCCTTACTAATCGATGATATGGACTTGACCTCCTTATCCACTGCTTCTTTTTCACTACTGGGGCAACCACTGTGGTTGTTGTTTGGTTCCCTGACTCAACCATGGTAGTCTCAGGTATAGTTTGAATTTCCACCTCGGCCATAGTTCTCTGAGAGGGCTGGACTGCGACTGACTCAACTATGTTGGTCTCAGGTATAGTTTGAATTTCCACCTCGGCCATAGTTCTCTGAGAGGGCTGGACTGCGACTGACTCAACTATGTTGGTCTCAGGTACCGTTTGAGTTTCCATTTCAATTACAGTTCTCTGAGAGGACTGGAATGCAGCTCGGTAGGCAGAGGCTAGGCCCCAGTATAGTGCCTGAACCTGATGGGCCTCATTAGGGTAGGTAAGACACCCTTCTATCAGGTAGCGTGTCAGTAAAGCAGGGTTTTTTATCTGTTCAGATGTAAAATCCCAGATTACAGGAGGTGATAAGCGTCCTAGGAATTTGCCTAAATTCATCCACATACCCTGCCACCCAGGGACTGGCCGCTTCAGGGGGCATTTTAACATGTTTCCATCGCAAATTTGTACTCTCTGATACCCAGATGACTCCAGATTCCACAAGATATATAATATACCAACCATGTTAATTAGTAATATTAAAACTCTCGTATAAGGGTGACTAAGGACCTGGGAAGTCTGTGTAACAGAATTGTCTAGATCAGTCCGAGCTGAGGAGAAAGAGGTGCTTTGCCCCATGGCCTCCACAAGATAGCTCCCACAGCACACTAAATTCATCAGTAACAGAATGAGACTTGCTATTATTATTTGGGCCATCATGTTCCCAGGCCCTTTCATCCTCTTCACAAAATTATATAGCCAGCTTAGCAAAGCTATTAAGGTTAAAGCACAGCCGAGAGTCAATGTTAGGAGCATCATGTTCCCAAACATTAGAAAGTGTAAGATAAGCTGCATAACAGCAAGGCTCCGTGACCAGCACAGGAACTTTGCTCTCATTGGTTTACTGTAATTGCAATGCAGTTAATGTAAATCTGCTATTATCTCGCCCCACGTTGGGCGCCAAAAGGGCTGTGGTAGTTTGAGCCTGGCTGGATGCCAGGTGCCCACCACACCGCTTTACCCCCCACCTCCTCAGCAAGCCAGGGAAGGGGAGAAAATAAGATGGGAATCTCGTGGGTTGAGATAAAAGCAGTTTAATAAGTAAGCAGCAAAGCCGCGCGCGCGGGAAGCAAAGCAGAAGCAGATAAGCTGTTACTCTCTACTTCCCATCAGCAGCGATGTCCGGCCACCTCCCGAGAAGCAGGGCTTCAGTACGCGTAGCGGTTGCTTTGGGAAGGCCAGAAATGAATCTCGCCTCCCCTTCCTGCTCCTTTCCCCCAGTTTATATTCCTGAGCTGACGTCATATGGTATGGAATATCTCCTTGGTCAGCCTGGGTCAGCTGTCCTGGCCATAGTCCCTCCCAAGATCATGCCCACTCACAGCTATTGGTGAAGGTGGGGGAAGGAATGCTGGAGGGACAGCCCCGATGTTGTGCAAGCGGTAGTCATAATATTGATATCAACAGTAAGCACAGCACTGCAGGAGCTGCTGTGGAAAATCACTACCGTCCCAGACCCACTACACTCCCAAAGGAAGAGTTGTAACTTCTACAGGCAGTCTGTATTTCTTCAATTAGAGCTGAACAGGCCAAGTGTGCGGGAAAGAGATAGCTAAACCAGGAAAGCAGCTGCAAAGGTAACACAATGCTGGCTGATAGGCTAAACGAGAACCTACGTACCACTGTAGGTGGGGTCTGCGTACCTGCTTTCTTTAAGCTCAACGACGCAGAGGTGTAACTTCTAACGGCAGCCTGTATTTTCAATGCGAGCTGAGCATGCCAAGTGCACGGAACTGGAGATATCTCCCACAGGAAAGCAGCTACAAAGGTGGCACATTGTTGGCTGATAGGATACATTTATAAATATCTAAGGGTGGGTGTAAGGAGTTTGGGACATCCCTCTTTTCTATAGTTGATATTAACAGAACAAGGGGTAATGGGATGAAGCTGGAACACAAAAAATTCCACTTAAACATAAGGAAAAAAACTATTTCACCGTGAGAGTGACAGAGCAGTGGAACAGCTTGCCCAGAGGAGTTGTAGAATCTCTTTCCTTTAAGGTCTTCAAGACTGGCATAGGACATGGTCCTATGCGACCTGATCTAAGCGAACCTGCTTTTGCAAGGGAGTTGGACTAGAGGATCTCTAAAGGTCCCTTCCAATCCCTACCATTCTATGATTCTATGATTCTATGATTTGACTGGCAGCCTGTATTTTAACTGGGAGGTGAGCAGGTCCAGAGCGCGGGATATGAGTTAGCTCCCACAGGAAAGAAGTTTGTGGTAGTTTGACTCTGGCTGGATGCCAGGTGCCCACCAAACCACTCTATCCCCCACTTCCTCAGCAAGCCAGGGAAGGGAAGAAAATGAGAGTCTCATGGGTTGAGATAAAAACAGTTTAATAAAGAAGCAGCAAAGCAACACGTGCAGGAAGCGAAGCAAAAGCAGATAAATTATTACTCTCTACTTCCCATCAGTAGCAATGTCCGGCCACCTCCCGAGAAGAAGGGCTTTGGTACTCGTAGTGCTTGCTTTTGGAAGGCCAGACATGAATCTCGTCTCCCCTCCCTGCTCCTCTTCAGCCAGTTTATATTACTGAGCTGACGTCATATGGTATGGAATATCTTCTTGGTCAGCCTGGGTCAGCTGTTCTGACCGTGGTCCCTCCCAAGACTGTGCTCACCCAGAGCTATTGGTGAAGGTAGGGGAAGGAATGCTGGAGGGACAACCCTGATGCTGTGCGAGCAGTAGTCATAATATTTGATATCAACAGTAAGCACAGCACTGCAAGAGCTGCTGTGGAAAGTCACTACCATCCCAGACCCACTACAGTCTCCATCCCTTATTCCATACCGTTTATGTCATGCTCAGACAAACCATTTAAACAACCCATATACATTCTTATAAACTCTCATTAACTTTTACCCCCACTCTTCAACAGACAAACATCACTCTTGTATTGCCTCTTGCATCTTGCATCAAACAAACAAACAACATTCTTATATCTTTCATCCTCTGTAGATGTTCATTGGAGCAGGCCGTAACTTATGTCTCATCCATCAAGATGGATATCCAGGCCAGGGGAAACAGTGTGTTCAGTGTTGGGCACCAACACTGACTTGGTTTGTCCACTTGTCTGGTTTTCTTGCGAAGTTCATACCTCATCCTCTAAAACAGATAACTCAGATCACAGGTTATTTTTCCCCCAAGGTTAAGTCTCCTTGAGGCATACATCAAGTTTCCCCATCCTTCCTGATCACCCACCAAGTACACTCAGGCCCCTGAGCAAAGACAATCCCACGGATGTGTTTGCCGTTTCTCATGGGAGGTGCAACCCATACTGCCTTCCCCAGCCATTTCCCTGGGTGCACTGCAGGGACCTTATCTCCTTCCACAGTATGTAGTGGTTTTGTTTGGGTAGGACCAGGACGGTTAGTTGAACCTCTGCTGTTAACCAGCCAAGTGGCTTCTGCTCAATTGTTATCCCACTGCTTCCATGCCCCATTTTCCAGTTCTCTCAACATGGTTTTAAGTAATCTGTTATATCTTTCAATCTTTTCAGAGTCTTGTGGGTGAGAGGGGTTGTGGTATATCCACTCAATGCCATGTTTCTTTGCCCAGGAGTTTATGAGATTTTTTAAAAAATGATTTCTGATTCAATTCTTTCTGGAGTACCATGTCGCCACAAAACTTCCCTTTCAAGACACAAGACAGTATTTCGGTCAGTGACATGGTTTACAGGGTATGTTTCCAACCAACTGGTGTTTGCTTCCACCATGGTGAGTATAGAACACTTGCCTTGGTGTATTCGTGGAAGCGGTCCAAAATAGTTGTAGTGGGTCTGGGATGGTAGTGATTTTCCACAGCAGCTCCTGCAGTGCTGTGCTTACTGTTGATATCAATATTATGACTACCACTTGCACAGCATCACGGCTGTCCCTCCAGCATTCCTTCCCCCACCTTCACCAATAGCTCTGGGTGGGCATGATCTTGGGAGGGACTATGGCCAGGACAGCTGACCCAGGCTGACCAAGGAGATATTCCATACCATATGACGTCAGCTAAGTAATATAAACTGGGGGAGAGGAGCAGGAAGGGGAGGCGAGATTCATTTCTGGTCTTCCAAAAGAAACCGCTACGCGTACTGAAGCCCTGCTTCTCGGGAGGTGGCCGGACATCGCTGCTGATGGGAAGTAGAGAGTAACAGTTTTATCTGCTTTTGCTTTGCTTCTCGCGCGCGCGACTTTGCTGCTTACTTATTAAACTGCTTTTATCTCAACCCACGAGACTCCCATCTTATTTTCTCCCCTTTCCTGGCTTGCTGAGGAGGTGGGGGATAGAGCGGTGTGGTGGGCACCTGGCATCCAGCCAGGCTCAAACTACCACAATAGTCAATTTGCCAGGCCTCACTAAATTGAAAACCCAGGCATCAGCCTTTTTTCCAGGGAGACTTCATTCGTGTGATTCACTTGATTGCAGCATGTTTCACATTCGTGGGTGACCTGTGTAATGGCTTCCATGGTCAAGTCCACTCCTCGATCACGAGCCCATCTATATGTTGCATCTCTTCCCAGATGTCCTGATGTTTCATGGGCCAATCAAGCTATAAATAGCTCACCTTTACGCTCCCAGTCTAGGTCCACCCGATCTACTTAAATTTTGGCAGCTTTGTCTATCTGTTGGTTGTTCCATTGTTCTTCAGTGGCAAGGCTTTTGGACACGTGAGCATCTACATGATGTACTTTAAGGGTTACGTTTTCCACCCGAGCGGCAATGTCTTGCCATAATGCAGCAGCCCAGATGGGTTTACCCTTGCGCTGTCAGTTGGTCTTCTTCCATTGCTGTAGCATCCACACAGGGCAGTAGCCACCATCCAGGTGTCAGTATAAAGATCGAGTACTGGCCACTTCTCTCATTCTGCAATCTTAAGAGCTAGTTGGATGGCTTTCACTTCAGTAAACTGACTCGACTGACCTTCTTCAGTGGCCTCAACAACTCGTTGTCTGGGACTCCCCACAGCAGCTTTCCACTTACGATGATTTCCTACCACGCAGCAGGATCCTTCAGTAAACAAAGCATAATGCCTCTCATCTTCTGATAGTTCATTATATGGTGATGCCTCTTGGGCACGAGCTACTTCCTCAGACAGTGGTCCAAAATCCCTGCCTTCTGGTCAGTCCACAATCTCTTCCTGGGTTCCTGGGTGATTAGATTTCCCCAGCCAAGATCGACTAATCAGCGCCATCCACTTACCCCATGTAGCGCTGGTTACATGATGCACAGAAGGGGTTTTCCCTTTGAACATCTAGTGTAACACAGGAAGACGTGGTGCCAAGAGGAGGTAAGTTTCTTTGCCAATGACTTCTGAAGCAGCTCCAAGTCCCTCATATGTTGCTAGTATTTCTTTTTCAGTTGGGGTGTAGTGGGATTCTGATCCTCAATATCCTTGACTCCAAAACCCTAATGGTCGACCTCGGGTTTCTCCAGATGTTTTCTGCCAGAGACTCCAGGTGAGACCATGCACTCCAGTGGCAGTGTAGAGGATATTCTGCACATCTGGTCCTGTACGGATGGGCCCAGGGGTGACATCCAGACACACATGTTGATGCCCATCTTGCCATTTTATGCCCAAAAACTAGATCTCTTGTTCAGGTTTCTTTACTTTGTTTCTTTTTACAGCAAAACAAGCTTGTAGGAGAATCTGAATTATTTTCTCCCTGTGTCAAACACTTGGATTACACCATTACAAATAGTAGGACTATGTTTCCACCCCTGGAGCAATCGATTCCAGGTATATTGGACATCTTGTGGCCTGCACTCTGCTGCCAACGAAATTGAGAAAAATGCATTAGCGGTGCCAATCATAGCATGCCACTTGGCTGGTTTTGACTCTAGTTCATACTGGAGCTCCAATAAGTCTGGTACAGCAGCACTCAGTGTTGGTGTCACTTCATTCAGGCCACAGTAGTCTACTCAATCAACTCATGGATGGGAGCCAGGGAATCTCGGTTTTTGCGATATTGCCTGCGGTGCATCGTCCTGGTAGCAATTGGTACCTGTTGCTCTTAACTTGCAGCAATCCCACAACAAAAGGGTCTTCTGAGAGGCCAGGTAAACTGGAGAGTTGGTTGATTTTCTCTGTATATATAGTTGCTATACCAAAAGCCCATCGAAACCCCTTGGGGTCTTTGAACTACCCTCTCCATAGGTAATCTATGCCAAGAATACAAGGGGCCTCTGGATCAGTCACAATGGGATGCTTTTCTTATTTGTCCCCTGTTAAGCTCACTTCAGCCTCTAAGACAGATAACTCTTCACATACCCCTGTCATTCCAGAGATCCATAAAGAATCTGTGCCTCTATACCTTGATGGCATCAATATACACTGTGCCCCTGTGTCTACTAAGGCTTTATACCTTTGTGGATTTTATGTGCCAGGCCATCGACCCCACACAGTCCAGTAGATTCGGTCATCCCTTTCCTCCTCCTGGCTGGAGGCAGAGACCCTCTGTTTCTGTTCTTCATCAGAGTATTTGCTATCTGATCCTTGCAATTTTAGACCTGAAGTCTCCTCATTGGCTTTGAAGGAAATGTTGCAGTTCTTCTATGCCTTGGAGATTGTTGATTGTCCTCTTTTGTTCTGGCAGCTACTATGCTCACAGCCCTCTTGGGTGGTCCTTTTCTAACAGCTGTCTTCCTCCTTTGTTCACGTACATGTGCTTCCAGCTTAAAAGTGGGTTCACCATCCCATTTCCTCATATCCTCTCCTTGGCCACACAAAAAGAGACAGAGTTCATTTCGTGATGTACTCCTGCATCTGGGACTTCCTTTTCCGCTGGTAAAGGCAGTGGATGACCAAATTCTTGGGCAATTCTGACAGTCAGGCCATCATCCCACAGGGGTGAGGAGGTGCAGAGGCTCTCTTCATGGTTTTGTAACCAAGAAGATATTCTCTCCACTGTTGGTATATCCATGTCTGGATGATACACCATTGCCAATACGTAGCTGGGGCACTCTGAATCACTTTTCTCAACATGGCCATGTACACTGGAAATGGTCTCGATCTGTGGAGGCCTCAGCATTATTTAGATCACCATAGATGACTTCCAACACAGCTAATTCCCTTAGGTATTGGATGCCTTCATCAGCTCTAGTCCACTTTCCTCGGGCATTTACAATATCTTCCTTGAATGGGTATCTTGCCCTTACAATTGAGAGAAGCCGTTTCCCGAGACTACAAATTGAGTTCTTCTTTCCAATGCGTCTATCAATTCCATGGTCCCTAGCAAGAGATCCGAGCTGTTGGGCTTCTCTATCCCAACATCTGAGCAGCCAGGCACCAATCAGCACTTTGAAATAACTCAAACATCTATTGATTAAGTAAGTATTCATTTGAATCACATAAGGATCAAACTTCAAGAGTTACATACCACACCTGATAGGGACCTCTTACATTAGCTACCAGACCCTGGTAAATGTATTTATTAGGTTACCTTAGCTGTTACCTTAACTACAAGACCCTGTTAAATGTATTTGTTAGGTTACCTTGGCTTTCACCTTAGTTGTTACTAAAACAAAGGGACTGATATCTTTTTTTGACCAATTACTGTGATTTGGAAATTTTGTGTTTGTTGGGAACCAATGAAGGTAA